>NC_086115.1:62606259-62928078 GCF_963921235.1 Mobula hypostoma
GCTCTCTGGGTAAAAATGAAATCAAATCATTAGAAAGAGGTGACATAATGTTGAATTGTTGGAGGTAGAGCTAAGGAACTGGAAGGGTAAAAAGACTGATGGGAGTTATATAGTAGATAGTAGTGAGCATGTGGTCTACTAGTTATAATGGTGATACAAAATGCATGCTTAAAGGGCAATGATACAATAGCCATGGGGGATTTCAATATGCAAGTAGATTGGGAAAATCAGGTTAGTGCTGGATCCTGTAGGGGGAATTTCTAGAAAGCCTATGAGATGGCTTTTCAGAGCAGTTCATGGTTGAGCCCACTAGGAGATCAGCTATTCTGGATTAGACGCTGTGCAATGAACTGAAATTGATCATAGAGCTTAAGATGAAGGAACCCTTGGGGGTACTACTACTACTACGTCAACTCAGGCCTAGGGGGCCGACGTCTGGCATGATGACAGACTCTCCACTTCTCCCTCTCCCTGTGTTCAGTTCATCTACATTAGCTGCGCTGCTGTCTTCTAGGAGCGTGTTGACCATAGTCTTGGGAGGGCACCCAGGGTTCATCCTCCCGTGCTTGGACACCCATATGATGACTAGGCTGGCAGGTAGACGGTGCCCTGCTAGTTGCAGTCTTCTCGCCTCGATTTTAGTGGTGAGCATCGGTAGGTCGTCATCGAGCTCGACGTTCATCATGTGCTGTTGCCAACTCACATCAAGAGCCATCCGGAGCATTCGTGTATAGCAACCATCTAGAGGCTTTCGCATCGTCTTGGTGAGTGTCCATGTCTCGCATCCGTACGTGAGAATGGACTATGACCGCTATGAAAATCCTCTTTTTAAGCCCTCTGGTCAGGTTTGACTTCCAGATTTCCTTCATGTCGTTCATAGTCCTCCACGCCAGCGCCTTCCGTATCTTTATGTCCTTCTCCGAACTCATCATTCTTGAACCGAGGTACTTGTAGTCAAAGACTTTCTTAATGGCATCATTCTCTACGGTCTTGAGAGTACCTTCGTCGCAGTCAAACGCCATGTACTCTGTCTTTTTAATGTTTAGGTGAAGTCCAACTTTATGGCATTCTATTTCCACTTTTGTCAGTAGCTGCTGTGCTTCCTCCATTACTCCCTTGGGTGTAATGATCATAATATGATAGAATTCACCCTGCGATTTGAGAAGAAGCTGAAATCAGATGTACCAGTATTACAGTGGAGTAAACAGAACGACAGAGGCATGAGAGAAGAGCATATAATAGACCAAAAATTAGTGGGAAGTTAGAGGATTGGGAAATGTTTAAAAACAAGCAGAAGGCAATTTAAAAAGTCATTAAGGTAAAGATGGAATATGAAGGCAAGCTAACCAATAGATAGCAAAAGTGTCCTCAAATACATTAAGTGTAAAAGAGAGGTGAGAGTAGATATCATACAGCTGGTAAATGATGCTGGAGAGGTAGTAATGGGAATTGTAGATGAACTGAATAAATATTTTGCATCACTCTTCACTGTTGAAGATATTAGCATTATGCCAGAAGTTTGAGTGTTAGGGGGCAGAAGTGTGTGAAGTTGCCATTACTAGGGAGAAAGTTCTTGGGAAACTGAAAGGTCTGAAGGTAGATAAATCACCTGGACCATATGGTATACACCCTAGGGTTCTAAAAGAGGTGCCTGAAGAGATTATAGAGTATAAAGTATTATACTTTATACATTATTGTCACCAAACAATTGATACTAGAACGTACAATCATCACAGCGATATTTGATTCTGTGCTTCCTGCTCCCTGGATTACAAATATTAAAAATAGTAAAATTAGTAAATATTAAAAATTTAAATTATAAATCATAAATAGAAAAGAGAAAAATGGAAAGTAAGGTAGTGCAAAAAAACCGAGAGGCAGGTCCAGATATTTGGAGGGTACAGCCCTGATCCGGGTCAGGATCCGTTCAGCAGTCTTATCACAGTTGGAAAGAAGTTGGAAAGAAGTTGGAAATCTGGCCGTACGAGTCTTCAAGCTCCTGAGCCTTCTCCCGGAGGGAAGAGGGACGAAAAGTGTGTTGGCTGGGTGGGTCGTGTCCTTGATTATCCTGACAGCACTGCTCCAACAGCGTGCGGTGTAAAGTGAGTCCAAGGACGTATTAGTAATGATCTTTCAAGAATCAATTGATTCTGGCATGGTTCCAGAGGAATGAAAAATTGCATACGTCACTCCACTATTCACAAAGGGATAGAGGCAGAAGAAACAGAAAACCTACAGCATAATACAGGCTCTTCAGCCCACAATGCTGTGCTGAACATGTCCTTACCTGAGAAATTACCTACAGATTACCCATAGCCCTCTATTTTTCTGAGCTCCATGCACCTATCCAGGAGTCTCTTAAAAGGCCCTACTGTATCCGCCTCCACCACCATTGCTGGCAGCCCATTCCACGCATTCACCACTCTCTGTGTAAAAACCTTACCCTTGATATCTCCTCTGTACCTACTTCCAAGCAGCTTAAATCTGTGCCCCTTCATGTTAGCCATTTCAACCCTGGGAAAAAGCCTCTGACTATCCACACGATCAATGCCTCTCATCATCTTATACACCCCTATCAGGTCACCTCTCATCCTCCGTCGCTCCAAGGAAAAAAGGCCACGTTCACTCAACCTATTCTCATAAAGCATTCTCCCCAATCCAGGCAACATCCTTGTAAATCTCCTCTGCACCCATTCTATGGTTTCCACATCCTTCCTGTAGTGAGGCAACCAGAACTGAGCACAGTACTCCAAGTGGGGTCTGACCAGGGTCCTATACAGCTGCAACATTACCTCTTGGCTCCTAAACTCAGTCCCATCATTGATGAAGGCCAATGCCCCGTATGCTTTCTTAACCAGAGTCAGCCTACGCAGTAGCCTTGAGTGTCCTATGGACTCAGACCCCAAGATCCCTCTGATCCTCCACACTGCCAAGAGTCTTACTATTAATGCTATATTCTTCCATCATATTTGACCTACCAAGATGAACCACTTCACACTTACCTGGGTTGAACTCCATCTGCCACTTCTCAGTCCAGTTTTGCATCCTCTCAATGTCCCACTGTAACCTCCAACAGCTCTCCACACTATCCGCAACACCCCCAACCTTAAGTGTCATCAGCAAACTTACTAATCTATCCCTCCACTTCCTCATCCAGGTCATTTATAAAAAACATGAAGAGTAAGGGTCCCAGAACAGATCCCTAAGGCACACCACTGGTCACTGACCTCCATCCAGAATATGAGCCATCTACAACCAGTCTTTACCATGCAAGCCAATTCTGGATCCACAAAGCAATGTCCCCTTGAATCCCGTGCCCCCTTACTTTCTCAATAAGCCTTGCATTGGGTATCTTATTAAATGCCTTGCTGAAATCCACATACACTACACCTACTGCTCTTCTTGCATCAATGTGTTTAGTTACATCCTCAAAAAATTCAATCAGGCTCATAAGGCATGACCTGCCTTTGACAAAGCCATGCTGACTATTCCTAATCATATTATGCCTCTCCAAATGTTCATAAATCCTGCCTCTCAGGATCTTCTCAATCAACTTACCAAGCACTGAAGTAAAACTCACTGGTCTATAATTTCCCAGGCTATCTCTATTCCCTTTCTTGAATAAAGGAATATCCGCAACCCTCCAATCCTCCAGAAACTCTCCCGTCCCCATTGATGATGCAAAGATCCTCGCCAGAGGCTCAGCAATCTCCTTCCTCACCTCCCATGGTAGCCTGGGGTACACTGGTCCCAGTGACTTATCCAACTTGATGCTTTCCAAAAGCTCCTGCACATCCTCTTTCTTAATATCTACATGCTCAAGCTTTCAGTCCACTGTAAGTCATCCCTACAATCGCCAAGATCCTCTTCCGAAGTGAATACTGAAGCAAAGTATTCATTAAGTACCTCTGCTATTTCCTCCGGTTCCATACACACTTTTCCACTGTCACACTTAATTGGTCCTATTTTCTCACGTCTTATCCTCTTGCTCTTAACATATTTGTAGAATGCCTTGGGATTTTCCTTAATCCTGTCCGCCAAGACCTTCCCATGGCCCCTTCTGGTTCTCCTAATTTCTTTCTTGAGCTCCTTCTTGCTAGCCTTATAACCTTCTAGCTCTTTATCATTACCTAGCTTTTTGAATCTTTCATAAGCTCTTCTTTTCTTCTTGACTGGATTTACAACAGCCTTTGTACACCATGGTTCCTGTACCCTACCATCCTTTGTCTTATTGGAACGTACCTATGCAGAACTCCACGCAAACATCCCCTGAACATTTGTCACATTTCTGCCATACATTTCCCTGAGAACATCTGTTTCCATTTTATGCTTCCAAGTTCCTGCCTGATAGCCTCATATTTCCCTTACTCCAATTAAACGCTTTCCTAACTTGTCTGTTCCTATCCCTCTCCAATGCTATGGTAAAGGAGACAGTTGTGATCACCATCTCCAAAATGCTCTCCCACTGAGAGACCTGACAACTGACCAGGTTCATTTCCCAATACCAGATCAAGTACAGCCTCTCCTCTTGTAGTCTTATCCACATATTGTGTCAGGGAACCTTGAATACACCTAACAAGCTCCACACCATCTAAACCCTGTGCTGTAGGGATATACCAATTGATATTTGGGAAATTAAAATCTCCCACAACAACCCTATTATTACACCTTTCCAGAATCTGTCTCCTTCTCTGCTCCTCGATGTCCCTGTTTCTGCTTGGTACTGCGCAAGCACTGCCAGACAGCTGTTATAACGCGCAGTCAGTGTGAATGGCTTGGGAGTTAAGTTGTAAAGTAAGCTTTTTTTGACTAGATCCCTTAAGTCGATTTGATTGAGTCTCTCTTTAAAAATATTAATGTGAGAAATACTGCGCAGGTCTGGCGGCAGAAGATTCCACTCTCTTGTTGATCTTGGTGGAGGGAGTACTGGTAGCAAATCTTATTGAATGAAGGGGTTTCCAATATGTGAGGTCCAGTTTGCTGTCGAGTTGAACTGACCCTGTGACAAATTTGGATGTTTGATGGAGTGATGTTGTGAACTTCTTTAAAGATGAAAATTAACTGTAGTTTAATACATTGGTTTTCAAGTGGCTCCCACTGAAGGTTAGAGAGTATGTTGGTGACTCTGGATTTCCTGCTGTAATCATTTGACACAAAGTGAGCAGTACAGAGTTGGATTTTTTCGATGGACTTCTTATTGTTAGCTTGATGGAAATACCATACGGCCGCACAATACTCAAGCTTTGAACAGACAAGTGTCCTGTATGCCATGTCCTTGATGGATTTACTACATGAGCGGAGGTTTCTTCTCAGGATACCCAGCATTTTATTTGCTTTGGCTGTAATCTGATTGATGTGAGATGCCCAGTTAAGATCCTTGCTGATTTCAACACCAAGATGTGGGTGGTGGGTGACTGTGTCAAGAATCTGCCCATTCATGTTATATGTCGTGTTGATTGGTTTAACTTTGTGACTGACTTGCATACCATAACATTTAGATGAGTTGAAGGATATTTGCCATTGAGACTCCCATTGACATAATGAATCAATATCATTTTGCAGCAGCTGACCATCTTGGTCATTTTTTTATCTCACGGTAGGTTATGCAGTCATCTGCAAAAAGTCTGACTTTGGACTTGACTATATTTGGCAGGTCATTGATGTAAATGAGAAAAAGTAAGGGTCCCAACACGGTCCCCTGGGGTACTCCAGATGTTACTGGAGATTCAGGGGACTCAGCCTCTCAAGAAGCACACGTTGCTGTCTGTTGGTAAGGAACATGTTTAACTAATGTAGAAGGCTGTTAATGCCCACATGTTCAGCTTATGTAGCAATCTCTGGTGGGGGACCGTGTCAAATGCCTTACTGAAGTCAAGTATGAGCAAGTCTGCTTGGCTTCTATTGTCAATGGTCTTTGCTAAGTCGTTGATTAACCCTGCAAGTTGCATGTCACAAGATCTGCCCTGTTGGAATCCATGTTGAACATTGAACATTGTGTCTGTCTAGATGGTCCATAATGTGATGGTGAATAATGTGTTCAAGAATTTTACAAGGGATGGAAGTGAGTGAAACCGGTCGGTAATCTCCTGGGTTTGTACGCTCACCCTTCTTATAAATTGGAACGACATTAGCTTTCAACCAATCGTCCGGTAATGTCCCAGTATCAATAGACTTCTAGAATATCTTTTGCAAAACGGGAGCTAGACTGGAAGCACAACTCTTTAGAATCATAGCTGGTATTTGATCAGATCCTGGTGCTTTCTTAGGCTGTGATTCCTTGAGAAGTTTCTTAATGGCTGTTACAGTTATAATGAGATCTGGCAAGTCTGGGGTATTGTGGTGGTCTAAAGCGGGGTGTTCATTCAGAGTTTCCCTTGTAAACACAGAGCAAAACTGCTGGTTAAGTGCTTGGGTTTTGTGTGCAGCAAGAGATACAAGGCAGCCCCCAGATGAGAGAGAAGAAATTCCAAAAACTTGTAGATTTAATAAAGCTCCAGGAGTGTTTGGTGCTGTCACTCTTTAAGGTCTCACCTATTACCTCATTAACATACTGATGGTGAGCTTTCCTGATATTTCTATCACTAAGTCGGCGCAAGGATTGAAACTTTTGCCAGTCTTCACTATGACCGGATTTCCTAGCTTTATTATAGAGTCTTTGCTTTCTTCGTATCACACGCCAGGTGGACTGGTTTACCAAGATGAACCTGCTCATTTTAGAGGGGACATACTTGTCAATTGCTGCTTCAAGGACCTCTTGGCATTTAGCCCAAAGAGTATCAATACTGATCGATGCTAAATACAGTATTCCTTAGTGACTGGTCAAAATCACTAATAAGTTTCGCAATTCCACTAAAATCTCCTTTCCTGTACAGAAATATTTTCCTTTTGGGGTTTTAATTAATTTCACAGTAAGCTTTGCATTCACAACAACAGCATCATGGTCGCTAATCCCTGCGGTGACATGGTGATTCACAACTAAAGCTGGATTTGATACAAAACACAAGTCCAGTATGTTACTTTCTCTAGTTGGACATCTAACAAATTATGTCAAATTAAAATCAGTTACAATATCAAGCATTAGTTTACTGACTGCTACAAAGCTGCCCCTTGGCCAACAATATTGCTGTCCCAATCCACACCAGGCAAAATAAAATCTCCAACAAGCCAAATAGATGCTGATTGAGGGATTTTTGAAAGAGATAAATCCAGTTCCTTTAAATAATCAACATCAGATGATGGACAATAGAATGCTCCAACATACACCAGTTTTTGTCATAGTGGGGGGGGGGGGCGTGGCACTGGGAGCGGACCCAAATGCAAGACACAGACACTGAAGTATTAGGAACTGGATGAGAGTAGGGACTAGAGTTAGGGACGTGACTGGATGCAGACTAGGAGCTGGGACAAGAACACAGACTTGGGCTAGGACATGACTAGGAAAGCGGGACCTGGACAAGGAACTAGGAACTAGGAACCTTGACAAGGATTCCAAGCCAGAGACTGTACAAGGACCCGAAACCTGGGTCTTGACTCGGGCTCGGACCCTGGATCTAGGCGAGGACATGACGTGGCTACAAGACTGGATGAGGCTTGGGTTCCTCGAGGCGAGGGCATGACGAGGCTTGGGTTCGGAATCCAAGCCAGAGACTGGACAAGGACCCAGAACCTGGGTCTTGACTTGGGTTCAGACTCTAGGACTAGGTGAAGACATGACGTGGCCTTGGGAAACAGGAACCTTGGAACACAAAGCCAAGAGCCTTGACTTGGCCGAGGGAGCACCAGGAACACAGGGACATGGAACACAGAGGCAGGACCCCTCTTTGGGGGCAGGACATAGGGTCAGGACTCATACACAGAGCCAGGACTCCTCCTTGGGAACAGGACATAGGACCGAGACTCGTACACAGAATGCTGAACACAACAAGACAGTTCCCAACACTACATAACGGCAAACAGCCAGACCTACCTAGTGAAGGCGTGGACACAGAGACAGTTCAAAACAAAGATAGAGAGTTCCTTATCTTACTCCAGCAGTTGAACTTAACAGCAGTGCAGGCAAGGGTTACAGGTGAGGCAAGGCTTCAGGCCAGGCGAGGCTGCAGGTACAGGCTTCAGATACTGGTTACAGGGCAAGACTTCAGGAGGAAGGGGCAGAGAAGGGATTCCAACAGGGGGTTTTGTCAGGAACAATCCAGCAAATGAAGCTGACCCGAGGAGCTATTTATGTAGCCAGCCCAAAATGTGAATCAGCTGCCTCAATTAGAGCACCCAACAGAAAAAGGGAAAACCAGAAAACCTGGAATAAGGAACTATGGACCGGACTGTGACCCGGAATCCAGACTTCACGGACCGGACCATGAAAGTTTTAGACCTTTAACATGAATACTAATTCACTTTATTTCACAATTTGAATCTAGGGTATTTTCTTCAGTAACTATGTGAGTGTTTTTCACTGCAATAAACACTCCACCATGGGAGCTGTTACTATTGGGTGGTCTATAAAAAACACCCAGTAGAGTTATTGACCCCTTCCTCTTCTTAACTTCCACCCACAGAGACACCATAGACAATCCCTCCATGTCTTCCTTCTTTTCTACGGCCATGACACTATCTCTGATCAGCAGTGACACGCCCTCACCTCTTTTGCCTCCCTCCCCGTCCTTTCTGAAACATCTAAAGCCTGGCACTCAAAGTAACCATTCCTGCCCCTGAGCCTTTCAAGTCTCTGTAAAGGCCACAACATCATAGCTCCAAGTACTGATCCAGGCACTAAGCTCATCCGCTTTGCTCATAATACTCCTTGCATTAAAAATTGACACATCTCAAACCATCGGTCTGGGCGCGTCCCTTCTCGATCACCTGCCTATCCTCCATCTCGCAGTGTCTCCAAGCTTTCTCTATTTGTGAGTCAACCGCCTCTTCCTCCGTCTCTTCAGTTTGGTTCCCAGCGCCCCCCCCCCACCAATCCTAGGTAAAACACTCCCCAATAGCCTTTGCAAACCTCCCCGCCAGGACATTGGTCCCCCTTGGATTCAAGTGCAATCTGTCCTTTTTGTACAGGTCACACCTGCCCCAAAACCCAAAAGAGATCCCAATGATCCAGAAATCTGAATCCCTGCCCCCGCTCCAATCCCTCAGCCACGCATTTATCCTCCACCTTACTCTATTCCTATACTCACTATCGTGTGGCACAGGCAGTAATCCTGGGATGACTACCTTTAAGGTCCTGCTTCTCAACTTCCTTCCTAACTACCTGTATTCTGCTTTCAGGACCTCCTCCCTTTTCCTGCCTATGTCGTTGGTACCAATATGTACCATGACTTCTGGCTGTTCTCCTTCCTATTTCAGGATATCTTGAACGCAATCAGAAACATCCCGGATCCTGGCACCTGGGAGGCAAACTACCATCCGTACTTCTTTCCTGTATCCACAGAATTGCCTGTCTGACCCCCTAACTATAGAGTCCCCTATCACTGCTGCCATCCTCTTCCTTTCCCTATCCTTCTGAGCCACAGGACCAGACTCTGTACCAGAGGCACAACCACTGTTGCTTCCCCCAGGTAGGCCATCCCCCCCCCCCCAACAGTACTCAAGCAGGAGTTCTTATTGTCAAGGGGTACAGCCACAGGGGTACTCTCTAGTATCTGACTCCTGCCCTTCCCTCCCCTGACTGTTACCCATTTATCTGTCTCCCCAGGACCCTGAGTGACTACCTGCCTATAGCTCCTCTCTATCACCTCCTCATTCTCCCTGACCAGACGAAGGTCATCGAGCTGCATCTCCAGTTCCCTACACAGTCCCTAAGGAGCTGCAGCTCGACACACCTGGTGCAGATGTGGTCGTCCAGGAGGCTGGGAGTCTCCAGGACCTCCCACATCTGACACCGAGCACAGAAAACTGGTCTCACAAACATACTTCTTGTATTCTACGCAGCCAACCTACTTCGCCTCAACCCATTAATGCCGAAACCCCGTTAAGCCAAAGCCTTCCTACTCTGTCTCTCTCTATTCTGTCCCCCGCTCCCTGGATACCTGCTCTATTAGGTGTCTCCTTTTAAACTCTTCTCGCTGTTCTCACTGGCTGATGTCCATGCGCTTGTGCAGTCATGCCCTGATCAAAAGACTGAAGAAATAACCACTGAAGAAAGGAAATTATAGGCAAGCACACACAAAATACTCGAGGAACTCAGCAGACCAGGCATCTATAGAAAAGAGCCCTGAAGAAGGGTCTCAGCCTGAAATATCAATTGTTTACTCTTTTCCATAGAAACTGCCTGGCCTGCTGAGATCCTCCAGAAATTTGTCTGTGTTGCTTTGGATGTCAGCATCTGCAGTTTTCTTGTGTTTGTGAAATTACAGGCCAGTTCGTCTGACCTCAGTGGTTGGGAAGATGTTGGAGTCGATTGTTAAGGATGTGATTTTGTGGTACTTGGAGGCACATGATATAAAATAGACTGCAGTCAGCATGGTTTCCTGAACAGAAAATTTTGACTGACAAATCTATTGGAATTCTTTGAAGAGATAACAAATGGGATAGAGAAAGGAGAATTTGTGGATGTTATGTACTTAGATTTTTCAGAAGGCCTTTGAGAAGGTGCCACAAGTGAGGCTGCTTAACAAATTAAGAGCCCATGGTATTACAGGAAAGCTACGAGCATGGATAGAGCATTGGCTGATTGCCAGAAGGCAAAGAGTGGGAATAAAGGGAACATTTTCTGGTTGGTTGCCGGTGATGTGGTGTTCTGGAGGGGTCTGTGTTGGGATTGCTTCTTCTTATGTTATACGTCGATGACTCTGATGACAGAATTGATGGCTTTGTGGCCAAGTTTGCGTTTCTACGAAGATAGGTGGAGGGAGAGGTAGTTTTGAGGAAGTAGAGAGGCTGCAGAAGGACTTAGACAGATCAGGAGAATGGGCAAAGATGTGGCTGATAGAATAGAGTATAGGGAAGTGTATAGTCATGCATTTTAGTAGAAGAAATAAAAGAGTACACTATTTTCTAAATGGAGAGAAAATTCAAAAATCTGAGATGCAAAGGGACATGGGAGTCCTTGTGTAGGATTCCCTGAAGGCTAAATTTCAGGTCAAGTTGGTGGTGCAGAAGGCAAATGCAATGTTAGCACTCATTTCAAGAGTACTAAAATATAAAAGCAAGGATATAATGTTGAGACTTTATAAAGCACTGGTGAGGCCTCACTTGGAGTATTGTGAGCAGTTTTGGCCCCCTTATCTAAGAAAGGATGTGCTGACATTGGAGAGGGTTCAAAGGAGATTCACAAAAATGATTCTGGGATTGAAAGGCTTGTCAAATGAGGAGCATTTGATGACTCTGGGTATCTACTTACAGGAATTCAGAAGAGTGAGGGATGACCTCATTGAAACCTATCAAATGTTGAAAGGCCTCTATAGAGTGGATGTGAAGAGGATGGCGGAGAGTCTAAGACTAGTGAACACAGCCTCAGAATAGGAGGGCCTCCTTTTAGAATGGAGATTTGGAGGAATTCTTTTACCCAGAGGGTGCAAAGTCTGTGGAATTCACTGCCACAGGCAGATGCAGAGGGCAATTCATTGGGTATATTTAAGGCGGATGCTGATAGATTCTTGATTAGTCAGGGCATGAAAAGATACGGGAGAAGGCAAGAGATTGAGGGTGAGAAAGAAAATGTATCAGACATGATGAAACAGTGCTACAGACCAATGAGCCAAACGGCCAATCTCTCCTATATCTTACGTTCCTATAGTTTTCTGGTCAAATATATATGACAGTTTGTCATTTAGAACCCTGTCCATTGATATACTATGATTCATCATTTACAACTCTGTCCATAGATATATTATGATTTGTCACTTAGAACCCTAACCATAGGTATATAATGATTTGTCATCTATAACTACTTTCATAAAGTTGGCCCAGCTAACAGAGTTCCATGGAGTCTGCTAAGGTGGTAACAGAAAATTTGGAAAACAGCACATAAGAAGCGAGTGATAGGGGCTGTGATCATCTACCATCTCTCAAACCAGAGTACAGAGCAAATGATGTACAGCTGTAGAAACTGGAGGTAGCATACTATTATCTAAACATGGTTTCATTTATTGTCTAACGTTGTTCCTCCTCTTCTTTCTGCAAAGCAATGTTTTTTATGTCAAAATCAGGACATAATTCAGAAAATAATTCAAAGGATTTTTTCAGTAGATTCATAAAATCTGTAATATCTATAGCAGAAGATGCCCAAACCCTTTAAAATGCTCTGAATGTTTAATTTTTAATTTAATTTAATTTAAATTTTAAAAATACAGCATGGTTACAGGCCCTTCAAGTCTGACAGACCTGCAGGGCCCAATTACACCAATTAACCTTCTAATCCATTAGAAGAGAGGAAAGCGGAGCAGCTGGAGGAAACCCATTCGGTCACAGGGATAACATCCAAACTCCTTACAGACAGCAGCAGCAATTAAACCAGCATCACTAGTGCTGCTGAAATAGTGTGTTGCACAATCATGCCGCCCTAACATAGTTTACATACAGAGCATTAATTCCTTGGTACTAATGGTAAAAGTCAAGATTTTACACAGGTGTGACTGATTTCTGTCTGCTCACTTATTTTCAGAAAATATACCGAGTTATAATTGAATATAAATCATCATCAAAAGCCTAGAGAATATATATTTCCCATCAGTGAGAGAAGCTGAAAATTGAGCTGGTTAAAGAATTCATGTTAATTCTACAGGTAAGATACTAAGGAGTAGAAATTAATCCTTAGTTACGTGCATCAAACATACAGTATTGCATTGTTGGAGCAAGTTTGGTTCCGTTCACTACAATTGCTGAATCAAGTCATTTACCATCTTTGTGGAAGATCAACACATTCATTTTCTTAATTTTACACAACAATGCTGATTTCTCCGGGTAACCCAAACAGATACACTTGGGTTACCAGGAAAAATCGGCAATCACAGAGACATTGCATTCACAATGGCCATAAGATTGACTTTGATTTCACAAAACTACTGCGCCACACCAGTGGCTTTTGGGACCATTTGGTAAAGGAAACCATTGAAATAAAACTAGAGGAAAAGAATTTTAATAAAGACAAAGGTCTCCCTCTAAGTATTCAATTCAATTTAATTGTAAACAAGGTGGGAGTGCGGTAACCTGATTGGATGAGGACTAACCAATCGGGAGGGACTGTCTATGGGATATAAATACCACTGAACTAGGCATGCCCGGGCATCATTCTGATGAAGATGTCAGAGTTTATCATCGAAAAGTCGGTTATAATTGATATCTGCACCCCGCTGGAAGCCCAAAAAGAGTTTATTTGTCATTCATGCCAGGAAGGCATCAGATCGATATCTTGTAAAATTACAACAGCACTTCTAATTAGATACCAGATTAAAAAACACAACTAAAATCTAACAACTCAAACAGGACTAGACCTGTAACAACAATTGGATCATGAGAAGTAGCAAATATATAGAGTCATCTCCCACCGCTCAGACCTCTGTTGTACTGACACCTTTGCCCAAATACGTTATTAAATAAGGGAACTGATACCTAGCACTGGGACAATTTAAAATACAATCAGTGACTAAATCCAGAAATTCCCACGTAGATTCCCATACATTTAGTAATCTATAACAATTAAAGAATCAGGTTTCCCTCAATGCTAAAGCCTCCACTGATAAAATTTTCAAAGTACACTTATATAAATTATACAACACAATTGTATCATTTTGTTGTAGTATTAAGTTCCCTGCTCAAAATGTGTTTGGGTACAATTTGATTCTATTTCTTTTATCAGTACATTGTTCTGATTGTTCACTCTTGACTTCCATTCGCAAGCAATTGCAGCACTGGCTCCTTCCCCTTGTGGTTCTGACCTCTTTGATGCCAAATTTTCTCTGATAAAATCTACTAACTAAGAGTTGCATTTCTTTCAAATATTTTCATACTCTCTTCATGCTGCTGCCATCAGGAAGAAGATGCAGCAACATCAGCACTCACACCACCAGGTTCAGCAATAGTTACTATCCCTCAACTATCAGGCTCTTAAACCAGAGGGAAAAACTTCACACTCCTTCACTTGCCCTGTCATTGAGATGTCCCACAACCTATGGACTCACTTTGAAGGGCTCTTCATCTCACATTCTTGATATTTATTCATATGTATTTATTATTATTATATATTTTTTCTTTCTTTTTACACATTATTATTATATATTTTTCTTTTTTTTTGCACATTGGTTGTTTGTCCATCCTGTTGGGTGAAGTCTTTCACTGATTCTATGTGTTTCTTGTTTTTACTGTAAATGCCCTCAAGAGAATGAGTTTTAGGGTTGTATATAAGATATATATAGGTTTTAATTCACTAAAGGTAATAGAAGCAATAAAAGACTACTTTTTTAGTATAACCTAGCCTTTTATGTGCCTATGAATTGAAAATGTGTATTCATTGAAACCTCCTTAACTACTTGCAACTAAAATTTGAGCAAAGACTCCACAACTCTTTGCAATATTTATTGATTATTTTCTTCTTACATTCTACTTCCTGAGCAAGAATCTCAGTGTCAGGATTAAATTATTAAAACTATAACTGACCCCCAAGTTTTGATTTCCAATTTGACCATATTTTTTGCAGAAGAAATAATACATATCACAAACTTTGTTAATCTAACTTTAATCACTGAAAACATGCAATGACTCACAAACTCTACAAAACTATCTCCATTAAAATGCGCTCTGCAGTACTTCCGTTTTGCAAGTTTACCTACAGAATAGCTAATAAGAAATAATTTGTTTCTCCCTAACAAATTTGCAAGATCATTTGTACCAAAACCCAAAGCAAGAAAACAGAAACAGCAATATGATGATGGCCAGATAATTTAGTGCTGTATATTTGGCACTGAGGATTAACCTATGAATAATTCAAACCTGTGATTTAGGATCTTTCCATCAACATAGAATTCAGGATAACACCTCGTCCAAAAGGAAAAAACATCTATTTGCTCCACAAAGGGTAGTCCAAACTGCCCAACACATCACCGGCACCAGAATGTATATATAGAAAGGTGCCAGAAAACGGCCGGTCACCCCAGACACCCTGCTTATGGATTCTTTATTCCACTCCCATCAGGGAGGAAACGACATAGCATCCACACCTGGACCACCAGACTGAAAAATAGTTACCTTTCCCAAGTAATAAAGCTGATCAACATCTCCACCCACCACTACTTTATCATTTCCTGCCAGTCACCATATGTATAGACACTCCTGTGCCTAGAGTCACTCTATGTATATGAGCTATCTCACGCATTTATATTTATCATGCTTTTATTATTATTGTATTTTTTAAAAATCTTTTTAGTGCTGCATCGGATCTGGAGTAACAATTATTTTATTCTCTTTTACTCTGTGTACTGGAAATGACATTAAACAATCCTGAACTCCTTCACTCCATCCAGTGAATGTAACAGATTTTGTTTAGACTATATTGCATGTAGTTTGCCAGTGCACAGAAATATTTGTTGTAAATAGTCTATGTTTAAGAAGCATATAAAAGGGCTGAGATCACTACTTGCTAGTAGACTTGGAGTATATCACCAGTTTGGAGGTCTTGATCTGCAAATACCATTTTCCTCAACTACCCTAAAGCCAAACTGACACGTGGAATGCTGTGATGAATTTCATCATTGATGTTTGTTTTCGTCATGAGGGGTCTCTTGAGATATTGGTAGTAATCCTCATCTTCGAGGATTTTACCATGAACTTCACTGTTGGATGGCAAGATCTTATAGCTGGTAGAGGATCTTGGCCTTGGAGATTTAAGGATATATTCAAAGCTTTCTTGTAAAATCCCAACAATCCCACTGACTCCTCTCACCCATGACCACTCAAATGCGAAGGAGCTACAGGAATAGAGTGAGGTGGAGGATAAATGCGTGGCTGAGGGATTGGAGCAGGGGGCAGGGATTCAGACTTCTGGATTATTGGGACCTCTTTTGGGGAAGAAGTGACCTGCACAAAAAGGACGGGTTGTACTTGAATCCAAGGGGGACCAATATCCTGGGAGGTTTGCTAAGGCTTTTGGGGAGAGTTTAAACTAGAATTGCTGGAGGGTGGAAATGAAACTGAAGAAACGGAGGAAAGGGCAGTTGACTTACAAATAGATAAAACTTGAAGACAGTGTGAGAGGGAGGATAGGCAGTTGATAGAGAAGGAATGCACTCAGACCGATGGTTTGAGATGTGTCTATTTTAATGCAAGAAGCATCATGAACAAAGTGGATGAGCTTAGAGCGTGGATCTGTACTTGGAACTATGATGTTGTGGCCATTACAGAGATTTGGATGGCTCAGGGGCAGGAATGGTTACTTCAAGTGTCAGGCTTTAGATGTTCCAGAAAGGACAGGGAGGGAGGCAAAAGAGGTGAGAGCATGGCACTGCTGATCAGAGATACTGTCACAGCTGCAGAAAAGGAGGAAGTCATGGAGGGATTGTCTACTGAGTCTCTGTGGGAGGAAGTTAGGAACAGGAAGGGGTCAATAACTCCACTGGGCATTTTTTATAGACCACCCAATAGTAACAGGGAGCAGACAAGGAGACAGATTCTGGAAAGGTGTAATAATAACAGGGTCGTCGTGGTGGGAAATTTTAATTTCCCAAATATTGATAGCCATCTCCATCGAGCTAGGTGTTTAGATGGGGTGGAGTTTGTTAGGTCTGTTCAGGAAGGTTTCCTGATACAATATGAAGATAAGCCTACAAGAGGAGAGGCTGTACTTGATCTGGTATTGGGAAATGAACCTGGTCAGCTGTCAGATCTCTCAGTGAAAGAGCATTTTGGAGATAGTGATCACAATTCTATCTCCTTTAGCATAGCGTTAGAAAGGGATAGGAACAGACAAGTTAGGAAAGTGTTTAATTGGAGTAAGGGGAAATATGAAGCTATCAGGCAGGAACTTGGAAGCATAAGTTGAGAACAGTGTTCTCAGGGAAATGTACTGCAGAAATGTGGCAAATGTTCAGGGGATATTTGTGTGGTGTTCTGCACAGGTACGTTCCATTGAGACAGGGAAAGGATGATAGGGTGCAGGAACCGTGGTGTACTAAGGCAGTTGAAAATCCAGTCAAAAAGAAAAGAAAAACTTACGAAAGGTTCAAAAAACGAGGTAATGATAGAGATCTAGAAGATTATAAGGCTACTAGGAAAGAGCTTAAGAATGAAATTAGGAGAACCAGAAGGGGCCATGAGAAAGCCTTGGCAAGAAGGATTAAGGAAAACTCCAAGGCATTCTACAGGTATGTGAAGAGCAAGAGGATAAGACATGAGAGAATAGGACCAATCAAGTGTGACAGTGGAAAAGTGTGTATGGAACTGGAGGAGACAGCAGAGATACTTATTGAATACTTAATAAATACTCTCACTGGAGGCTGCAACTACGCAGAGGTCTAAAAAGAGGAGAAGAGAAGCTGCGGCTTGCTGTTGAAGAAAAGTGCACTCATCGGAAAAACAGCACCAAGACAACACTGGAGGACAGTCAATGCAGCCACAACAGACGCTGCTCTAACACAGACTGAAGCAAAACCTTCCAGGCGCAGATCCATGGCCTCACAAGACTAATGGATGCCACCACCACTTTGTTTCAGTATTCACTACGGAAAAGAAGCTTGGTGATTGTATGGATGACTTACAGCGGATTGAAAAGATTGAGCATATAGACATTAAGAAAGAGGATATGCTTTTGGAAAGCATCAAGTTGAATAAGTCACTGGGACCGGATGAGATGTATCCCAGGCTACTGTGGGAGGCAAGGAAGGAGATTGCTGAGCCTCTGGTAATGATCTTTGCATCATCAAAGGGGACTGGAGAGGTTCTGGAGGATTGAAGGGTGCAGATTTTGTTCCCTGATTCAAGGAAGGGAATAGAGATGTCCCAGGAAATTATAGACCAGTGAGTCTTACTTCAGTGGTTGGTAAGTTGATGGAAAAGATCCTGAGAAGCAGGATTTATGAACAGGTATAATATGATTAGGAATAGTCAGCATGGCTTTGTCAAAGGCAGGTCATACTTTTTGAGCCTGATTGAATTTTTTGAGGATATGACTAAACACATTGATGAAGGTAGAGCAGTAGATGTAGTGTATATGGATTTCAGCAAGGCACTTGATAAGGTACCCCATGCAAGGTTTATTAGGAAAGTAAGGAGGCATGGGATCCAAGGGGACATTGCCTTGTGGATCCAGAATTAGCTTGCCCACAGAAGGCAAAGAGTGGTTGTGGACAGGTCATATTCTGCATGGAGGTTGGTGACCAGTGGTGTACCTCAGGGACCTGTTCTGGGACCTCTACTCTTCGTGATTTTTGTAAATGACCTGGATGAGGAAGTGGAGGATTGGGTTAGTAAATTTGCTGATGACACAAAGGTTGGGGGTGTTGAGGATAGTGTGGAGGGCTGTCAGAGGTTACAGCGAGACATCAATAGGATGCAAAACTGGGCTAAGAAGTGGCAGATGGAGTTCAACCCAGATAAGTGTGAGATGGTTCATTTTCACAGGTCAAATATGATGGCAGAATATAGTATTAATGGTAAGACTCTTGGGAGTATGGAGGATCAGAGGGATTTTGTGGTCCAAGTCCATAGGACACCCAAAGCTGTTGCGTAGGTTGACTCTGTGGTTAAGAAGGCATACAGTGCATTGGCCTTCATCAACCATGGGACTGAGTTCAAGAACTGAGAGGTAATGTTACAGCTTTATAGGACGCTGGACAGACCCCACTTGGAGTACTGTGCTTAGGTCTGATCACTTCACTACAGGAAGGATGTGGAATCTATAGGAAGGGTGCAGAGGAGATTTACAAGGATGTTGCCTGGATTGGGGAGCATGCTTTATGAGAATAGGTTGAGTGAACTCGGCCTTTTCTCCTTGGACCGGCTAAGAATGAGAGGTGACCTGATAGAAATGTATGAGATGATGAGAGGAATTGATCGTGTGAATAGTCAGCGGCTTTTTCCCAGGGCTGAAATGGCTACCATGAGAGGGCACAGTTTTAAGGTGCTTAGAAGTAGGTACAGAGATGTCAGGGGTAAGTTTTTTATGCAGAGAGTGGTGAGAGCATGGAATGGGCTGCCAGCAACTGTGGTAGAGGCAGATACAATAGGGTCTTTTAAGAGACTCCTGGATAGTTACATGGAGCTTAGAAAAATAGAAGGCTATGGGTAACCCTATGTAATTTCTAAGTAAGTACATTTTCGGCACAGCATTGTGGGCCGAAGGGCCTGTATTGTACTGCAGGTTTTCTATGTTTCAAAGTTGAGAAGGAACATTTGGGATGATATTGAGAACCTCAAGGGTATGTATCATGATCACAAAGAAGTCCTGCTTAAGCAGCAGAAGGAACACACTGCATCATAATCTGCCATCCACCTGCACTGTCAGCCACATCCAGTCCCATCTATGAAGAAGCTGCAGTTTCCACATCAGCTTCATTAATCATCCGAAAACCCACAAAACCATTGTGGAAGCAGGTCATTCTTGATCCCAAAGTACTACCATTGAGAGCAAGGAAAGGAAGAAGACTTCCTTGATAAAAGTGTTGCAACAATATCACTAAACTGTGATGAGATTGGTTCTGTTGTTCAGCAACTGGTAAAATCTATGGTTTGATTGTCACGTTGTAACAAATCTAAAAATGGATATGGATTTCTCTGAACAGTAAAATTAAGACAGATGCTCCACAGCCCCTCTCCACTGATGGAATCAAAAGCTTTGCATAGGTCTTATGTTACACTTGCCGTTATTCTTGCAGTTAAGACCATGTCCATTGGGTCTCTGCATGGGCATACCCTCTTCTCATTGCTACCATCAAGGAGGAGGTACGGGAGTCTGAAAACGCACTCAACATTTTAGGAACAGCTCCTTCCCCACCACCCTTGATTTCTGAATGGACAATGACCCCATGTACACTATCTCACTAGTTTTTTTTAATGTTGCTTTCTTTTTACACTACTTATTTAATCATATATATTTCTGATGGCATTTTATAATATTTTTATTATGTACTGCAATGTACTGCTGCAGCTAAACAATATATTTCAAAACATATGCAGGTGATATTAAACCCGATTCTGATTCTGGGTGGAATCAGGAAGCACTCCCTGTACATAGGTGAGGAGGACTCTGACTTCAAATCTGGTACAAAGCTCATAGTCCCCTTTCATCTGCTTCTTTGGCATGAACAACCTTGCCACAGCAAATATCTCAAAATGCCAAATGGTACCACTGACATTCTCTCTACAAATTCTCCAAAACCCCTGTAAGGAAAAGCAAGGCAATACTAATATCCCCTTCCAGGCCAGCTTTCCCAGCAACAACACTCTACTAGCTCTCATTTAGGCCTGATAGTGAGACCACTTTATTCACATACCCAGTACCAAACTTCCAAAATGGATACTGGTCCAAGCTGTCAAAGCAAGAAATTATGGCAGGCAAAGGAAACAACTCAAGGATGTTGGCACCACCTCTGAAATAATGTTACACTTCCATTAAATCAAAGGAATCCCTGGCCCAAAACTTCATATTGAACATATAAATTCTAAATGCATTTTCTGAAGATAGTGGCAGTATATTCCCTGGTATTTACATTTTGGCATTTCATTTTTATATGCCTCCACTAGAAAGCGCTTTATAATACCTGAATCTGGATTTCACTGTATTTTCATAAGAAGCAACAATCACTGTGAATACAATATAAAATCTGCAATCAGAAGTTGCAACTTTATAGAATACTAGTTAGATTGCATTTGGAGTATTGAGTTCATTTCTGGTTGGTGTACTATTGGAAAAATGTGGTTATGCTGGAGAGAAAGCAGAGGTAAATCACCAGGATGTGGGCTAAACTGGAGGACTTTAGTTATGGGGATAGATTAGATATGCTGGATTTGTTTTCCCTGGAGTGAAGGAGGCTGATGAGAGAAGAATATAAAATTATAAAAAGCATAGATAGGGTAGATAGTCAAAACACTTATCCCCATGGTAGAGTATCAAAAACAAAAGGGCCTAAATTTAAAGTGAGGCAGAAGTTAAAAAGAGATTTTAGAGGAATATATCTGAGAAGAATAACTGCTGCCAAAGGATGGCATGGGTATGGAGGGCTATAATGCGGATGTAGGTCAACAGGAGCAGTCCATTTAAATGGAATGGCAGAGACCAGATGGTCCAAAGAGCCTGTTGCTGTGCTACATTTTTCTATGACTCTATGACTCTCGAGGAAGTGGTAGAGTCAGACTGCTTAGGAGACATTTCAACAAACAAGGATATAAACCTAGTGCAGGCAAACGGGATTAATATAGATGGGCTAGAGCATGGATGAAGTGGGCCAAATGACCTGTTTTTTTTATGCTGTACTACTCTGACCCAATTTCCAGCATGGTCATTTGTGTTTAAATACCTTATATAGGTCACTTTGCGTACAAAGGCAACTGAAATAGCTTGTTGAATAACTAATATAAATTGCAATGAAAAGTAAGATTTTCTGTAATATACCTTAGTTTTTCTTTCTAAAATTCATTCATTGCAGATTATTAATATAAAATGTCTTAAGCAGCAATGTCTCCAAATGATTTTATGAATTCCACAATGAATGCTCAGGTTACCTCAATGGAATTGCATAAAAAATCATCTTTTTCCTCAATTTGACTTTATTTTGTATTACTTGATTTGCTAACAATGAATGTCCTTGGCTTCTTCAATAGAGCTGCAGTAAATGAACTCCTTAACAGTTCTGTGTTTCCCAAGAGCAGCAAATATGCCATTGTTATCATGTCCCTAATTTCAATACACTAAATTAGCTGACATTTTATAATTGAATGCATATTGCAATATATGCAATTTAGTAGATATATTTGTGTAAGATACTTCTTAAGGTATCTTCTTTTAACTAATTAGCCCTTAATGCCCCCCCATCACAAATTGAAAACATACATTTATATAATCTTTCAATCACTTGCAGATTGCTTCAGTGATGTTGTAACGTAAAAAATGCAATGGCCATTTTGCACGCAGACAGCTCACACACACAGCAAAGTGATAAAGACCAGATAATATGATGGTGAGTGTGGGACAGATATTGGCTAGGACAGAACTTGCGAAAACAACAGGGTCTGTTTAACATCTCATCTAATAGCACCTCCAACAGGATAGCACTTCAACAGAACTGCGTGGTAGCATCAACCTAGAGTTTTGATCACAGATCTTTCGAATAGGACTTACAGCCAGACCTTCTAATACAGTTGGCAGTACCTTGTTCTACCTTGCATAACATGACCCTGTTTCTGCTTATACTCAAGCTACGGATATGTCATTTGAAACCACATGCTGTCAATTGAGTCATACCTGGTGCAGTTAATGCCCTGAATGCTGAGGGGAAATGAACCTCTTGCAATTTCTGTAAGTTAGCAGGGATAAATGAACAAATTTTCCCCTTGTTTCAGTTAGTATCAGAGTAAAACATCAGCAGCATCACCAGTTTCACTTCAAAGCTAAAAGAAAGTACAAAATAATAGATAAGTTCTTACAAATATTGAAAGTCTTTATGACATTATTATTTCATTTCATTTTTATTACTGCTACTGATGGATTACAGATACTAAAGATAAAATTCTGTTACCTTCTTTGATAGAGTAAAATAATACATTTTTGTAAAAAAAATTAAAATAATGTCTCAATACAACAAAAAAATAAAGTATACCTATTGGCATGTAATTTCAATAAGCAGAATTTTCAAATGAAGCATTGAGAAAAGTGTTTCATCTATGATTGATTTTGTTTTTCCATTGTTTATAGATGTTCTACCCCTAACTGTCTCCCTGCTTGTCATTCTCATTCTATTTCTTAATTTCTTCCTTTATTTTTCTGTCCTTCATTCTGTTTTGTTCCCTTTAAATATTCCCTCTGCCACTCACGGATTTCTCTATCACTGCAATGATGTACATTTGATTAATATTGCATCTTTCCCTAGTATCCCATTGTACCAACATATTACGGACAGCTTTCTCCCTTTGTAAGGTCTGATATTCATGTATCTCCCTCTCTCTCTCTCAAATAATGTTTAACTTTTTGCCTTGTACTATATCTCTATTTGCATTTTAATCTCTCTTTTACTGAGCCTTTTCATACATTTACTGTATTTTTTCTCTTTTTACTCCCCTCCTTTTTTTCTCTCATCTTAAACATTGCTATCCATTTTTTTTCCTGTACTGAAGCACTAACACTTATCTCTTGCTCCACAGACACTGCCTGACCCATGAAGAATTTCCCTCATTTTACTGATTTTAGTTCAGATTTTCAGCATCACTATACTGCTTTTACTGACAGATCTTTGTGGCTCAGTAGGATATGCAGTGATACCTTTACCCAAACTGTGATAAAACAGCATGAGATATAAGATAATGACATAGCCAATGCAATCCATGTGGTTTATACAGTTTAAAAGTAAGAGTGAGTAAAATAATGGAGTATAATATATGAAATTATATTTTATGTAGAATTGAGTAGCATAGGAAATCACAATGCACTGCTGTTGGAAAAAATGCTTTGTGGCCCATAAAATTCAAAATAAATGTTTGGTTTTGCACATACAGGCATAGAATACAAAATCAAGGGGTTACGTTGATCTAACACAAGGACCCAGTTAGGCAACAAGTAGACTATGATTGGACTACCATGTACAGTTTTGGCAACCTACATTATTCAGTTGATTTTACAACAGTAACAAAATTACTGCATTGCAGGGATGAGAGATTTACATTACAGAAGAACCCTTAGGAAAACAGGAAGCATTTCTTAACTGAAGCAGGGACGATTCCTGGAAGATCTTGAAGATTATAAAGTAAATGGTTGCTCTGCTTTTCTACCGGCCACTGTAATGAAAAGACCAGAAATTTCAGAAACCAAATAGGACTTGTTCTGTAAGTAATTGCTTAATCAGAGATTATAATTTCTTTTGTTTTTTAATATTAAAAATTATATATATAGTATATATATTATCACGCAAGTGCAAGCAGATGGAAGTCGGTCCATGAGACAGCGGAAGAGTTTAAAAAAGCAAGCAGATCAATGAAGCGGGCATTGTAGGAGCGGGCAACGGAGTAGTGGGAGACAGAGTAGGAAGGCTTTGGCTCAAGAGGCTTTGGCGAACAGAGGCTGAGGACGAGCTTGCTGCCAGTGAGGTAAGGCCGGGTAGGTTCCTTTAATAACTCTAATTAACGTAGGAGTAGGTAATGGAGGCAGCAGTTAGGGCAGTCGAGTGCTCCATTTGCAGTATGTGGGAAGTCAGGGTGAGCGCAATTGTCCCTGATGACTACACCAGTAAAAGGTGCATCCAGTTGCAGCTCCTGACAAACCAAGTTAAGGAACTGGAGCTGGAGCTGGATGAACTTCGGATCATTCGTGAGGCAGAGGCAGAGGCAGAAATAAATAGGAGTTACAGGGAAATAGTCACCCCTAAAAGTCAGGAGGCGGGTAGCTGGGTGACTGTAAGGAGAGGGAAGGGGAATAGACAGAAAGAGCAGAGCACCATTGTGGCCGTTCCCATCAACAATAAGTATATCATTTTGGATACTGTTGGTGGGGACGACCTACCAGGGATAAGTTGCAGTGGTCGTGTCTCTGGCACTGAGAATGGACCCTCAGCTCAGAAGAGAAGGAGGGAAAAGAGAAGAGCAGTAGTGATGGGGGATTCGATAGTTAGGGGGACAGATAAGAGGTTCTGTGGGAGAGATCCAGAATCCTGGATGGTCTATTGCCTCCCTGGTGCCAGGGTCCGCGATATCTCGGATCGAGTTCTCGGTATTGTCAGGAAGGACGGTGAGCAGCTAGAGGTCGTGGTCCATGTAGGGACCAATGACGTGTATAGGAAGGAGGAGGAGGTCCTGCAAAGAGAGTTTAGAGAGTTAAGTGCAAAGTTGAAGGACAGGACCTCTAGGGTTGCAACCTCAGGATTGCTACCCGTGCCATGTGCTAGTGAGGCTAGAAATAGGAAGATAATGCAGCTAAATATGTAGCTAAGGAGTTGGTGCAGGAGGGAGGGCTTCATGTTTCTGGACAATTGGGCCTTGTTCCAGGGAAGGTGGGACCTGTTCCGATGGGACAGATTGCACCTGAACTGAAGGGGGACTAATATCCTTGCAGGAAGGTTTGCTAGTGATGCTCTGGGGAGGTTAAACTAGATTTACAGGGGGAGGGGAACCAGAGTGTTAGAGCAGATAGAGAGGTGGAGGAGGATAAAGGTCATGCGAGAACTGCAAGTATAGTGCATGGAGTAAAGCCAGATCTAACATATAAAGAGGCTTTGAGAAAAGAGAACTAGAATAAAGGTAGTAAGGTAGAAGGGCTAATGTGCGTGTACTTCAATGCAAGGAGCATCAGGAACAAAGGTGATGAACTGAGAGCTTGGATACATACATGGACTTATGATGTAGTGACCATTACAGAGACTTGGCTGGCACCAGGGCAGGAATGGATTCTCAATATTCCTGGATTTCAGTGCTTTAAAAGGGATAGAGAGCGGGGGAAAGGGGAGGAGTGGTGGCATTACTGGGCAGGGATACTATTACAGCTACAGAAAGGGTGGGTAATGTAGCAGGATCCTCTTTAGAGTCAGTATGGGTAGAAGTCAGGAACAGAAAGGGAACAGTTACTCTGTTGGGAGTATTCTATAGGCCCCCTGGTAGCAGCAGAAATACAGAGGAGCAGATTGGGAGGCAGTTTTTGGAAAGGTGCAAAAATAACAGGGTCGTTATCATGGATGACTTTAACTTCCCTAATATTGATTGGCACCTGATTAGTTCCAAGGGTTTAGATGGGGCAGAGTTTGTTAACTGTGTCCAGGATGGATTCCTGTCACAGTACGTTGACGGGCCGACTAGGGGGAATGCCATACTAGATCTAGTATTAGGTAACGAACCGGATCAGGTCACAGATCTCTCAGTGGGTGAGCATCTGGAGGACAGTGACCCCCACTCCCTGGCCTTTAATATTATCATGAAAAAGGACAGAATCAGAGAGAATAGGAAATTTTTTAATTGGGGAAAGGCAAATTATGAGGCTATAAGGCTAGAACTTGCGGGTGTGAATTAGGAAGATGTTTTTGCAGGGAAATGTACTATGGACATGTGGTCGATGTTTAGAGATCTCTTGTAGGATGTTAGGGATAAATTTGTCCCAGTGAGGAAGATAAAGAATGGTAGGGTAAAGGAACCATAGGTAACTAGTGAGGTGGAAAATCTAGTCAGGTGGAAGAAGGCAGCATACATGAGGTTCAGGAAGCAAGGATCAGATGGGTCTATTGAGGAATATAGGGTAACAAGAAAGGAGCTTAAGAAGGGGCTGAGAAGAGCAAGAAGGGGGCATGAGAAGGCCTTGGCGAGTAGGGTAAAGGAAAGCCCCAAGGCATGCTTCAGTTATGTGAAGAACAAAAGGATGACAGGAGTGAAGGTAGGACCAATTAGAGATAAAGGTGGGAAGATGTGCCTGGAGGCTGAGGAAGTGAGCGAGGTCCTCAATGAATACTTCTCTTCAGTATTCACCAATGAGAGGGAACTTAATGAAGGTGAGGACAATATTAGTGAGGTTGATGTTCTGGAGCATGTTGATATTAAGGGAGAGGAGGTGTTGGAGATGTTAAAATACATTAGGATGGATAAGTCCCCGGGGCCTGAGGGAATATTCCCCAGGCTGTTCCACGAGGCAAGAGAAGAGATTGCTGAGTCTCTGGCTAGGATCTTCATGTCCTCGTTGTCCACGGGAATGCTACTGGAGGATTGGAGGGAGGCAAATGTTGTCCCCTTGTTCAAAAAAGGTAGTAGGGATAGTCCAGGTAATTATAGACCAGTGAGCCTTACGTCTGTGGCAGGAAAGCTGTTGGAAAAGATTCTTAGAGATAGGATCTATGGGCACTTAGAGAATCATGGTCTGATCAGGGACAGTCAGCATGGCTTTGTGAAGGGCAGATCATGTCTAACAAGCCTGGTAGAGTTCTTTGAGGAGGTGACCAGGCATATAGATGAGGGTAGTGCAGTGGATGTGATCTACATGGATTTTATTAAGGCATTTGACAAGGTTCCACATGGTAGGCTTATTCAGAAAGTCAGAAGGCATGGGATCCAGGGAAGTTTGGCCAGGTGGATTCAGAATTGGCTCACCTGAAGAAAGCAGAGGATCATTGTGGAGTGAGTACATTCGGATTGGAGGGTTGTGACTAGTGGTGACCCACAAAGATCGGTTCTGGGACCTCTGCTTTTTGTGATTTTTATTAACAACCTGGATGTGGGGGCAGAAAGGGTGGGTTGGCAAGTTTGCAGATGACAAACTTGGTGGTGTAGTAGATAGTGTAGAGGATTGTCGAAGATTGCAGAGAGACATTGATAGGATGCAGAAGTGGGCTGAGAATTGGCAGATGGAGTTCAACCCAAGAAGTGTGAGGTGAACTCCAAGGCAGATAAATGGCAAGATACTTGGTAGTGTGGAGGAGCAGAGGGATCTGGGGGTACATGTCCATAGATCCCTGAAAGCTGCCTCACAGGTAGATAGGGTAGTTAAGAAAGCTTATGGGGTGTTTGCTTTCATAAGTCGAGGGATAGAGTTTAAGAGTCGCCAGGTAATGATGCAGCTCTACAAAACTCTGGTTAGGCGTCACTTGGAGTACCCTGTCCAGTTCTGGTCACCTCACTATAGGAAGGATGTGGAAGCATTGGAAAGAGTACAGAGGAGTTTTACCAGGATGCTGCCTGGTTTAGAGAGTATGCATTATGATCAGAGATTAAGGGAGCTAGGGCTTTACTCTTTGGAGAGAAGGAGGATGATAGAGGTATCATTATAGAGGTATACAAGATATACATTATAGAGGTATACAAGATATTGAGAGGAATAGATGGAGTGGATAGCCAGCGCCTCTTCCCCAGGGCACCACTGCTCAAAACAAGAGGACATGGCTTTAAGGTAAGGGGTGGGAAGTTCAAAGGGGATATTAGAGGAAGGTTTTTTACTCAGAGAGTGGTTGGTGTGTGGAATGCACTGCCTGAGTCAGTGGTGGAGGCAGATACACTAGTGAAGTTTAAGAGACTATTAGACAGGTATATGGAGGAATTTAAGGTGGGGGGGGTTTATGGGAGGTAGGGTTTAAGGGTCAGCATAACATTTTGAACCGAAGGGCCTGTACTGTGCTGTACCGTTCTATGTTCCATGTTCCATATATAGACACAGCTGGTGGCATAGTGGCATCAGTGCCGGACTTGGGGACAAAAGGTCCCAAGTTCAAATCCAGCCAGCTCCTCTGCACGCTTTCCATCCTTCCTGGGTTATGAGCTGGTGATCTGCCAGATTTACTGAGTTCAAAGGCCTTTCTTCTGCACTGTAAACTCTGACTCACTCATTCCCATTTTATGGGTGATCTAATTGGCCGAAACTATGGTGATCCAAGAGTTGCATATTTTTACTGACACATGGTAAGGTTATCTGCCCCAATATTTTCTCTCTTATCTAATAGGTATTTGAAGATAATTAAGAGCAATTTGAATTTGGCAAGAGTTGTGAGAATACCCCCATGAGTTAATGGCATCCATGTGCAGCAATCTGGCTGCAGCATGACAGTAACTAGAGAAGAAAGTTGTTTTTAAAATAAAAGTTAAAACAAAGGTTTTTTTATTCTTACTATTAGCCAGAATAACACATCTGTATTCCTTTCTAAGACATGTAACACAATATCTGTATTCTTGCATAAATGTGTTCTTGCTCTATATCTCTGCTTGTTTGAATGTGTGCAATTAATTTTACTTTTATCAAGCTCAGTCTTTGCCAGTCTGGGAGTAAAAGAAAGTAGTGCCAATCTGTGCTGGTCTTGGATGGGCCTTACAGTTGGTACTCCAAATTAAGAACGCAAGAACATTATAAAGTAGATTATCAACGGTTGTATTTCCTAATCTTTCAGTAACAATCCGAATTATTCCTTTGCATTTACATTTAAGATTAATGATCACCAAAAGATAAACTTCGTGTAAGACAGTTATTCCCCGTAACATCGATTGCAATATGCAACGAGTAATTACAAATATGGATTATTTAAGCTTCGGCTGCAGTTTTGTTCTCCGTTTTTGCACGGAGGTACGTTTTCCTGAATTCAGTGCTACAAAAGTTATGCCGCTGATTATTGACTTCACGTAGCTTTTTGTACGGCTACGTCCAATATCAACATTTTCACATATGACACCAAGCGTAGTATACACCAGGCATATTTAATTGCATAAAGAACTCACCTTCAAAAATAATTCCAAACTCTTTAATTTCTGAAGCACCTTTGAGATTATTCCTAATCAATTAAGATGTATATTCTAACAGGACAAGGCGAGTAGGTTATTAAAAACTAGAAATGTGGTTTAAATGATTTTACTAGGTAAAACCGTACACGGGTGTGAAAGCGTGTGCCTCGCCAAGCGCTACATAAAAAAATAGAACTGATTGCTACTCCCGAGTCTTCGGAGCGGAGCGGGGCGGAACAGCACTGGAAGAAATCAGAACTTACCGTTTTATGCGATCACTAATACATTAGTGTACCCACATTGGGATAAATACAACTGTGAGTTTACGTCACAAAACCTGATGGTTATTTTCAACCGTTCTAGTTCCAGTACCGTCCTTTGGCCATCATGCAAGGAAGCATTTCCTGATCATGCTTGACTGTATTGTACTGCTACCTAACGAAATTATTTATTGGATAAAAGACGGAAAACTCTAGATGTCAGTTCTTTAAAGAAATAACTTTGAGGCGAGAAGAGAGCACACATTCGCTCCAAGCTCTGTTCGAAAAGAATTCAGGAATTTCGCTCAAAAGTGTTCACTTTAGTCGCACTCCAGATTCCTCCCGACCAATAAAACATGGCCATTATGTAACTACTGATCTGCAGAAAAGTCTATTCAAAATATGGAGCTCGTTGTATCAAAAGGGAAAGGAATAGACGTCGATTTAATTATTTGCAGAAATCCCAACGGGTTTATCAACTGTTAACCTGTTGGCTCTTCTTCCGTGCTGCATCGTGTGCGCTTGCTGGCCGACACTGCGCTTTCTGGTCAGGAATACTATTTTAACACACCGAAAGATTTGAAGCGCATAAATTTCCGATATAACTTTGAGATGGCTTTATTTTTTTACCAATCCATATTTATTTTCTAGTTGATCACCCAGACATTGAAATGCATGGATATGTGAACACGCAAAATATATTTACCTAATAGGCATTTGTGGAGTAATAGTTGTCTTTTTCGAAATTCGGTTAATTGCCTTATAAGTTGTCATTAAGAGCAAGCGCCTACTGTTAAATAAATAAATAGATTTATTTAATCCTTAGAAGTTCCTCATTGATTTAAGATGCGAATGCTTTCTTTATAAAAATATACGAATAAAAATGACAAACTTTGATTGCAGATTTATTTTACAAATTACCGCAGACTAAGAGAGACTTGAAATGTTACCCTGATATTGAGTGGTAAACATTTAAATACTTTAGAAAAATGACAGCACTGAATTATTTTAGATTTCTTTTGCGTCAACATTCCAGAAGTGGAGGAACTAAATTATAATCTGCTTTTATCTCTCCTTCTGGTAACAAACAAAGGTGGGGGTCTTTTAATCGTTGAAGATCGTGTTTGGTAAAGGGCGGAAAGTGCCTTATTCACTAAACTTCATTGAATCGATAAATAATTCAACTTTTCTAACATTAACTGAATAGTGGCAGTTGTTTACCCGGAGATTTGATTAATGAAGAAAAATGGACCATTTTACAAAGAGAAACAAAAACAAAAAAATCGTAAGTATAACATCGGCTGTAGATGGACGGCTTTAAACTCAGAGACATTTGGTCCGATTCCATTGGAAAGCAGTTTTAAAGCTTCTGTTTATTCTTGATCGTATATCGATACATTCTACTGCATCCTGTTGTCATGTAACACTAATATTAAGGATTTGTGTATATTGTGTTAATTTATTTAATTATATTCACGAATTAATAAAAAAAACAGGCATGCGGTACAAGACTAAATATACAGTAACTTACTGTTGTCCAAGGTGCTCTAGTGAACAAGTAATAGTCATTATGAATATTAGCTATATACAATTACAAAATTATGCACTGTATTTTTAAAATAATACTCAAGGTTTCACCATTTCCATTGCAACAGAGCATGTTAACTCTTTTATAAAAAGAGACAGAGTACTTTCCCAACAATGGACCATTTTGCAAATAGAAACAAAAATAAAAAGTAATGGTTAAAAAAAATCGTCAACAGCCAGAGAGCTGCAGCCAGAAGCAGACAGTGACAGAGGATACCTCGAAGATCCAGCACAACTCAGATTTTCATTACCGTAGTGGACATCAGCGATAACCCAAATGTTATTTGATCACAACATTTACAAGGGTGGCCTAAGAGAAAACATATCACAAAGAATTGTTTTACCGACTCCTTTATAAAATGACTGACTTCATACATTTATGTTAATTTCAGTGACACGCCTTAATCCTGAAATTTCTGCACATTTGGATACAATTATATTACTGGCAATGATTTGAGTTCCCGTGTCCTTTCGTTTCACTCCGAAACTTTTTTCCCTCCTGCATTATCTGTTTGGTGTTATTTTTTTCTTTTCATCTTTCCGGTAGTATTCCCTCCCGCCACTACAAAGTCAGAATTTCAAATGTAAAAAAAATGGTACTGAAAAGTGAATTGAAGCGTTCAACTGAACCGGAAAGTTCTGAATGCCGGCAGCTAACTAAGCGTGTTCACAGTATATGATGTTCGCAGTATATGATGCTCTGACAACATCACCACCCTACACACACACACACACACACACACTTTAGTGAAGATTTGATCTTGAAGAAACATTAGACAATATTACTACAATAAGGTTAGGACAGGGAGAAGAGGCATTGGCATGTTTATTGGGAAATGCCATCATCCGAATTGAAATATGATTTTTAAAATTCCGTCTAACTGGTGTTTTATTGCTGTCAGCAGTAAAACACTTCCATACAAATACTTATACTAGAGCATACGTGGTGACATCCCTGTATATTTAAGATACACTTCTTACCTAAATATGTTAATTAGGGTGGGAATTAATTAAACATTTAATTATATTTAAACCAAGTGTCGAAATTAGCACTATGTTACAGCGCTATTCCTCGTATATAGAAAGTGTATGCATATTATAGAACGGTATTCTCGACTTTATTTATGGCGTTCCAATTATGTTTTATTTAATCTAATTGTGTTGTCAAATAATAGCGAAGAGATTGTTGTCAGCTAATCTGCTATTTTTCTGCCTGGAATGCATATTTGCATTATTTGATAAATGGAATCGAATAACCTTTCAAGCTTGGACTTATCACTGGAAATTGGCTTCACGTTAGCAATATCTTTCCTACCACCTTACGTAGTACCAAAAAGATAAAGAAGGAATATTTCTCTTTTTAGTTAATCTATTTGAGTTCACTACGGTTGATCGTATGTGTTTTAACATTCGACCGAAAAGCACCATTTATTTTTCATGACTTTCGAGAGTTAATTAAGAGTCGCGAAGGTATAGCAACACAAAATTAAGATTTTTTTTCTACTCGATTTACTTTTAACTAACAGGTTTAAATGAAGACAGTTGTTAATTCTGTAATTTTTAAGAATGCTATTTAATCAGGATACAAGACAATACACTTGAAAAGCACAGTCAAAAAGAGTAAAAAACCAAACTTTTCTCTACATTCAAAATTACAAATAATTCCTCTCTATCATAAATTGTTAAAACATATCTATTATTTAAGAAGGGAATTTTAAACAAACAGTTTACATTATTTAGAAAATACTACCCAACTGCAGTAAGTTGTAAATCAAAGCAATAAGATTCAAGTTTCAAGTACATTATAAAGTTATACAACATTGATATTTGTTTGCTCATGAGTAGCCACAGAGCAAGAAACCCGAAAGAACCTAATTAAAGAAATAATAACAAAAATAAAATACCAACACTCCATGCGCAAGAGAAAGAAAAAATACAGACCCTGCAAACAATTGAAGTGAACAATTATTTACTTATATGCCTGTAAATGTATTTTTTGCATCTTACACGTTTAAACTCTTTGTTTTTCGCTGTCTAGAAAATGCAACCATTCCCAGCTAGAGATTGCAAGCACATTTATGGACCAATATTTAATAGAATTAATATCTCAGTATAGCGCATATTTATTCTACTATAGATGGAATACAGACTTGTAAAATACCAGTGGATTTGAATATAAACACAGTAAATGCATGATAATTGAATAGGCATACGTGACATTTTCATTACATATACATTCGCTGTAATGTCCTAAGAATTTGAAAATGTTATACTCAAATAAAGTCTGTTGGACTGTCTTAAGAAATACAGTCCATTCAGCTTAATCTCGATTTACAAACTGTATTCAGGGGCATAACTAGATATCACGTGGACAAGACTGATTGGAGAAAAGCGGCACGAATTTGTTAAAGACAAATCTTTTTATCTATTATTTGGAGATACAGCGCACTTAACGGCCCTTCGAGCCCCGCCGCTCAGCAACTCACCGATTTAACCCTAGAGTAATCACGGGACAGTTTATAATAACCTAGTGAACTACTGCCAGGACTGTGGGAGGAACCGAAGCACCCGGAGCAAACCCCATGGAACATGCATTCCACGGGGAGAACGTACAGACTCCTTACAGGGGACAGCCGAATTGAACTCCGACACCCCGAGCTATAATATCATCGCGCAAACCACTACGCTATCATATCTAACTAGCTTGGCAGTGTTTTTTGATGAAGTAACAGAGAAAGTTAAAGAGGGAAGTGTGGTTAACGTGGTATATACGATGCGGTTCAGACATCTGATAGGGTACCACGCACAGGGTTGTCATCAGAATTCGAAACCACGGAGTAAAAAATGGGCTGTGGCAGCCATGGGTAGCAATTTGACTAAATAACAAGAAGCGAGGAGTAGAAACGAAAGAATTTTGGGGGCGGGGGGTGGGGTGGGAGGCGTTTATGGAGAAGGATCTCCAGAGTTCAGCACTGAGCCAAATATATTTCTTAATATATGACATGATTTAAACTTTGGTGTATAGGGTAGAATTTCCAAATTTGCATTTAACACAAAACGTGAGGTAGCTAGTACAGATTTCGAGAAAATATAGGTAGGCTGATGGAACAGGTGGCTAGCTGACTGATTTAATGTTGAGAACTGTAGTATTACATTTCGGTAGAAGTAAAGGGATACAAGAACAAAGAGCTCTGGGATATATGTTCATCGTTCAAGGAAATTCCAGGGACAGTTGATAATGTGGTTTAAAAGCAAATGAGATCCTGTAACTGTAAAAAAAAATTCAGCCACAAATGGAACATTGTATCCAGTCCTGGTGCTATTCCTAAAAAGGCATGAAGGTTTTGGAAAGACTGTATAAGAGATTTATTGGTGATTGGTTTATTATTATTATTATTATTACTACTACATGTGCCGAGATGCAGGAAAAATGTTGTTTTGCATGTCATACAAAAAATCAAATTATCGTGGGGGAAATGGACTTTAGTTGTGTGTGTGTAGGATGAAGAAACTGGACTTGTCTCCTTGCTAAGGTGGAGATCGTGAGGGTAACTGAACGCGACTGACACAAAAAAAAATTCGTTGGTTAAAATATGGAATGCATTGCCGAAGTAACAGTAGAGGAGATTCAAATGTGGTTTTCAAACGCGAGCTAAAAAAATGAAGTGGGGGGGGCAGCGCTCTTTGAAAGAGCAGGGCAGTAGGAATATAATAATTATTTTTTCATAGTACAGAATCGATGGGACATATGGCTTTCTTGTGTGCGGTTACCATTCTGTAGTTCTGTGATAACCTTAAAGGTCAGAAAGTCTAACTACAAAATATCTACGAGAATTAATACTATTTCATAAATGTCCCGCCGTTCGTTATCCTCCATCGCCCCTATTAGGCAATCCTTTTAAGGTCGTGCGAAAAAGATGTGAACGTTTCCCGGCAACTTTCAGTTCCGGGCAATTGAGTGACTTATAAATACATCGGCAGAAATGCTGCATATTTGATTACAAGTCATAATTGTAGGCATGTCTAATTAAAAACTACAATTAATAGGTGATGATCTTCAGTACGCTGCAAGGAACCTTTCGTAGTTCTCAAACGGAGATAAAGTCTGCCCCTCTCCTCGGGAAATCAGTGTGAGATCCCGGAAGAGATTTGCTTCTATTTGATACCACGTGAACGTAACTCCAGCGTGTAAAACTGGCGTATAAAATAAGCGAGAGGTCACAGGTGACAGCAACTTTTAGCTACATGTAGCTAATTTATATATTTGTGCATTTCGTCGACACTGTTATTCTAACATTGTAAAATCTATTCTTGTGGCTGAAGAAAGATAGCCCTACTTGGCACTGACTATCTGCGATAAATTCTGGGGTTTCTCTTCGATTATTGCTAAAAGGGATTTAGAAGATCCACAGTAAAATTTAATTCATCGGCATTAGAAACGAAATAAACTGAATATGCACTGAAGAAGCATTTGCTCACTTGCAAAAATGAATCGCGTTGTACTAGGCATATGGAACTTGCATCTTTATTTATCAATATAGCCTTAAATTATTACAACCGTTTATTCAAAAACAGTGAACGCTATAAGCATTTTTTCCAGAAACCAAATAGCTGAAATGTGGTTTAAATAACTCACATTAAATTGCGTCAAATTGTTTCGTTTAAGTAATCACTTGAAAGTATACATAACTGCATATAAACAATCATGATTTTTCCAATCTTGAAACGATGTGTTAAATTGTAATTCTTAACGGGTTAACATCTATAACTGCAAGAGATAACAAACAAGAATTTCCACTGTAATTATTGACCTTGACATTAGTCGAAATAACAATGAAAGGACTTGAAATGGTGTTAACAGGAATGGACCACAAGAACTACAAACTCGCAATACGCTATTCACAAAACACCTGGCAGTGAGTTTGAAAACATGACCGAGACAACCTTTCCATTGTAGCCAATTGAGTCTGTCAATTCTCAGCTCATCACTAACATCATCTGGAGGCCAATTGAGTGTGAGAGGCGCAGTAATTAGGTAGAAATGGTACTTGTCGTTCCTTGTGCCCCTGACCCATCACGACCTTTCCAAGAGTATTTAAGATCATTAGTTAAATAATTAAAATGTACGTGTATATAGATGACCAAGCAGCATGTCTGGAAGAGGCGTGCCGGTAACTCTTAGCGGCATAAACTGCTGCCTATTTTATGCCTATATTTTTAATACGAAAACAATAAGTAAATTTTTGATATTTGCCTCCCAACTTTCATAAATTGTGCATTGTGTGAGGTGCGGATTTATATTCAAGCATTCACATTAGCAATTTACTATCGCTACTCTTGCACAACATTTGAGGGAATGCGTGTTCCTAAAAACGACCCATTTCAAATTTAGAATTAGGAAACATACCATAGCAAAAACCTCAGATCGATAAATTTAGTACACACGCACTTTAAATGTGCAGCAGAAAATGAACCCGGCAAATCAAGATGGATACATGATTACTACATTCGTTTAATTATCCGGCACTTCTAGGATGCGTATGTGTTGAAGATACCGGGCTCAGATCTGTGATGTTTCATATGTTCTGGCAAATTCAGGTGTTTTGAATGTGCCAATTTCCGTACAACGCTGGAGTCAATTCAAATTGACAGTACTTATGGTGTGAGTCCAGATGAGAGTACAGCGAAAGATGCAAAGGCACATTTATACCCCAAACAGCTCGCGAACCGATCCTGAAAAAATGGATTTATTGCAATATAGGAGAGCTATCCGACCTATCTAGCTCATGCCTACTACCAGCATCTCATGCCTCTTTCTGTATCCCTATATCCCTTGGAATCTTGCAATTTATTTTCTCATGCAATTCTGTCCCGATTTCTGGTTTGAAGTTGTAACTTGGACAGCAAATTATTTTATCCAGTTTAGACTTCATGACATTGTCACGTCGAAATATTGTATTTTTTAAGTATTACTGAAATGCAGCAAACATTGTAAAGCGGGTATTCGATTTCGCAAACTTCGTAACGTAAATTAGTTTCCAAGCGATTTATTCACTTCGGATTTAGTTGGGGCGCGCGGCTCTGACTACAATAGATCCGGGTCAGGTTACAGCCAATTGTCAACGTGGCTACTAAAAGCAACATACTGCGGATACTGGAAAGCTTAAATAAAAACAGTAGGATCTGGAAATACTCAGCACGTGAATGGTATCTCTCCACACAGCAGCTGCCTGGCGTACTGAGTATTTCCAACATTTGCTGTTTTCACTTTGTAGGCGTGACTTCTGCCTAATTGCACGAGTTGAATTTGCTACTGAGAGAGGTGTGTGCCCGTGGTGGCCACAACTCGCTCTCAGCTGTTAAAAATGTCGCGTTGAAGTGTTGCGTGTGTGCTTCTAAGGCGCTGGTGGTGGGGAGACACCCCTGATCTCTCTAAACGTTCATTGTGCCTAAGGGTTCCACGGTCGTCAAGCCAAAACAATGAGATATTCCTCTTTCTATATTAAAGTTATCTTGTTTACAAATACACAACAAGAATTGTTAATTCCACTTACAGACTACCTTAGACAGCGACAATATAAGATCTAGTTTAGTAGCAACACAACCTCCACAATTTCTCCTGTCCAACGTTCCCAGCACTATCGCCACCCACCAACTGAAATCGTGGGTCAGCGCATTCCGTATTGGAGATTTCTTCATAGACATTCTTTCTTTCTGTGCTGCATCGGATCCAGAGTAACAATTATTTAATTCTCCTTTACTCTTGTGTTCTGGAAATGACATTAAAGTGTCAAGAATCTCAACACCAGTCCCATCCTTCTGAAATTCGGCACATAAATAAATAAGGTCTAATCTCATTACAGCCGCTCTCTGCACGTGTCTCCCTGTCTCTCGCGAACTTTGTTTTCTCACTCTCACCCACTTTTAGAGAGGTGCTGCCGAAATGAGCCAAAGCGTCAGCTCTCACATAAAATTAACAAACCAGACCTCAGATTATTTTCAGTTCGCTTTTGCGGCGGAGCTTGATGCAGCAACATACTCTGTCTGATATTTGCTCATAGAATTAAAGTGGAAAGCATTACAGTCTAAAAACGCCAGTTTTTATCCTTGAATCGCACATGCATTTTGCCGTTCATGTCAAGTCACCCAGTTGCCTGAGCGGACCCCCACCCTTCCCCCTTTACCCTATCCTTTGCTAACACTGTGTGAGGGGAGACACCAATCGCTGCAACCAAAGCGTTTAGATTTGGACTAGACCACGACTGGCGAAGGGCGGAGGGACGTGCGGGGTGGGGGTGGGGGTGGGGGTGGGGGGAGCGAGGAGAAAAAAAACTAGCTGCAAGTTGTCAGAAATTGAACCGAAATTGAAACACATCGGCTTGAACCTCGATGGGAGGTGGCCGTCTTGACCTCTTCCAATCACATGTCTTTCCCAAGTATAGTTGTATGGTACTGCCTAGAATCTCTCCAGCTGCGTTAAGTATTGAAAAGCTGTTGCTTCCCGCAGTGTCTTGGCACATTTTCTGCTGGTGCCCCCACTGTGGCCACAATGACAATGGGGGAGATTTAGGCCTATTAACTGCTAGGGGCAGACACCAGCGCAGCCTTAAAGTCTTTGCATCATTGTTTGGAGCTGCTCACTGCAGTCCCTATATTCCCTTAATGAGATGAAGTCTTTCTTTCAGAGATTTAAGTTGATCGCTTTGGTTACGTGTGATTGCTCGAAAGATCAGATAATAATTGCCTGAAAATCCTTCATCCAATAACTATTCCACGACTGAAAATGTCACAGTAATTCAAAAGCACTTAGTCAGAATTTAAGGGAGAAGCTTCGAGCGGCTCCCGCCTAAGTGCACATCTTGCATTTCGGCAGTTCTGAAGTCCCCTTTAGAAGTTAAGGCCGTTCTTATACAGAACTGAAACACGTACATTTGTGGGAGATTTTCAATGCGACTTTGCAGAGCAGGAGAATAGAACCCGGACCGCTTATTCATTATTCGAACCATCTCTATAGAAATCTACATGTTGCGCCACAAAAATTGTACCTGACACTTTCTTAAAACTGGTTGTTTTCAATGAAGTACACCAACTAACAAAACCTCTCTACAACAACAAAGCATGCGCAATGACACCATGTATGTCACGATTTTGACATGTACTTCCAAGACTGAATTATGTGACTTGCAAACAATGGGACTAAATACAGTACTAATGTAAACCATGGGATGGCGCTGTAGCCGTGTAACACCGCCGTTCATAAATGGCCAAATTCCATTTATCTGCATTGATTTTTTAGTCTACAAGGTCATGTCTTTATTTCTACTAAGGTTAGACAAGAATACACATGGTTAGAAATCACATGCATTGAAGAATTTATGGGTGCATAAGGATAAGAAAATTAATCATTTGAATTAAGATAAACTGTAAAATACCTCGCATTCAAGATCACCTTCTCATTTTACTTAGTTTCAAAGTAAATAATGTTAATTAAAAGAGGAAAAATTGCAATATCTCTACAATCGCTCTCACCCCTTAGAGTTTTAGTGAAAAACTACCAATATGTTAAAGTTATGAAAAGGACTATCAATCGGATTTATTCATATAGCATTGTATAAGACAGGTTATTTCAGTTAATCAAAAGTTGCTTAATTCAAGATTTTTTAATAAAATCCAAACCTGCTATTTGGATCGCTGAATCTATATTATAGAGTATTTCAACCTTTAGCACAAAGAATGACCTTAGATTGTTCGGAGTATACAGGTTTCCACGCCATGTACCCAAAATTCTCACATCAAGTTATTCAGAGCTTTGTGTTATTCGTATTATTTATTGAAGGTATATGAGATTTTAAAACTTAATTTATGTTTGATATTCTGGAAAAGGGCAGTAAATAGATGGTCATCATAAACATGTTCTGCAAACAAAATTGTTCAGAATGTTTTTAATTGTACATTTATGATCTTCCCTAATCTAAGGCAACTGGGTTTTCATCTGCTTAACAAAATAATTTGTATAGAAACCAATCAGTTTGTTCGCGTGTCTCTGACATAATCCCTGTAATAACTATAACCTGAAACAATTGACCAATATTTTACCTTCATTGTGGGCATACATTATGCTGTTTATTTACCTTTGGTACGTCAGTCTACTATATAGGCGTGCTTGTAAACAGAATCCTGCTTCCCACCTGGAATTCGGGTCTTAGCAACGACCAGATGGGGAATACTAGCGTATCACGACATAGTATAAAATTACTTTACGTGACTACAACAATAATTCGAGAGGAATGGGCCTTATCATGTTCAGATTGAGGACATCTGTGGAAAATATTTCAAAATAAAATAATGAAGTTAATGGAACTTTATTCCAACGTCACTGCAAATTAAAATATTATCACTGAGGCGAAAATGTCTGGTAATTCACAATACGAAAAGTAGAATTTTAAATTTAGTCATCATAAAATTTCAGTGAATGAACAATCTCCAAATGAAATTTCTAGAAATATCTGTAAAATTCTTGAGCACTATGCTGATGTATTTTGTAATTCTAAATCGGTAAAGCACTTGGTCCTGCACCATTGATATAGGTCAAAGGTTTTCAATAATAACTATTTAAAAGGTTTAAATTATTCAAAGGTGTAAAGTGTAAAAAGCGAATTGTACCCAATTTATTCATTGGAATGACACCAGTCGGATTTCTTTGATATATTGCAATGTTTTTTGACTGTCTGCAATTAGTCATGTGGTTTCCGTGTTTAGATTGGTTTTATTTTATGGAAATCGTACTATTTTGTTGAATTTTATATGTAGACCAGTTAAAAGGTTTTGATTTAATTCGGGGGATTATATAGAAACTTTAAATATCACTTCGATATTATTGGCACCAGTTCCATCAGTTTAAATGACATTAATTTCTAACAAACAGACATTATTGAAGTTTTAGATATGCCATGAAGTTACGGACGAATTTGTAAGAAGTATCAATTTGTTGTAGAGAATTTATATTTGTAAAGCCAGTGCAAAACTGCAATATCTAATTGCGACATAGAGAAATACTTTGAATCCCACAAACAAACCCCGCGCTGAGACAAGTTCACTTGTTCATATGATCTAAACATTTACGTTGTTTCCCGATGTTGCATATGGTGTCATCACTTTAATACACTGAAGTCGAATCCTTCATAAATACCAAGGCAATATGGAAAGTTCGGGAACCCGTGAGAGGAAAGAAATTCTCTGAGTTTTAAGGAGCCTGAAATTTGATAAAACATAGGGCACAGATGAAATACGGGCTGCACATCTCAGATACAGACAGTATGGCAAGAGAAAACCACTGAAAGTACTCATGTGTTTACATAAAAAACTACATCGAGAAATTGTTACTTTAAACCAATTTCTCCCTATACCGCCAATTTCAGATGCATTTTATGTTGAAAATGGAAATTAATTTCATAAAATCAAAAACTTATTTTAAACAGCTGGAACAAATCAAGCCACAATCGGTGACTTATACTTTTCAAATAAAGAGCGCACAGTTAATGTGAATTTTAGACTGTTTCGATTTAGTTTCTAGTCTATTTCATTCTTGAACAATATAACTCTTACAAATTCCATCCAACAATTATTATTTCCCTTAGCTTAACATATATTATGGGTGTTACAAATAGAGAAAAAAATAATCAGAATGTTTTTACACAAATATTCTCAGAACCTATTCAATAAAATTGGTAATGCAATGGACATTGGGATTGATATAGTTAATGGAGACTAGCTTTGTCTCTGTCATATTTATATACATACGAACACGACTTCAAACACAAGAATCAACTTAACCAAAAGATTTAAACCTGAAAATACTACTCCAACTCAAGGCGAGACACCGAAACTCAGTTACAATTTAAAATAGCGGGAGACAAATTTACAGCGAATCATAGGACAAACAATTGACACATAAATACTCAGAAAAAAGTTTAATATTTTTAATGAGAAGTGCAAATTTTCTTTGCTAGTGTCATGGAATTGTCCTAATCTTAGTTATTTTTTCTCTCTCGCGCGCTCTCTGTTGCTTTGAAGTAAACCGTCATTGATCACATTAGAATTTTATAACCTTGATTGGAGTGCTTCCATCTTATAAGGTTCAACAAATGATAGTTAAATTGTATATAAAATAGTTCGATACAGAATTCTAAGAATATCATGAATTACCCATCAAATAATATTGCATTTCACAATCAATATTGAAACTGTACAAAAATGGGCATTCTTGATTGAGGTGACTTCACAAAACACTATTAGAATTTATTTACAACTAGCAAATAGAATGGATCATTTGAATGGGTATTAAATAAAAAGTAAATGGAAAAAAGTAAGAAGTTAATAAAATAATCACGAAACTAATAAATAGTCAAAACAAGAATACAAATACTGTATAGGGTGACTTGGGCAGATAAAACACATTCAGAAAACAGTAAGTGGAAGTCCGACACCATTTATATTGTGATGGACGAACTTCGCCCTTAACATGTCATCATTTTAACAAGATTCTTCCCATTGTTCATCACGTCGCCTTTTCTTAATAATCACCCCTTGCAGGACCGCTGACGCACACAAACAGGTTAGACCAGCTGCTTCGAATGATTTCCAAACAAAAGACCGAATACAGAAGCAACGGTATACATACGTACTATGTCGCAAACGGGTGGAAGCGAAAACAAAAAACTCGCCAAATATCTCAGTCTCAAACCAGACGTGGATGTTTAGCTTCATACACAGCAACTTCCTGACTTGTATTGAAAATACAATTGTTTCCTTTCCACAGCCATAAACTTTGATATTTTTACTTTGTCTCAAACGGGACATAACTTACCTCTTCCCTCTTTGCCTGACTTCTGTCCACATCAGAAAACAGTCGCTGCGCTCACGCCCTCCTCTATAACTTGCTACTCCAGTTGTTCAATGTTCCTGCATATGATGAAGTCAATGTTTTTAATGTTTTGGTACTGAAATATATTGCTCCTTTTCTGCTGCGCAGCATTCACCACATACAGTAATCGGTTTTAGCCACACCATCAACATTTGAAAGAAATCTTCAGCAAATGAAGTTAAGAAAAATGATTTTTATCTCATTCGAACATGTACAAGGACCAATTTGGTGCAATGCAGGTGTAATCTTAACTCCACACGGATTAAACTGAATACATTAAACTAAAAATAGGTACCGATCTAAATACACGATTTGTTAAAAATTGCGTTATAATTAGGGAGAATATAGGATTCATGCAATTCAATTTAATAGTTATATAAAGAGCTGCAATGTCAACTTGCAATAATTCCTACTGTAATAAAGTAACCAAGAACAGGCCATGCAAATTACTTTCGATCAATCAAACCTGCCAATTCTTGTTAGTTATACATTGTATTGTGCCCTATGATCTGGTTATTGACATCGCCGGTATGTGAGGTGTCAGAGAAAGGTTTAAGCGTGCCCGGTGCACTAATGGGAGAATTATAATGGAAAATGAAGGTAGGAACTGGTACTGGAGCTAAAACCTCTGTGTTTACGAGGTGAGGCTGGCGGATGTCAGCCATCTTCCACAGTATTAATTTCCACTTATTTGTCGATAAAGCAGCGTGGCATTCGACAAATAAACCCAGATAAACTAATGTTTTGTATTTTATAGACCACCAAATCGATGTTCACACATTTTGACAGCAATGCTACTCAACTGGAGGTCTTTGAATTGCTTAACATAAAATAATGTCCCCTGTCGTTCCTAGCAAGTATCCTTTAGAAATTAAGACAAGATGCGATCTTAAATATTATTAATACGCGCGGCTAGACATACAGGGTAAAATTCAGTTAACATGGAAAGAAAATAATGATAACCAGCGTGGTTGTAATGTTAACCAATAAATAATCTCCAATACTCTTTGAAGCTATTGTTTAATTCTCAGTTATTGTGGGGATTATCTTTTATGAAATTACAATTATCTCATTCGCATTTCAACATTGTTTAACATCAATATTGAATGCTAATGTAACCCATAGGCTGCGGGGAACTCCATACAATGCCACCAGCGTTAAGCAATTATGGGAAAAAAACTGTCTGCAGACATCTCCCCACCAACACTCCGTTCGTCCTCCCCCTAAATCGAAGGGAATACATGTAATCGAGACAACTGTCCGTCGGATCTTGGAATTCGCTTAAAAAAACTCTCAAATGACAAGCTTTCATATCCGCAGATGGTGCAACAGTATTCATGACATTGATACGAGAATGGTGTCTTCCTTTGAGATACCGAATGCATTCCATTAGCCGCAAACATGGCCCAGAATAAGGGGTTAAAAGTTCAAGGCGCGTCCCATGTGATCAGGGTCATAAACTTTGGATTACACTGCGGAAGAAATGCAGTAAGGCACGAGTGAATGCCTTTATTGTTTCAAATGCTTACATCGATGTAATTTTAACACTGGATACTACAGCTCGTTCGATTATAATATTATATTCTTATATTAAACTATTTCAAAATTTATAACTCTTTACGGTTGATTTTTCTCGTACACACTGGCGGCGTTTCGACTATAAAACCCCATTGACAAGAGAGATCTATGCGCAATTCTAATTGTTAAGCGATAATCCTAAATAAAAACTCTCTGTCGTTGAAAATGTACCGATGGAGATTATTTGGTAATACCAGTTTGAGATACAAGGTTGTGAAAAATACAGAAAGAAATCTGCATTTTTTAAAGATTTGTTTAAAACCGCTATCCACTTTCCCCACTCTTAACGGAACACGAATCTGGGTACCGCAGGCCTCGAGGTGGAATATCACGTGAGGCGGATGACCCCTTATATTTCTATAAAGTACAGCTGTCCAGTGTACTTTGAGCGGTAGAATCTTTGCGACTATTTGTTGAAGCAAAAAAAAACATGCAAATCCATTTAGGTGAACTAATGTTATGGAGACATTTTATTCTGGCATTTCACTGAAACCGTGTTCCTGGTAGGAAAAAAAACATTACTTACCACTACTTAATCACTAGGATTTATTGTTTATGCATGCTTTTTTTCCATATCAACGAGTCTCAGACAACCGCCTCTTTTCTCGCCTATTGGCTTTGTCAAAACTAATTTCACTTTACAAATAAATGGGATGGTTGGAGTGACAACTATCTACAAATGAATACCAACAGAAATAATTATTATTAAGTCCAAGAACCATGTATTCTGTAAAAGCATAACCATGGTCGCAATCATAGCCAAGTGGATTGAAATCAAATTCGGCTCAACGATATCTTCCAATAAAACACTGGACGAAACAAAGGAATGAATACAGGTCTACGAATGTCAATTACTCTTCAGTTTAGTTGGAGTACAGAAGGAAGCTGGAAAAAGAGCTCCTCACCTGAGGATTTTGAATGCAGTTCCTTAGAGGATTAATGAAAAATTCGCTGCTATATTAAAAGTGAGCCCACAGCCTCAAACATCAAACAGAAGATTCCAAGTAAGGCTTTGGGTAACATCTGCAGCGACCATTTCACGGATCATCTCTTCTGCTGCACAACACAACTATTTCAGTAATATCAGGAGTTTGATAGTGAAGTCAAACTGCATTGTTAGATAAACAAAATATTATATTATGAAACATTCATTCCAACCATTGTATCCTCTTTCCTGTTGAATATGGAAATGATCAATATGAGTCCAGACTAGATAGAATTTGTGATCTTATTCTCCCTCCGGTTGTATAGCGTCCAGGGAGGGATAGCGCCAATGGTGAAAGGGCTTGTCAGATCCATTCAGCTCACTCACCTTTGGGCCCCAGCGGATACTCAACTCTCACATGTGGCTCGAAGTAGCTATTTGCATGCGACAGCAGCCATGCCCAGGTAAACCGCATCGACAGGCGAGCTAAACTAGGTGAGGGCAGCCGGAGGGCCTTATACCCAGGAGAGATAGGGACATGTCTGTGAAGTCAGTTCCGGCAGACCGGGCAGATGAGTTCAACAGTGAGATCCAATGACCAGGAAGGTTGTCCTGCAACGTTTTGTGGAGAACAAAGGGCATTTCGATGCACAGAAGACGTCATGGTCATTTACAACAACCTAGGAACACCCCGGCTGTAACATTACTCGTACCAAGCACCCGGACTTCCGAGATCGAGGGAGCAGAGCTGCCCCAGTAAAATGGCTTTTTCTACTTTAAAGAGTTTCCCGCACGTTTCCTGTCATCGTCAGATATGATGGAAGACCACCAAACTCCCTCCATATTCCACCGATTTAAATCAAGCAGTTTGGGATGTAGATTGACAGGAAGCTTCATTCAACTGTTCAATTGTTGAATGAAGCTAATAACTCCTATCCAAATTTCTAGATGAGAAGTATGGTACATTTCCAACTTGTGATCAATATAGAGGCATCTTAACATGTAGATCGTTCAGTGTAGATTAGCCGGGTGGCGGATGAAAATAGTTACAACCTGCAACACTGGATCTACCTTCGCAGTTTCTATTACTGATTTATCACGTATAAGAATTGGGCAACACGTCTGCCACATTGGATTGCTGTACCTCCTCCAATCTTCTAATAACAACACAAATAAACTCAGCGCATTAAAGAAACATCTGTGGAGGCAAAGAGGTGGTCGACGTTTCAGATCTCGATTGGAACAGTCTATCATCCTTTTCACCCCCACAAACCGAAAATGTACCCCCTTTCCTCTCTGCAGATATCGCTTCAGTTGAGTTCTCCCACAAGATTAATTTTGCTCCAGAGACCAGCACCTACAGTCTTTTCTGTCTCTGTTGGCACCATTTTACCAATTCTCAGGACAAGACATACAGGTTATTAGGTTAATTTGCCATTGTAAATTATCCTGTGATTAGGCTAGGTCGGTAGGTTGTCGGCCGGCGCGGCTCGGTGAGCTGGAAAGGCCTATTCCATGGTATATTTTATTAAAAATAATTTTAAAAATGCACGTCTTTAATCTCTCGCTAAATTAACACCAAGTATTAAGATTTTCTCACACTCGACATACTATTTTGATCCTCTGTTTGCGGTCGATCATGGTTGTTGCCTACCAGCTGTCTATGTGATACACAGGCCAGTACTATGGAGAGCAAGCTGCCGGCCTTGTCCAGGCTACCCCTCTCTACGCAGCTGATGAATCCAAAGAAACTGCAGAGACCAGTGTAGTTTGGCATTTGGCAGAGGCGCCGCAGGAGTTGCCAGTCAGCGTTGAACTCCACGTAGGACTGCTTTCAGGACTCCACTTGCGGATTTTTCCTCGAGGTTTACTCCCGAAACCTTCCCCATAAGTGAGTATAGCCGCAAGGTTTGAGATCAGAGTTTTCCTTCTAGTTCAGCTGCCAACCATGGTTAAACAGCCCCATCTGCCTGAAGCGACTGGTTTTAAGCTGCCAGTAACCCGCCTTTGCCCCTTTTCCTGATTGTAGAAACTGTTCCGCCAGGCTTAGTAGCTGAGGCACAGGTGAAGGCCAGGAGCTGGACTTGGGTGTCCTGGACTATTTGAGAGGCGCGACGTTGGAGCATTTAATAGGTAGAGTGAGCTTATCCCCACTACCACCGCCCCCGCCCCCACCACCACCCCGTCCCCGGCCATAATAAGCTTAGGAAACCAGAACACTTGGAATATTAACACTTGGAATACATTACTAAATGTAAATCCACTGCTACAACTTAACATACATCACTTCCGTTCGGCATAAGATGTTTGACTTTCCATAAATCAGTTGCAATAGGCACAGAAGTTTACCGTGAAGTCTTCAGTGTCCTGCCTCAACAACTACCGTCCCGTCGCACTCACATCCATCATCATGAAGTGTTTCCACAGGCTCGTCAGGAGGCACATCAAGACCCCCTGCAGTTCACGTATCGTCCTAACGGTTCAACAGACGACGCCATTGCCATCACCCTCCACCTGGCCCTAACCCACCTGGACAAAAAAGACACGTACGTTCGAATGCTGTTCATAGACTTCAGTTCAGCATTCAACACAATCATTCCTCAGAAACTGATTGGAAAGCTGAGCCTACTGGGCCTGAACACCTCCCTCTGCAACTGGATCCTAGACTTCCTGACTGGGAGACCTCAGTCAGTCCGGATCGGGAGCAGCATCTCCAAAACTACCACACTGAGCACAGAAAAGTTCACCGATGACACGACTGTGGTGGGTCTCATCAGCAAGAACGATGAGTCAGCATACAGAGAGGAGGTGCAGCGGCTAACAGACTGGTGCAGAGCCAACAACCTGTCTCTGAATGTGAACAAAACAAAAGAGATGTTCGTTGACTTCAGGAGGACACGGAGTGACCACCGATGACTCCTCTGTAGAGATCGTTAGGAGCACCAAATTTCTTGATGTTCACCTGGCGGAGAATCTCACCTGGTCCCTCAACACCAGCTCCATAGCAAAGAAAGCCCAGCAGTGTTTCTACTTTATGCGAAGGCTGAGAAAAGTCCATCTCCCACCCCCCATCCTCACCACATTCTACAGAGGTTGTATTGAGAGCATCCTGAGCAGCTGCATCACTGCCTGGTTCAGAAATTGCACCATCTTGAATCGCAAGGCCCTGCAGTGGATAGTGAAGATCATCGGGGTCTCTCTTCCCGCCATTACAGGCATTTACACCACACGCTGCATCCGTAAAGCAAACAGCATTATGAAGGACCCCACGCACCCCTCATACAAACTCTTCTCCCTCCTGCCATCTGGCAAAAAACCACCTAAGTATTCGGGCTCTCACGACCAGACTATGTAACAGTTTCTGCCCCCAAGCCATCAGACTCCGCAATACCCAGAGCCTGGACTGACACCAGCCTACTGCCCTCTACTGTGCCTATTGTCTTGTTTATTATTTATTGTAATGCCTGCACTGTTTTGTGCACTTTTTGCAGTCCTGGGTAGGTCTGTAGTCTAGTGTAGTCTTGTGCTCCCTGTTTTCCCGTGTTCCTCGTCTTTGGTGATTAGAGGCAATTAACGCTTGGCTGAACCGGGAGTTTATAGTCTCCGGCTCTCGGCTGTTTGGCGGGGGAGTGTTTGTAAAGTCATCAAAGGTACCGTGTGTCGATGTCATCCGGCCGGAGCAAGCCTAGTCTCCGCCGAAGCGAGTGCCGGTAATTCGCCCTTCCTCACCGGAGCAACCCTGTCCAATTACCTCGCTGAAGCGAGCCTGCAAAGTTTCCTCATCAAGGTGGGTCTGTCAGTTAACTCGCCGGAGAAAATCAGGAGCCGCTGTCTACTGTTCCTGGGCCGAGTCTAGAGTTCGCCACTAACTGGAGGATCCAAGTACCACGTCCAAGTCCCAGCCCTAGCAGCTTCCCAGTTCCGAGTCAAGTCCCGGCCCTGGCGGTCTGTGATTCCTGTCCTACCCCCCTGTCTGAATCTCTTCTCTGCCCCTCTCGCCTCTAGCCCTCATCAGCAGCCCTTGCCTGTGCTTCAGTCTAGTTCTATCACTGGAGCTAGATAGGTACTGTCTGGTGTGTTTTTGTGTTGGTCTTGTCTTGTCCTTGCCTCCGTGGGGTAAGTTTGGCCATCTTGCTGTTGCCCCGTGGGGAGTCATGTTCTGTCTTGTCTTGTTCTTGCCTCTGTGGGGTAGGTCAGGCTGTCTTGCTGTTGCCCCATGGGGGGGTCATGTTCTGTCTTGTCCTCGCCTCTATGGCGTAAGTCAGGCTGTCTTGCTGTTGCCCTGTGGGGGGGGGGGGTCATGTCTTGTCCTTGCCTCTGTGGGGTAAGTCAGGCTGTCTTGCCGTTGCCCTGCGGAGGGTCATGAGTCCTGGCCCTATGTCCTGTACCCAAGGAGGGGTCCCAAGTCTGTGTTCTGTGTATGCGTCCATTGTTCCATGTACCTGCTCTCCTGAGACTGCCGCTCTGTTTTCCATGTTCCTCCTCTCCCTAGCCCATGTCATGTCCATACCTGGTTCTGAGATCCAAGCCTGAGGCAAGACCCAGGTACTGGGTCCTTGCCCAGTCTCAGGCTTGGAGTCCATACCCTAGCCTCTTCATGTCTCCTCTAGTTCTGGGATCCAATTCCGAGTCCAAGCCCAGACCCCTAGTCCCAGTCTAGTCGTAGTCCTGAGTCCCTGTCCAGTTCGCTGCTCCTGCCTAACTCTCCTGGTATCGAACAGTAAACTCAATCTAAGTAACCTCACAAGATGTGTCTTGCATTTGGGTCCACCCTTGCTCCCAATGGCCCTGCCATTGTGACAGTTTTACATAGTTCAGTGTACTTTTTGTATTGTTCATGTAGCACCATGGTCCTGAAAAACGTTGCCTTGTTTTTACTGTGTACGGTACCAGCAGTTATGGTCGAAATGACAATAAAAAGTGACTTGAACACCATGATCCATGAAATTCCTTATCGCCTATACAAAAGATAGTATGCGTATGAAACATGACAACTTAAAATGTCTCAGTCAAAAGTAGCAGAATAAAAGATTTCTGTGTAGTTTTAGTAAATTTCATAATCTTATAAATACTTAGGTGAATAAACATAAACTTGCATTTCATGTGAATGAACTGACAAGAGAAGGGGCAAAGGCAGACCACTGGCGTCACAAAAACAGTTGCTTCGGGCAGTTGGGGCTCGTCAGCCTTGGACGGCACCCCGGCTAGAAGAAAGAAAATTCTGATTTTAAACCTCCACTGCCTTGCGGCTATACCCACCTATTGGAAAGGGTTCGGGAGGAAACCCCGAGGAAGAAATCCACAGTTGGAGTCCCTAAGGGAGTTTGATGTTGTTTACAACTTCACTCTGGCAAACTCTGCGACGACACAGGTGCCAGTTGTATCGGCCATTGCCCTTCCCTTGGACTACATCAGTGACGTGGAGAGGGGAACCCACTGCATGGGTAACAGTCGGTTCTTCAAATCGTCCCACCCAGGCTTGCACGCTGGAGAGGACACAGTTCACCAGAAGTGCAAACCCATGATCACCTGGGTTGGCAGCTGCCTACTACCTACACGGTGACATATATGTACTTTGATAATAAATTTACTTTGAACTTTAGAACTTTGAATATTGAAAGGACTAGATAGAGTGGATGTGGAGAGAATGTTTTCTACAGGTGGAGGAGTCTAGGAACAGAGGACACAGCCTCAGAATAGTGGAACATCCATTTAGGGCAGAGATGAGGAGGAATTTATTTAGCCAGATGGTGGTGAATCTGTGGAATTCATTGCCACATATAGCTGTGGAGGCCAATCATTGAGATGTTGATAGGTCTTTGATTAGTCAGTGTGTTAAAGGTTACAGGGAGAAGGCAGGAAAATAGGGAGGAATGGGATAATAAATCACCCATGATGGATTGGCAAACTGGCCTGATTCTGCTCCAATGTCTTCTGGTCTTACATATAAGATGAAGTAAAACATCAAGCTTATTCATTTCTGGTGACTCGGAATCAGCAATTATGGTATCATAAAGGGTTGAAGAATCACTTTAAGAATCAGCCACACAAAAATGGGTTTTGACTTCATTAGTATCTGTTCCTTCAGGTTGTTTCAATTTGCTATAGAATATCACAAGGTGGTTCGACCCTACTCTTCCTGGGTAACCCTAGGTAATTTCTAAGGTAAGGACATGATCGGCACAGCTTTGTGGGCCAAAGGGCCTGTATTGTGCTGTAGGTTTTCTATGTTTCAGACACCATTCCAAGATTTTTTAAAAAATCATCCTCTATGGGTAAAATGATCCTTAATGCTAATAACCATTGACCAATGAAGCATGTACAAGAAAGAGAAAAGAAAAAACAATTTAACTACGATCCTTGGCCAGATAGCAAAAACAAAGTAATCTGAAATTATCATCACACTTTTTTAAAGCTATTCCAGTACATCCAAAGGATCAACCAGATGTTGAACATTGCAAGCACATTGGGCAGAAAGGTGGCAGAAATGGAGAAAACAACATTAATTATTCTGGAATTTCTTGTTCTGGTTTGGGAAGTCTTGATCAAAAAATATATAGAGACACAAACTGCAGGAAGTCTTCAAAACAGTAAAACAGATTTAGAATTTACTTACAAAATAAACATCCAATTACAGAACATGACTGGTCTTAAACTTGTGTGTTTTGACATGCATGATTATGGGGATCAGCTACCAACACAATTAATGTACAATTAACAAATCTGGAATGAAATCAGATCAAAAAGAGGAAAGGAGTTTTTGATAATAAACATAAAATGGTAGAAATACAGAAAAGTTACAACACAAAAGTAGATCATATGGCCCAATGTTTCTATGCCAGTCAAAAACAAGCTATTCAGCCTATTCTCACCTTCCAGCATAAGTCTGCAGCCATCCAGATCATTGCTTTTTAAGCACACTCATGCATATTTGAAGTGAGTTGAATATTTCTGCCCCTTATCACACTTTCAAGCAGTGAACTTGAAAAAAGTTATTTTGCTCATCTTCCCACTAAGTCTTCCAATTACTTTCCATCCATGATCTTGGCTTTTGACATCTCTACTAAATGAAATGTGTGCTCCTATTTGCTGTACCTCTGATCCACATCCCTAAATTAGCTCCTCCCTCAATCTCCACTGTTCCAAAGAGACCCTCCTATTCAAACTCTATACATAACTACAAAATTCTGGCACTGATAATATTCTTAAAATTTTTCTGCCTCCTTTGCAATTGCATCACATCTTTCCTGTTATATACTGAGTAGAAATGGTCTTACTATATAATACACAGGAATAAGATGACCTTCAAGTCCTTATATACTATATCCCGGCTAATAAGGGAAAACATTTTGTAAGCCTTTTAAAATATTTTATTGATGTGAGGTGCTACATTTATGAATCTGTGGACATACATTCTAAATTCACTTTGTCCTCTACACCATTTTATATCTGCTCAATATTATACCTTCCCTTGCCTTGATGCACCTCCTCAAGTCTATTACTACATATTTTTTATGCATTAAGTTCCACTTGCCACTTCTTTGATCAACTGACCATCTATATTTTCTTGCAGTTCAAAGGTTTCCACCTCACTGACAACCAAATAGGTAATTTTTGTATTATCTGAAAACATCATCATATATCTTACATTTAGCTTCAGACTGTCAATGCATATTAGATTAAATTTATATTACAATCACAATATATTCCAAAAAACAATTCAATTTCAAATAAACTGGATATTTTTCTTGTGTTAATGCAAATATATATTTGTAATTAGATGTCCATGGTTGATCACATAGGTTTTAGAATTAGCAACACGCTGGAGATATTTAATATAATTTCTTAGGAATATGGTAAGTAATGTTAGAAACCTTATTTTTTTTTAATCTGTACTCTAATTCTATTAATTAAGTTAAAATTCTGCGAAGTTAAATGGTAGAAACATTATTTTCTTGGAGAAAAATGAAAATAAGCTTGACAGGCCAAATGAATTACAATCTATATTTTCTTATTCTTTTAGTTAAACACATATCTTCTGGAGTTCCTTCCAATTTTCTGTCAAAATTACAATGGAAAATTGGAATAATTCCTAAGGTAATTTTAAGTCCAAATTTTTTTGAGTTCTTTTAGAAGTTTCTTTTCTTGTCATGCATGATCAAGCATTCTTTCTTTATGCATTGATCTGCAGATCAAGTGTTTGCAATATGTAGCAAAGTATGTGGAATCAATGAGTAGTATTGAAGAGAGGAAAAACTTCATTTCCCTGGGTACAATATATTAAAAAAAGCTTTTCCAAAATCCTTTAAGAAATTGTTGCTTCAGAAATGAAAAGCATATCATAAATTATACCAAGCATTAAGGGCACAAGAAAAATCCATAAACTGTTGAAGTAGTAAAAAAATGCATTTACCAGACTGTTCTGAACTTAAAGAATTTCCACCTTTCATTTGAAGGTAGATTATAATGTTTATCGATTGCTTTCTATGATTAGCCAAATACTTTATTTACTTTTTCAATTTTGATGATTGCTGTTTTTTTGCATTTGAATTTTCTTGAGTTACACTGATATAAAAATGTCAATCCAGTACATCATGCTAAATTTTTTAAACTGTTGAATTTTAATCATGATCAGAGATTTGTTATTTTTAGTGTGGATGTATTTGCTTTAGCTTACTGCTTATGAGACACACAAAATGCTGGAAGGAAATAAACTATCGATGTTTCAGGCTGGGACCCTTCTTCAGGACGGGAAAGGAAGGAGGCAGAAGCCAGAATAATAAGGTGGGTGAGGGGAAGGAGTAGAAGCTAGCAGATGCTAGGTCAAGCCAGGTGAGAGGGGACAGTGAGTGGGTGCAGGAGGAGAGATGAAGTGAAAGTCTGGGAGATGATGGGTGGAAAAGATAAAGGGGATGAAAATAAATCTGATAGGAAAGGAGAATGGATCATGGGAGAAAGAGAAAGAGGAGAGACACCAGGGAGAGGTAATGGGCACCTCCCTCTGCTTACGGAAATATCTTCCATACTTTTTACATTTTACACATTTGTTCACTAAAGTCACAAATTCAGATAACTTAGAGTAAGATATGATTGACTGAATTAATTTAACCATGCCAGTGAAAGTATATCAAACTTTTCAGTGCTGATGGTCAAACAGTTGCATAAATTTATCTCCTTTCTAAAGTGTCTAAGTGTCCAATAGTCTAAAAAAATGCCTGTCAATAATTTGAAGAGAACATCCTCTGAGACAGTGATATATGTGTGACTGAGAGTAACAAGTGATTTCACAGCATTATTATACTATAGAAACCTGTTTGAAAGTGATTCCTACTGTGAGTATTCTGTCTGTCAGATGTAAGTTACATTACAAAATGCTAGTGAAATATTAATACCTTCAATCAATTGTCAAATAAGGCTCTTTACAGAAAATAAAATGATAGAAATGTAAGTTTTGAGGTTCCAGTGCAACCCAAACTACCTTACAGTTTAAAAATTTCCTAATTATCATGCTGTACTTGTGAAGCTAAAGCAGTGTAATTACCAGGAAAACTTGCTTCTGCTTTAGCAGATTTAACTGCCATATTGCAATGCACAGAATGAAAAAGAAAACTTGTGTAATAGCTCACTCATTAGAATTCCTAACAGTTTAATTCACATAAGGAAGACGAAACTGTTAAGGACATTAAAATACATTTATAATATGTTATGCAATAATGCATCTTTGGATAGTCAATACAAAATATTTGCTATCAAATTTTATTGACTGTCCAGAGCAGACTGTTACATAACATATTGGAAGTATATTTTATGTTTCATTTTAATGCCCTTTGTAAACTTCAGAATCATAATCAAAATCAGGGTTATTATAACTGACGTATATCATAAAATCTGTTGCTCTGCAGTAAATAAAATATATAAAAATTATGATAAATTACAGTAAATGAAACCAGTGAGCCTGCTTTCCCGTCACACCTGGGTCACTGGGCATGCTCAGAATATATAGGGCCTTAAAGAAATAATACAAACAATGTTACTAAAAAAGGAAATGTATTAATTCAGTATGACCATAATATAAATAACAATATTGCATCATTTCTCCTAATAAGTCCATACTTCCGAAAAAGTACTAAACAGGCACCAGCTCTCCACTTAAAGATAGTTAAGACTTTACCATCTTTATTGTTACCAACATCTTTATTGCCCAATGCAATTTCCAAACCAATGCTGATTTTTATTATTCTTTCCTGCCACTGAGTCCAATGGAATTAGATGGTTAGTTATTAAAGGGTCCCTTTTGCTCCTGAAATGACCAGAATCAGGTTTAATATCATTGGCATTTATTGTGAAATTTGTGTCTTTGTGGCAGCAATACAATGCAATCCATAATAATACAACAGGAATACAGTAGGTATACATGTATTAAATCGTTAAATTCAATAAGCAGAGCAAAAATACAAATAAAATGAGAGTGAGATGGTGTTCGTGGGTTCTATATCCATTCAGAAAATGGATGGCAGAGGGGAAGAAGCTGATCGTGAATCATTGAGTGTGTGCTTTCAGGCTTCTGTACCTCCTTACTGATGGTAACAATGAGAACAAGGCATAACTTGGCAGAGGAGTCCTTAATGATGGATGCTGTGCTTTCAAAGCATTGCTCCTTGAAGATGCCCTGGATACTACGAGGCTAGTGCCTATGATGAAGTTGACTGAGTTTACAACTCTCTGCAGCTTATTTCAACCTGTGCAGTTAAAATGCTCTACACAGTACAGCTGTAGAAATTTGCAAGAGTCTTTGATAACACAGCAATCTCTTAAAACCCCTAATGAAATATAGCTGCTGTTATGCCTTCTTTGTAGCTGCACTGATGTGTTGGGTCTAGGCTAGATCCTCAGAGATACTGAAGCCCAGGAGCTTGAAGTTGCTCATTCTTTCCACTTCTGATCCTTCTCAGATTGGTGTGTGTTCCCTCCTGAAGTCCACAATCAGTTCTTTGGTCTTACTGACATTGTGTGCAAGGTTGTTGCTGCGACACCAGTCAACCAGCTGATAAATCTCGCTCCTGTACGTCACCATCTCAAATTCTACCAACAGTAGTTGTATCGTCTGCAAATTTATAGATGCCATTTGAGCTGTGCCTAACCACACAGTCATGGTGTAGAGAGAGTAGAACAGCAGGCTAAGCACAGAGGTGCGCCAGTGTTGATTGTCAGCGAGGCAGAGGTGTTATTTCCAACCGCACAGATTGTGGTCTTCCAGTTAATTTTGTTGACTCTCCTTTGCAGAGACCATTTTGCTCCACATTAGTAAGAACCCCAGACATGTTTGAAGAAAAATAAACCAGGCAGTTGGCATGTTTACCTTACTGATTGAGAAAACCTTACAAGCTTGTTTGAAGGCTGACAAAGATTCTGCAAAATAATCCTCATTATCAGAAAATCCAAAATTGTGATGGAAATATTGCAATTTATGATTGTTAACTTAATTGTAAGACTAAGTGGTTATTTATCAATTCCTTCAATGTTACTTTTGACAGACATCTGCAAATTACCCTATCCTTCTATTGGAAGCAACCAAAAGGATAGGGTGAAAACCAATCAGGAAAACATTTCATGCTAGGCAGTGCTTGCTTGTAAGGTGTGAAAAGCTTTTTTAGTGAAAAAAGCCAATACTTGATGCTGCTTTACAACGCATTGCTTAGAAGCTAACTGTACAAACAGCCATACCCTAAAGAAGCCCCCATCTTTTAGCCCAGTGTGTATTCACAGCCGAACTTTTCTCCAGATATTGGAGCAAATTCTGTGATTGTGTATATAAAATATATTTCACCAACAGTAAAATTGGCCTTACAGTGATATTAAAATTTTTAATGATTTATTGTCTGTTATACTAGTGCATATATTTAATGATGATAAGCACTTGATGCATTTTCGTAGAGAAAGTTACTCATCTGTTAAACTTATTCCAGATTTGATAGTATTAATTGCTTAATTTTTGAAATGGAAATCAGCAAAATCCACCAGATTACCATCAAAATTCTGGGAAGTTCTTCCCAATTCTTCTCAATTCCCTGCTATAATTATTTATTCTGACCAAAAGTAAACAGAAAAAATGGAATATATTTAACAATGAAGAACTATTAGATTTAGAGGTGTAAGGTGTTTACAAAAGTCATGATGCTATGGTAATATAAATTAATGGAAGGTGGACAAGAGCTATATGACAAGAATGCATCTGTCATGAATGAGACAGAGGAATGACATGTTTTCATATAGCTTAATAACTTTAAGCACTACTATCTGATGGAAACTACTCAGAGAGTGCTCAAAATCCCAAAGCTCAACCAGGAACTCAGCTTCATAAATCCATCAAATAAAAAGATTAGCCCATTTACAATAACCACAATGTGTTTCCATGTTCCCTCGTCCAAAAAAAAAGCCAGCACACCTCACTGTTCGGCTTCTACAGAGATCCCAATGGAATCCATAAGGAACTATCCTTAGCTTTCCTATTTTTCTTTCAGATCCTTTTGCTTCATGTCTTAATTTACATCCATTGATAAATCTTTGTACGCAGTCTGATTGTACCCATTTCTTCTTTTCCATCACTTAATTCACCCCACAATCTGCAAACTACTGAACATCCATAGATGGGAGTCAAGAATATGCCAAATTTCCTTTCAGCTCTATCATAAATGCTGATAATACTCTCAGCTGCATTAAGTTTTATCCTTATTCTATCTGGCCTACCTGTAACTTCAGTTCCACGTCAAAAAAGTAAGCAGCCTATATACAACATTGTTGTATGTAGAGTTGATTCAAAAAGGCAGCAAAGCATCGTATTTTTAAGGTAAAGAGCAATATATAGTGTTAGCAAAGCCTCCATCCCAAGAATGAAGAAGAATTCCTTTTTTTCCTTACTTCCGATAAGCATTTAAACTCTGGGAATAATTGAATGTTTAGATAATATTCGATATTTAAAATTTTGGTTACGAGATTTGGACGCATCTTTAAACCCTCATTGGGTAAATCTTGAATCTAATTCATTACAAGGGTTTTCTTTGGGTTCGGTTTTAGGAACTTTACTTCCTTTTACTTCTTTTAAATCGTATAAACAAATGAACAACCCAATAGTTAAGCATACTTTATGTATATGGTTTCAATTCCGAAGATTTTTTGGGTTTAATCAAGTTATTCTAGCAAGTCCCATTATATCAAATTTTCTTTTTCAACCTTCCACGACGGATCAAGCTTACTTTGACTGGAAAACCAAAGGTATAATAACTTTTCGCGATTTATTTTTGGATAATTGTTTTATGTCTTTTGATCAACTCTCTAATAAATATAACTTACCCAGATCTCACTTCTTTAGATATCTACAGATTAGAAACTTTTTAATTACTGTCTCCCCTAATTTTCCACACCCATATCCAATGGACACTTTGGAAAAAATTTTAGATTTAAATCTCTCTCAGAAAAGTGTAGTAGCAATTAAATATAATATAATTATGAATTTATGTCCTGATGCTTCTAATAAAATTAAAGCTGACTGGGAAAGAGAACTTGAGATTAATATACCAACTGAAAAAATGGGAAGAAATTCTTCAGTTGGTGAATTCATCCTCGGTATGTGCTAAGCATGTGTTGATACAGTTTAAAGCAGTGCACAGGGCTCACATGTCCAAAGATAAACTATCTCGTTATTACTCTTATATTAATCCAATATGTGACAGATGTCATTCCAAGATAGCTTCTCTAACCCACATGTTTTGGTCATGTCCTTTGTTGGAGAAATATTGGAAAGATATTTTTGATATTATTTCAACGGTCCTAAATATAGACTTACAACCGCATCCAATTACTGCTATCTTTGGACTACCAATGATAGATTTAAATAATTTAACCTCTTCATCACGAAGGATGATTGCATTTCTTACTTTAATGGCTAGAAGGTCCATTTTGTTGAATTGGAAAGAGATTAACCCTCCTAATGTATTTCATTGGTTTTCACAAACTATGGTGTGTTTGAATTTGGAGAAAATTAGAAGTGCAGCTTATGACCCTTCCATTAAGTTTGAAAAAACTTGGAGGCCATTCATTCAGCATTTTCATTTGATATAATTTGATCATTTCCAAACTTGTTTTATCTCTCTGTACTGTTGTTGGAGGGGAATGGAGTCGTCGACACCAAGGTTTTCTTCTTTTCCATTTTTAAGTTGTTAGTTTTGCCCAAGTCTTTTAGTTTAGTTGATTAATTCTGTTTTTCTTTGGGGATGGGGTTTGTTTTTATTTGTTTTGTTTTTTTTCTTTTTCATGATTTTTTTTCCAGTTTTTTTTTTGCTTTGTATTATCCGTTGTTAGTTCTACATGATTGGGAGCTTTGTTAATTTACACTATTTGATTTTGCAATTACTTTTTTAAGTGTAACAATATATCTCCTAGTATTTGTATTATTGCTATGTTTTGTTTCTATATTTTGAAATTAATAAAAAGATTGAAAAAGAAAGATAATAACTTAAGAAACAGATGTAAGCCAATGGGTCCCACAAGTCTGATCTGCCATTCAATAAAATCAGTAATTAACCTCACCACTTCTTGCCTGCTCTACAACATGGGCAGTCAATGCAGAGTATACCTCTGGCTCAGGGGAGTGGCATTGCCATCATAGCTGCAAAATAAGGGAGGATGTTGTGGAGGCATCATCCACTGAGTCAGGATGGTGGAAGTCAGAAACAGGAAGGGAGCAAAAACTTTGATTGCTGTTCTGGAACCCATGCTCTTTATGAGTTTTATACAGTGGCATGCAAAAGTTTGGGCACCTCTGGTCAAAATTTCTGTTACTGTGAATAGTTAAGTGAGTAGAAGATGAACTGATCTCCAAAAGTCATAAAGTTAAAGATGAAACATTCTTTTCAACATTTGAAGCAAGATCAGTGTATTATTTTTGTTTTGTACAATTTTAGAGTGGGGAAAAAAGGAAAGGAGCACCATGCAAAAGTTTGGGCACCCCAAGAGATTTGAGCTCTGTTAACTTTTACCAAGGTCTCAGACATTAATAAGCTTATTAGGGCTATGGCTTCTTCACAAACATCGTTAGGAAAGGCCAGCTGATGCAAATTTCAAAGCATTATCCTATTTTGTTTGTCCCCTGACTTCTCAAACCTTGTTCGGAGTGGGGCTGAGTTGAGTTGGGGATTGTGACGAGACGAAGTGTGCTAGAGACTACGATTCCCAAGGTGCCTTACAGGGACCAAGCAACAAGGTGGTTAATGCCACTGACGGAACTGTGCAGTTGGAAAAGAGCATGGAGGCTGCAACTGCTGAGTTGATGAAGAAAATGTCCTGTAGGATGAACAGGTCGACGGATAGTGAAAATGAGTTTGAGATGGAGGAATGGAGTGAAGAGAGTGAGGAAAGGAAACAGAGGTATGAGATGTCAAACTCTAAGGAGTCAGGGGACAAACAAAATAGGATAGCAAAACAACGGAAAGAAGATGAGATTAAAGCAATTATAACACTGAGCGAAGACGGAGCATCTTTTGGTGAATGGAACCCGATTCATTTGACGAAGATAATCAACAAACTCATAGGTGAAGTCAAAAGAGCAAAGATTTTACGAAATGGATCGCTATTACTGATTTGTAGGAATAGTGCTCAACCAGGCAAAGTGATAAGATTAAATAAAATAGATGACAAAAAAGTACAATGCTCAATACCCAACAATAGAAAGTGGACTAGAGGAGTTATTTCGGGGATACCAACAAAAGTTACTATGGATGAGATTAAACAGAACATAAAAGGAGCAAAAATTATTGAGGCCAAATGTTTGAAAGTTACAAGAAACAGGAAAAAGTCTGATAGTTTATCAGTTATGATCAACTTTGATGAAGAGAGATTGCCGACTAAAGTTTATTTAGGGTATATGTATTATGAGGTCAGAATATATATACCACCACCTTTAAGATGCTTTAAATGTCAGAAATTCGGGCATATTGCAGCGGTCTGCAGAGGGAAACAAAGATGTGGAAGGTGTACTGGAGAACATGAATACGGGAAATGTGAGGTGGGAGCTAGGCTGAAATGCTACAATTGTGGTGAGGAACACAGTGCAGCTTATCAAGGGTGCATTATTAGCAAGAAAGAAGCTGAAATACAATATGTAAAAGTAACTCAAGGGATCAGTTACGTAGAGGCAGTAAAAGCATTTGCTGGAAAAAAGAAGGCTATCAAGCAAACAAATACAGGGAATAATAAACCGGTGAACTGTGAGGGTTGTAATATGATAAATAAGGATACACTAATTATGAGTAAGAAGGATTTCGTACTGTTTATGGTAGATGCAATTATCGGTTCAGCGCAAACAGACAAAAGGACTGAAAAAATTAAAATTATAGTCAAGTCTGCAGAAAAGTATCTTGGTATTAAAGGGCTTAGGTGGGAAGCAGTCAAGGATATGCTGAATGGAGGATCAAACAGTTCACAGGCAGGAGAGGCAGGAAATTAATGGCTGTATGTATGTGTGTGTGTATATATATATATATATATATATATGTGTGTGTGTGTGTGTGTGTGTGTGTGTGTGTATATATATTCCAAGGGAATGCAAGGAGTCTTATTGCAAATGATCAAGAATTTATGAAATATGTACCAGAAGTCAAGGAAAAAACCTCAGATTTTATGTTACAAGAAACATGGTTGAAACCCAGGGTAAGTGTGCAGAACTCCATCAACAAATAGAAGAACTCCATAAGAACAACTGTGAGTTGGAAAGAGATTGGACAAAACGGTATTGTATTTAAAGGAGCCAGTTTCTGAAAAAGATGCTTGTTGTCAAAAATTCAGTGACATGGAAAACAGATTAAAAATGGAGGAACTTATTCCAAAATTACAAAAGGAAAAAGGAACTTGTTGTAAAGTGAATTATCTACATTCGGATTATAAAATGAAAACATGGAAACAACTGAGGAAGAATTTCAAGATCTCAATAAACAACTACAGGCTTTGATTCAAGAAAAGGAAAACTTGGAAATAGCAGATAGACTTGGAAAACAACAATTTTAAATGTTAAGCATGCGATAATGAATATTCTCAAGCAAGAAGCTTTTAGTTTTACAAATGATTCAAATGAAATTAATGTAATTTGAGGCAATACAATTATTTGGAAACCACGTGACAAAATTTGAGAAGGAAAACAATCTGCAGCATTGCTATTTAATGAGCATATACAGCATTTGTAAGCGGAATTATAATAAATTATACATCCTGCGGAGGGCAGTAATACGCCTAGATGCGTCTAAACTGCCGGGAATAGAAGAAGAAGAAGAAGAAGAAACCATGTCCCAACAATCAGCAGCCATGGGCTCCTCTAATCAGCTGCCTAGAACTCTGAAAATTAAAATAAATGATGCCCACAATGCAGGAGAAGGCTATAAGAAGATAGCAAAGCATTTTCAGGTAGCTGTTTCCTCCGTTCATAATGTAATTAAGAAATGGCAGTTAACAGGAACGGTGGAGGTCAAGTTGAGGGTTGGAAGACCAAGAAAACTTTCCGAGAGAACTGCTCGTAGGATTGCTAGAAAGGCAAATCAAAACCCCCGTTTGACTGCAAAAGACCTTCAGGAAGATTTAGCAGACTCTGGAGTGGTGGTGCACTGTTCTACTGTGCAGTGACAGCTGCACAAATGTGACCTTCATGGAAGAGTCATCAGAAGAAAACTTTTCCTGCGTCCTCACCACAAGATTCAGCGTCAGAAGTTTGCAAAGGAACATCTAAACAAGCCTGATGTATTTTGGAAACAAGTCCTGTGGACTGATGAAGTTAAAATAGAACTTTTTGGCCGCAATGAGTCAAAAAAAGGGTGTTTGGAGAAAAAGGGGTGCAGAATTTCATGAAAAGAACATCTCTCTAACTGTTAAGCACGGGGATGGATCGATCATGCTTTGGGCTTGTGCTGCAGCCAGTGGTACGGGGAACATTCCACTGGTGTAGGAAGAATGAATTCAATTAAATACCAGCAAATTCTGGAAGCAAACAACGCACCATCTGTAAAAAAAAAAGCTGAAGATGAAAAGAGGATGGCTTCTACAACAGGATAATGATCCTAAACACACCTCAAAATCCACAATGGACCACCTCAAGAGGCGTAAGCCAAAGGTTATGCCATGGCCCTCACAGTCCCCTGACCTAAACATCATCGAAAATCTGTGGATAGACCTCAAAAGAGCAGTGCATGCAAGATGGCCCAAGAATCTCACAGAACTAGAAGGCTTTTGCAAGGAAGCATGGGCGAAAATCCCCCAAGCAAGAATTGAAAGACTTAGCTGGCTACAGAAAGCATTTACAAGCTGTGATACTTGCCAAAGGGGGTGTTACTAAGTCCTGACCATGCAGGGTGCCCAAACTTTTGCTTCAGGCCCTTTTCCTTTTTTGTTATTTTGAGCCTGTAAAAGATAGAAATAAAAAAGTAAACTAGCTGAAAATATTAAAGAAAGGTATCATCTTTAACTTTATGCTTTTTGGAAATCAGGTCATCTTTTACTCGCTTAGCGACAGAAGTTTTGACCGGGGTGCCCAAACTTTGGCATGCCACTGTAAATGTCTTAGATGAAGAAGTGGAAAGGTGGGTAAGTTTGCAGTTGACATGAAAATTGATGGTGTTATGAATACTGTAAAGGATTGTTAGATGTTACAGCGGGACATAGACAGGATTCAGAGCTAGACAGAGAAGTGGGAAGATGGAGTTCAATCCAGAAAAGTGTGAAGTGATTCATTTTGGAAAGCTGAACTTGAAGGCACAGTACAAGATTAATAACAGAATTCTTAACAGTGTGGAGGAACAGAGAGATATTGGGGTCCAAGTCCACAGATCCCCCTTGTTGCCACACAAAAGAGTGGTTAAGAACTTACTGGAGTTCTTTGAGGACATAATGAGTGCGGTGGATAGAGGGGCATAGGTGGATGTCTTATAAAGTACTTGGATTTCCAGAAGGTGTTCGATAAGGTGCCGTACAAGAACAAATAAGATACGGATGCATGGAGTTGGAGGAAGTGTATTGGCATGGATAGTGGATTGGTTAACTGATAGAAGGCAGAGAGTTGGTATAAATGGGTGTTTCTCTGGTTGGCAGTCTGTGGTGAGTGAGGTACTACAGGGGTCGATGCTGGGCTCACAGCTGTTTACCATTTACATTTGTGATTTGGAAGAGGAGACTGAGTGTAGCGTAGCAAAATTTGTATTCCATTTGCCAGACCTTGGCCCACTCACTTAATCTATCTATATCCCTCTGCAGATTCTCCACATCCCCTGTACAATTTGCTTTTTCACTCAGTTTAGTGTCATCGACAACGTTGGTAAATGTGAGATCATCCACTTTGGAAGGAATAATAGAAGAGCAGAGTATTACTTTCATGGTGAAAGATTGCAGCATGCTGTTGTGCAGAGGGACTTGGGAGTGCTTGTTCATGAATCGCAAAATGTTGGCTTGCAGGTACAACAGTTTATTAAGAAAGCAAACAGAACGTTGACCTTCATTGCTAGAAGGATTGAATTCAAGAGCAGGGAGGTTATGCTGCAACTATACAGGGTACCGGTGAGGCTGCACCTGGAGAACTGTGTGCAGTCTGGTCTCCATACTTGAGGAAGGATATACTGGCTTTGGAGGCAGTGCAGAGGAGGTTCACCAGATTGATGCCAGGGATTAAGAGGTTAATTTATGAGGAGAGATTGAGTCGCCTGGGACTATACTCTCTGGAGTTCAGAAGAATGAGAGGGGATCTTATAGAAACATACAAAATTTTGAAAGGGATAGATAAGATAGAAGTAGGAAAGTTGTTTCCATTGGTAAGTGAGACCAGGACTAGGGGACATTGCCTCAAGAATCGGGGGAGAAGATTTAGGATAGAGATGAAGAGAAACTGTTTTTCCCAGAGAGTGGTGAATCTGTGGAATTCTTTGCCCAGGGAGGCTGTTGAGGTTTCCTCACTAAATATATTTAAGAAACAGATAGGTTTTTACATAGTAAGGGAATTAAGGGTTATGGGGAAAAGGCAGGTAGATGGAGCTGAGTTTACAGACAGATCAGCTATTATCTTATTGAATGGCGGGGCAAGCTTGATGGGCCAGATGGCCTATTCCTGCTCCTACTTCTTGTGTTCTTATGTTAAGGTGGAGTATGGTGGGTTGGCCTTTATTAGTGATTCAGTTCATGAGCCACGAGGTAATTGTTGCAGCTCTATAAAACTATGACACTAACCCCCATTGACATCAATGGATCTGGGGTTGAGAGGGTGAACATCTTAAGTTCCTAGGCATACACATCACCGAGGATCTCACGTGGTCTATACATGCCGACTGTGTGGTGAAAAAGGCACAACAGACCTCTTTCACCTCAGATGATTGAAGAAGTTTAGTATGGGTCCCCAAATCCTAAGAACTCTCTACAGGGGCACAATTGACTGGCTGCATCACTGCCTGGTATGGGAACTGTCCTTTCCTCAATTACTGGACTCTTCAGAGAGTGGGTGGACAGCCCAGCGCGTCTATAAATGTGAACTTTCCACTATTGAGGACATTTACAGAGACAGGGCCCAAAGAATTATTGGAGACCCAAGTCACTCCAACCACAAACTGTTCCAACTGCTACCATTTGGGAAATGGTACTGCAGCATAAAAGCCAGGACCAACAGGCTCTGGAACAGCTTCTTCCACCAGGCCATCAGACTGATTAATTCATGCTGATACAACAGTATTTCTATGTTATATTGACTGTTCTGTTGTACCTATTATTTTTACAAATTACTATAAATTGCACATTTAGATGGAGACAGAATGTAAAGATTTTTACTCCTCATGTATATTAAGGATGTAAATAATAAAGTCAATTCAATTCAATTCTGTGGTTACGCCATACTTGGAGTATTGTATTCAGTTCTGGTCAGTTCATTATGGAAAGGATGTTAAGACATTAGAGAGGGTGCAGATTAAATTTACCAGGATGCTGCCTGGATAAGGGAATGTATCTTCATGGCAGAAGAAAGGTTCAGCGAGTTAGGACTTTTCTCTTTGAAGCAACTGAGGATGAGAAATGACTTGATGGAGGTGTGTAAGATAAGAGGAATAGATAGAGTGGATAGTTAGCACCTTTCTCCCTGGCAGCAATGGCTAATACCAGAGGACATTATTTTTAAGGTGATTGGTAGAAATATTAGGGGAGAAGTTAGAGGTAGTTTTTTTTTTACACCTAGAGAGTGGTAAGTGCCTGGAATACACATACCATTCTCTGTGTGGTGATTGAAGCTGATACATTAGGGGTATTTAACAGACTTAGATAAGCACATGGATATTTTTTAAAAATGGAGCATTATGGCTATATAAGAGGAAGGGGTTAGATTGAACATGGTCAGTTTATATACAGTAGGTGAGCACAACATGGCTGGTACTGTGTGAAACTTTTCTGAGTTATATAACCCTTGTTTTGGCTTTAGAATAAACATTGATCTCAACCTCGAATACATTCAATGCCTAAGCCTCTAAAGCTGTCCGAAACAACTGTTATGTTTATTTATAATTGTTGTAAGTAAAGAATGAAAATAACCTTTAATTTGGCCAGCCATTAAATTTAAGTAAATCAGCTGTAAATCAGCTAGAGATACCACTGGGAAAAGTAGCTACAACCTTTCATTAATTAATTGATTCCTGTCATTTAAAAGATTTACATGAAAATTAAATAAGTCTGAATAAAGTAGAATTAAAATATACGTGCATTTGTCCAAAGTCTATAACTGGTACACTACTTTTTTCTTGTTCAGCAATGTTGGCTACAAACTGAAATAAAGGAATGCACAAAAACATACTAATGAAAAAATAGAGATTAAGACATAGAATATTAGTGTATAAATGTTTAATAATGTAATATCAAAAATTTTGAGATTTGATCTTAAAAAAGATTAATACCAAATATATCAAATTCATTTACTCAGTCATTTATAAGGCCAGATAGGTCAGACAGACTATTTGCCATTGCAACACAAATAATATTTGTGTCGAAAGGTTTATTTCATAGATAAAATCTAGCAATCTCATAATAATCTTTTTTTTAGAATTCTTAAATGTGATCTCCATATTAACCCCTTCATGGCCCTCTGAAACTAAGGTAAATATAACTTACTTTTCAGAAAACACTCTAATTAAATTTAAACAGGTAAAGTCATGGTAAAATTATTTAGATTGAATAACGGATGAGTAATAGATGTGGAAAATGGAAAAATGTTCGCTGGATAGAAACACTACATTGAATAAAGCTAATTCTTCAAGATGAAAATTTAGACACATTCATAAAAAAATGCCCAGCCATTTTTTTTTAGTGCCTGCAAATATTAATTAAATAGCAAAATGCCCAGTTCATGACAAATAAAAAAATTCTTCCTCCCATACACCGTTTAGACAAAATGCTCAACAATGACATAATTTTTCCTCAGTAGTTTTATTAATTAATAGGGAGCTCTTCCCTTCACTCAACCAAAGGAGCTCTAAGATATTAATTAGGACTCATTGCATTGGGTTCTTTTATGTGACAGAACTCTGAGAATGCCCAAATTAGTTTTGTTTGCTATCAGTCTAACATTATTGGAATTGTGGACCTGTGCTAAAGTTCTCAATATAAATTGTACATCGCCAAAACACACTAAGTAAATTTCTTCAGCAAAGATAAATTCACAAGATATACACAAATTGATGACAGTGGTAGTTGTCCAAGGACCACAATCTTGTCATGGTTTGGAGAGTTGCGTGTCTCAGTGACCCGGAGAACTATGTTGCCTGGAGTCAGGATTTTGTACTTTGGCTCTTAGTAGGGTTACCCATGCCAAACAGGTTATAGGGTAGAGGCCAGACTAAGAATGGTCCACTGGTCCTCCAGGTTCGGGAGTTCAGTTCAAGGCTAAGCACCCTGACTGGTCAAACAAAATTGTTACACTGTTACGGAAACAGCAATGAAGAATCCTTCTACATCTATGTGTGAAAGTATTCCTAAGTCTCCATGGGGGACTCACATGGATGTCAGTAGTGAAAACCGAGAGGAAGCTACTGAATGATGAAAGAAGCCCTGAGCACCACCAAGGCCAAGATCAAAACTAGTGGATGGTGACAGAGGACCTACATTGTTGCCCTAAATGCCAGCAGGTGCAACAGTCAGTAAGTCAAAGGAATAACAAACAGAAAAACAGAGTTGTACATAAAATACATATACTGTACAACCTCCCCTCATACCCCTGCTCTGATTCTGTTTAGAGGTATCATTAGAGAAATGTAGGAGAAATGCATTACTGGGGAACAGTACCCCTTCTTCCATCTAACAATGTTGCAGCCCCTGCAACTCAATTCAAGACCTTTTTCTTCTCTGCCTTTTCACAGATGAACTTATGTCTCTGTAATAATTACCCTTCCATTGACATTTCCTCTGGTCTTTCACAAACACAGGAAAATCTGCAGATGCTGGAAATTCAAGGCAACACACACAAAACGCTGGAGGAACTCAGCAGGTCAGACAGCATTCATGGAAAAGAGTAAACAGTCAATGTTTCAGGCCAAGACTCTTCTTGACTTCTAAATCAGAGGTAGAAGTGAGCAGTGTGGGGTATGGGAAGTATGATTTTGGTGGCAGAGGACAGGACTTCTCCAGAGCAGATGAGGTCAGTGGTAGTGTTGGAGAGTTTTCTGATGGCCTGGAGCAGAGTCCTCTTCAAGGGCTAGATACCAAGAGGTGTCCTGAAGAAGGGTCTCAGCCTGAAATGATGATGGTTTTCTCTTTTCCATGCATGCTGCCAGACCATCTGAGTTCCTGTAGCGTTCTGTGTATTCCTCTGCTCTTTCTACCCCTCCTCCTCCCCCATGCACCTAAACACAAGTATTTCCATTATTCAAAGTTGCTGGTGAACGCAGCAGGCCAGGCAGCATCTGTAGGAAGAGGTACAGTCGACGTTTCAGGCCGAGACCCTTCGTCAGGACTAACTGAAGGAAGAGTTAGTAAGAGATTTGAAAGTGGGAGGGGGAGGGGGGAGTTTTTGGATCTCCCCCTCCCACTTTCAAATCTCTTACTAACTCTTCCTAGGTATATGTATTTCTAGGTATAGTCCTTTTGAAAGAATATGTTGTCCTGGCCACAGGGAGGGCTTCAATGTTGATATTACAATATCCCATAGTAATAAAATAAGAGTATTCTGTTGGCACCTTGACAATCCTACAGTGCCAACCCACAGACTCTGCCCTGAGGACTACAACATTTGCCTGACAATCCTATGCAACGAGCTGACCTGGGCACCGGCTCTCTGCTGCTGGTTCTCCCACTGCGCCACGCCGGCCCGCGGAACGCCCGAGCCTGAGCCTGGGCCTCGGCGCTCGAAGCCGCGTGAACCCGCCGCGCCGGCGACCGCTGGTCGCCCAGCAACCGGAGGGAAGCCAACGGGCGGCGCCGACAGCGCGGACTTCATCCAGTCAACGGGCGGCCTGCAGGGGACCGGTCGTCGGTCTGTGAGAGAGGGAGCAACCGCCTGTGATTACTGTGAACGGGGGTCGTGCGGGATGTCGATGAGCGAAGACCGGGTTGTTGAGGGCTGCGGCAGCGCGGAGGCTCGGGAGTTCCACCATCTCAAGCAGCGAGCGGCCGAGTATTACCGGAGCAACGCGGTGCCACAGCGAATGCAACAGGTGCTCAATACCATGTTTTATGAGAAGCCCGACGATGTTTACGGTCACCTGGTAAGTTGTTCTCAGGCGGGGCAAGAGATGCCAGATTCTCCCGGCACAGGCAAAGTAGCTTTCTCGAAGTTACGTGTGCTAAGAATGCAAAATGAACCCCGAAACACTCAGCAAGTCAGGGGCGCGAAGAAACAGAGTTAATGCTTCAGGTATGGTTTTATTCGCGTTTATTAGTCTAAATCCTTGAAGTCTGGGCGCAGGTTGACAAAGTTGAGGTTTGATGGTGTAGTGTTCAGTAATGTAGTGTTCATGCTAGTTGAAAGTGTTAGTATAAATGTAAAATTCCCTTTGTTTGTTAATTCAGGATCTCTCTAATCACTGATATATTGACATCTAATAATACTGTGATAAATCAATGTTCCAAATAATTCTCACAGGGAGATGGATCTTTCCTTTCAGAGAGACCCTAAAACCCTGCTTCAACGACACCTGATCAAGTAACTACTTCTGTCCATGTGCACCTTCGTGGCGTACAAGCTATTGATTCTTCTCTCTTAGTATAAAAATGGCAATTATTTAAAAATAAAATCTTGATTTTTCAGCTAGACTTCTTGACTTCTTAACCATTAGATGGTTAATGTGGTTTTAAATAAGAAAAAAAGTGAATATATCTGTGATTGGCTGATATATTCGCCATCAAGATGAGAAAAGCTGGAAACTGACAAAATAGGTTGGGACAATTGATTACTCAATATTACAATAACCTAGTTATATGGGAACTTAGTTTAACAACATTCATTTCAATCACCACTTGAAATCAAACTAGAAAGCCAAACTTTTAGGTCACGTTTTAGATAAAATAGCCTATTGATTTTTCATCTACGTTCCACATACAGTGGTGATTCTGCATTGTTATAATACTCTGTGGCCTTGATTTCTATTTCTGAGAAAGAAATCCATATCATCCACCATATCTTGTGTGCAAATCAGATTGCAGCTTCCAGCTATTGCACATACAAGTCAGTCATCAATGTCGTAAAGGTGCTTCACATTCCATCATCTGGATCTCCATTTGTAAAGCATTGAACTGCCAGAAATTCCTGACCTTCAGTAGATGTAGATTTAAAACATTTTACTGTATATAGGCATAGCATACAAGTCCTGATGAAGGGTCTTGACTCGAAGCATTGGCTGTTTATTCCTCTCCATAGATGTTGCCTGACATGCTAAGTTTATTTATTTTGTGTTGCTTTGGATTTCCAGCATCTGCAGAATCTCTTCTGTTTATGATTTACTGTATATAGGTATTTGCTCATTCTTCTGATAGTATGACCAGTCTTAATTACTGACACAAATCTTATCAGGCACATAAAATTAACCTTATTAAATGTGGTTAGGTTTTTTTTAGCTTTTGATTTTGGACTTTCTTTTTATGTGTATTACTATATTCAAAATACATCCCTCCTTCTGAAAAAGACATAGCCTGTAAGTCTAAAATGTAGTGGGAGTTGCTACAAATACTCAGAAGGTCAGGCAAGATCTGTGAAGAAAGCAACGAAGCCAATATTTCAGATTTTCCCTCTGTAAGTGAGTTAACATTAAATTTGTTTCTAACTTTCACATACTGCTTGGACTTCTGCTGTTCTATATCTTCATACATTTCATTAAGGTTTCAGCTTCCCATAGTTTACATTAATAAACCCTTGAATTTCAATATTAGCTTATTGGTATACTGCAAATAACATACAGAGAAGACTCACAGTTTTGAATATGGAAGCTCCATACTATGGGACAAGCTTACGCATTTTTAATGTATGGTGCAGTTGCTCATCAAAGATTCACATGACATAAGGTTGATTGCATTCCGAAACAATCCACTGGCAAGTCACTAAGCCAGTGCCCTCCCAGCAGCCACTTCCTGTCCTTGTAATAATCTGCCTTGGACCTTGGATTGAATTTTGGACATTGGCAGAAAGGAACCCTTCTAAATGCATACTTAAGGGTTCAGTAGCATGAAGAGACTGTTTTTGCATCTGTTATGTATTTCATTAATTTGTTAGGTGAAGTGTCATCACATGGGCAATATTGGTTATGGCCATGATTGTTCTTGGCAATTTTTTCTACAGAAGTGATTTGCCATTGCCTTCTTCTGAGCAATGTCTTTACAAGCCGGGTGACCCCAGCCATCATCAAAACTCTTCAGAGATTGTCTGCCTAGCATCAGCGGTTGCATAACCAGGACTTGTGCTATGCACCTGCTACTCAACAGACCATCCACCACCTGCTCCCATCACTTCTCATTGACCCTGATCGGGGGGCTAAGCAAGTACACACCTTGCCCAAGGGTGACCTGTAGGCTAGCAGAGGGAAGGTGCGCCTTACACCTCTTTTGGTGGAGATGCATCTACACCCTATCAATAATCTAATTTAAATTAAACTGAACGTTGTTGTTTAAGGAAAAACTAGAAAACCATAACTGAGTTAGAATTCACATTGATAATGGCAGAGATACCCCTGTATTTTTAATTCATTTCTTCAAGCTCACCCCTGGTTTATGCAATGCCATAACATCATACTTGGAGTATGCACCATCATTCTTGACAATGGCTGTAGCATACTTTAGATTTACAGACAATGCTATCAAGAATATTTTTCTCTGAGAGGAAGACATGCTGCTAGATTTTCAGAAAGGACAATTAAAGGCCATCCCATCTGATGGGAAATTAGATTAGATATGGCAAAGTTATTTCCCATAGTAGGGGAGACCAGGTTAAGAGGACACGACTTCAGGATTGAAGGATTGAAATTACTTTAGTCAGAGAGTGGTAATTCTGTGGAATTTGTTGCCATGAGTGGCTGTGGAGGACAAGTCATTGGGTATATTTAAGTCAGAGATAGACAGGTTCTTGATTTGCCAGGGTATCAAAGGGTATGGGGAGAAGGTAGGGGAATGAGGATGACTGGAAGAATTAGATCAGCCCATGATTGAATGGCGGAGCAGACTTGATGGGCCAAATGGCCTACTTCTGCTCCTATATCTTATGGTCTTATGGAAATGCCGCACAGCGAACGAAGACATGGAGTGGCAAGAACAAGCAACCATTACCCCACACCTCCAGCAAATCAGTAACTTTATCTTGTTTAATCCTGTTAGGCTGTTGTATTTTCCAGACTTTTGCCATGCATAAGTTCCACTTTCTTCATATATAAGGCACTAAGTTAGAAATCAAAATAACATTGTTTTGACTCTTGCGTTATATTTTGTGCTTCACCAGAAGTCCCTCTATTCTTACTCATTGCTCATATATATGAAACATAAACTTTTTATTTTAATTGTTGTATTTCAAAATATTATGATAAAAAATTAGCTTAAGAGCTGCTCATATCAAATGTATGCGTGCTCACTGAAATTCTTCTTTCAACAAGTCATTACCACATCTGCAGTTTTCACCTCTGAGGAAATGTATGCCTCAAATGGAATATTATTTAGGAATTTCAGAAATGAGGTTAAAGTATTAATGGTAACTGTAAATTTTTTCAAATATCATTACTGCTGCACTTTTGGTACCAACTACATTAGTCTCTGAGAATGCAGTCCAGAAACAATCTATATATCATGTTACGTCGAGTTCAATGCAGAGTCTAATTATTTCTATTAACTGTTTTTTAAGAAACAAAATCTGTATATTACCATATATTTTTGCAGGTATCATCACTACCAATCCTTGGTCACAGTAATATTCTAAAACAGGAGAATGCTTTTGTCATCTGCTGGGATTGCAGATACAATACTGAATTCATAGACTATAATTTACAACAGGTGTGGACAATAGTAAAGCATTTGCTGACAATTTATGTGAGAGGTGGAGACAGATCTAGTATGGGTATGAATGTGGGTAATAGGGAAGGAGGGTTTGACATTTAAATCCTTGATTTGAATCTGAAATGCGTATTTAAGACGCAAGGGGAGGAACCAAAGGATGAAGGAAGAGGTTCAGATTTGTGACGGTTTGCAATTCTTTAGTTCTAATATATATATAAGCTAATGCGGTTATTGTTAGAGGACGAAGTCCTGCCCACATGTGTTATCTGCAAATTATGAATAGCCGGACTGCATTCTTAATAAATGGTAACTTGGAAAGTTATCAGTGTCAGAGTGAAAATTCCCCTCAAGAAAAGGAAAAATTAGCAGGATTATTGTTTTGGGAAGGGACTATTGTGAAACTACACTATTAAGATAATTGTATCAATTATGGTGTTTGTTGTTCAGCCTGGAATTTAATTAAAGTTTTTTTTGGTCTTGTAATAATTGCAAATTTAGAATGTCATATGTGCAGTGCCTATAAAAAAAAATTCATTCCCCCTTAGAAGTTTACATGTTTTAGTGTTTTGCAACATTGAATCACAGTGGATTTAGTTTGGCTTTTTTGGCACTGATCAACAGAAAAAGTCTCTTTTGTGTCAAAGTAAAAACAGATCTCTACAAGGTGCTCTAAATTAATTACAAATATAAAACAAAATAATTGATTGTGTAAGTATTCATATCCTTCAGGTCAGACACATCAAATCATCACTGGTGCGGCCAATTGGTTTTAAAAGTCACATAACAAGTTATACAGATCTGTTTTTAGAGACTTTTATGCAGTCAAGGTGTTTCAATTGATTGTAGTAAAAATACACCTATATCTGGAAAGTTCAATTGCTGGTGAGTCAGTATCCTGGGAAAAACCACACCATGAAGACAAAAGAACACTCCAAGCAACTCTGCGAAAAGGTTAATGAAAAGCACAAGTCACTGAATAAGACCTTAAAACCACAGGATATAGAAGCAGAAGTAGGCCGTTTGGCCCATCCGCCATCCAATCATGGGCTGATACAATTTTTCCAGTCAGCCCCACTCCCCTGCCTTCTCCTCATACCCTTTGATGCCCTGGCTAATCAAGAATCTATCTATCTCTGCACCCAATGACGTGGCCTCCACAGCCACTCGTGGCAACAAATTCCACAGATTTACCACCCTCTGACTAAAGTAATTTCTCTGCATCTCCGTTCTAAATCGACAACCTTCAATCCTGAAGTCTTGCCCTCTTGTCTTAGACTCCGCTTCCATGGGAAATAACTTTGCCATATCGAATCTGTTCAGGCCTTTTAACATTCGGAATGTTACTTTGAGATCCCCCCTCATTCTCCTGAACTCCAGGGAATACAGCCCAAGAGCTGCCAGACATCCCTCATACGGTATCCCTTTCATTCCTGGAATCATTCTCATTAATCTTCTCTGAACTATCTCCAATGTCAGTATATCCTTTCTAAAATAAGGAGCCCAAAACTGCACACAATACTCCAAGTGTGGTCTCATGAGTGCCTTATAGAGCCTCAACATCACATCCCTGCTCTTATATTTTATACCTCTGGAAATGAATGCCAACATTGCATTTGCCTTCTTCACCACCGACTCAACCTGGAGGTTAGCCTTTATGGTATATTTCACAAGGACACCCAAGTCCCTTTGCATCTCTGCATTTTGAATTCTCTCCCCAACTAAATAATAGTCTGCCCGTTAATTTCTTCCACCAAAGTGCATGACCATACACTTTCCAACATTGTATTTCATTGGCCAGGTGGATTCAGAATTGGCTTGCCTGCAGAAGGCAGAGGGTGGTGGTGGAGGGAGTACATTCAGACTGAAGGATTATGACTAGTAGTGTCCCACAAGGATCTGTTCTGGGATCTCTACTTTTCGTGATTTTTATTAATGACCTGAATGTGGGTGTAGAAGGGTGGGTTGGTAAGTTTGCAGACGACACAAAGATTGATGGTGTTGTAGATAGTGTAGAGGATTGTCAAAGTTTGTAGAGAGACATTGATAGGATGCAGGAGTGGGCTGAGAAGTGGCAGATGGAGTTCAACCCGGAGAAGTGTGAGGTGGTACACTTTGGAAGGACAAACTCCAAGGCAGAGTACAAAGTAAATGGCAGGATACTTGGTAGTGTGGAGGAGCAGAGAGATCTCCGGGTACATGTCCACAGATCCCTGAAAGTTGCCTCACAGATGGATAGGGTAGTTAAGAAAGCTTATGGGGTGTTAGCATTCACAAGTCGAGGGATAGAGTTTAAGAGACGCGATGTAATGATGCAGCTCTATAAAACTCCAGTTAGGCCACACTTGGAGTACTGTGTCCAGTTCTGGTCACCTCACTATAGGAAGGATGTGGAAGCATTGGAAAGGGTACAGAGGAGATTTACCAGGATGCTGCCTGGTTTAGAAAGTATGCATTATGATCAGAGATTAGGGGAGTTAGGGCTTTATTCTTTGGAGAGAAGGAGGATGAGAGGAGACATGATAGAGGTCTACAAGATAATAAGAGGAATAGATAGAGTGGATAGCCAGCGCCTGTTCCCCAGAGCACTACTGCTCAATACAAGAGGACATGGCTTTAAGGTAAGGGTTGGGAAGTTCAAGGGGGATATTAGAGGATGGTTTTTTTACTCAGAGAGTGGTTGGTGCGTGGAATGCACTGCCTGAGTCAGTGGTGGAGGCAGATACACTAGTGAAGTTTAAGAGACTACTAGACAGGTATATGGAGGAATCTAAGGTGGGGGCTTATATGGGAGGCAGGGTTTAAGGGTCAGCACAACATTGTGGGCCGAAGGGCCTGTACTGTGCTGTACTATTCTATATGTATATTCTATTCTATATATGTATTTGCCACTTCTTTGCCCATTCCCCTAAACTATCTAAGTCTCTCTGCAGGCTCTCTGTTTCCTCAACACTACCCGTTCCTCCACCTATCTTTGTATCATCAGCAAATTTAGCCACAAATCGATTAATACCTTAGTCCAAATCATTGACGTATATCATAAAAAGCAGTGGTCCCAACAGCAACCCCTGTGGAACTCCACTGGTAACCGGCAGCCAGCCAGAATAGGATCCCTTTATTCCCACTCTCTGTTTTCTGCCAATCAGCCAATGCTCCACCCATGCTAGAAACTCCCCTGTAATTCCATGGGCTCTTATCTTGCTAAGTAGCCTCATGTGCGTCAACTTGTCAAAGACCTTCTGAAAATTCAATTACACCACATCTACTGCATCTCCTTTGTCTACCCTGCTTGTAATTTCCACAAAGAATTGCAGTAGGTTAGTCAAGCAGGATTTTCATTTCAGGAAACCATGCTGACTTTAGCCTATCTTGTCATGTGCCTCCAGATACTCCGTAATCTCATCCTTAATAATTGATTCAACAACTTCCCAACTACTGATGTCTGGCTAACAGGTCTATGGTTTCCTTTCTGCTGCCTCCCACCCTTCTCAAATAGCAGAGTAACATTTGCTATTTTCCATTCATCCAGTACAATGCCAGAATCTATCAGTTTTTGAAAGATCATTGTTAATGGCTCCGCAGTCTCTCCAGCTACTTCCTTTAGAACCCGAGGGTGCATTCCATCAGGTCCAGGAGACTTATCCACCCTCAGACCATTAAGCTTCCTGAGCACCTTCTCAATCTTACTTTTCACTGCACATACTTCACTTCCCTGACACTCCTGAATGTCTGGTATACTGCAGCTATCTTCCACTGTGAAGACTGATGCAAAATACGCATTCAGTTCCTCTGCCATCTCTGTGTCTCTCATTACAATATCTCCAGTGTCTCTTCGTATTGGTCCTATATCTACACTCAACTCTCTTTTACCATTTATATACTTAAAAAAAGCTTTTAGTATCTTCTTTGATATTAGTCACCAGCTTCCTTTTATAATTCGTCTTTTCATTCTTAATGGCTTTCTTAGTTTCCTTCAGCAAGTTTTTAAATGCTTCCCAATCCTCTGTCTTGCCACTGGCTTTGGCTTCCTTGTATGCCCTCTTTTTTGCTTTTACTCTAGCTCTGACTTCACTTGTCAGCCACGGCAGTATCCTTCTTCCATTCGAAAATTTCTTCCTATTTGGAATATATCTGTCTTGCACTTCCCTCATCTTTCGCAGAAACTCCAGCCATTGCTGCTTTGCTGTCCTTCCTGCTTGTGTCTCTTTCCAGTCAACTTTGGCCAGTTTCCTTTTCATGCCTTTGTAATTTCCTTTATTCCACTGAAATACTGACACATTGGAATTTAGTTTCTCCTTCTCAAATTTCAAAATCAACTCGATCATACTGTGATCACTGTTCCCTAAGGGTTCCTTAACCTTAAGTTTTTTTATCACTTCTGGATCATTGCACAACACCCAATCCAGCACAGCCGATCCCCTGGTGTGCTCAACAGCAATTTGTTCTAAAAAACCATCCCTTAGACATTCTACAAATTCTCTCTCTTGAGTTCCAGTACTGGCCTCGTTTTCCCAATCCACTTTCATGTTAAAATCACCAACAATTATCATGATATTGCCCTTCTGACACGCCTTTTCTATCTCCTGCTGTAATTTGTAATCCACATCCCGACTACTGTTTGGAGGCCTGAATACAACAGCCATTAGGGACCTTTTACCCTTGCCATTTCTGAACTCAACCCATAGAGACTCCACACCTTCCGATCCTATGTCATCCCTTTCTAATGATTTAATATTATTTCTTATACACAGGGCCACACCACCCCTTCTGCTTACTAAGCTATCTTTCTAATACACCGTATATCCTTGGATGTTCAGCTCCCAATGGCAGCCATCCTTTAGCCAAGTTTCAGGGATGGCCACAATGTCATGCTTGCCAATCTATAGCTGAATTTCAAGATCGTCTATTTTATTTCTTATGCTGCGGACATTCAAGTACAACACTTTCTGTCCAGTACTTATTGCTTTCTATTTTAACTGCACCATGCCTCTATTGCCCTGTAATTCATCCCACTGGCTGTGATTATGCCTCATCTCCTGCCTGTCCTTTCTATCATCTCTGTTGCACACTATCTCTAATTTATTTCTGTTTTCCCCTTTCTCAGCCCTATCACTCCAGTGCCCATCCCCCTGCTAAATTAGTTTCAACCCTCCCTAACAGCTCTCCTAAACCTGCCTGCTAGGATGTTGGACCCCTTCAGGTTTAGGTGTAACCCATCCTTTTTGTGCAGGTCGTTCCTCCCCCAGAAGATGCCCTAATGATCCAGGAACCCAAATCCCTGCCCCCTACACAAGTCTCTCAGCCAGACATTAATATGCCTGATCATGCTATTCTTACGTTCGTTAGCACGTGGCACAGGCAGCAATCCTGAGATTACTACCTGGAGGTCCTGCTTTTCAGCTTCCCACCCAACTCCCTGAATTCTCTCATCAGGACCTCCTCCCTTTTTCTACCTATGTCATTGGTACCAAGACTTCTGGCTTTTCACCCTCTCCCTTCAGAATACTCTGTACCCAATCTGAGACATCCTGTACCCTAGCACCTGGGAAGCACACACCATTTGGGTATCTCTATCAGGCTGACAGAATCTTCTGTCTGTTTCCCTCACTATCTTTTTCAATTTGGCAATGGAAACCTTTTCAAATTTTGGGGATCTAAGAAGCAAGGGCAAAAGTTTGTATCATTTGTTCCATAAGTCATGATAGTTAATGAAGGTTCATTCTCATAAAAATATAACAATTCTTATAGTTGAAATGATTAACATTTATAAGATACACTTACCTTTGGTTAGTGCAGACATAATATGTGTATTGAATTTTCAGCATGTATTTGAGAATAGCAAAGGGTTCTTTTATTTTGTAATGTTATTTCTAGTAAGGTAAAGTTGTATTTTTTTTGAACAGGCAAATTATTTTGGGAGCTTTGCAAATCCAGCTGCAGTAAGCAGAATTATTGGAAGAGAAATACTGGATATAAACAGTCAATCGACAGTAGAAGTGGAGGTATTATGTACTATAAAGAATTTTGAAAAGGTGTGAATATATATTTTCATAATTTGGACAGTTTAATTTTAATTCCAATGATGTCTCATATTACTACTAAGTTTTTATATAAAATATAAGCACACTATATTTTGTGATCTAATTGGCTTTCTTGACAGCTTAGCATTAGAGAATTTTTAAAATGATCCTTTAGCCCTTTCAGCTCAATTTCCCATTTCTTTTTAAACTTAGGTGATCTCATCTAGGCTACAGTACCTCTGAATTAAGGAGGGCAAAACAATTGAAATATTCATTCCTGATCCTAACACAGCTTTATTTAGAATGTGGAACATGGAATGGAACGGCATAGTGTCGGCCAATGTTTTAACCTTCTTCTCAATCTATCTAACTTCCCCTCCTACAGGACTGTCTGGGGCCCTGAATGGTGGTGAGGGAGGAAGTGTAAGAGCACGTGTAACACTTGTTCCGTTTACTAGGATAAGTGCCAGGAGGGAGATCGGTGGGAAGGGATGGGGGGGAACGAATGGACAAGGGAGTCGTGTAGGGAGCGATCTCTGTGGAAAGCAGAAAAGGGGTGGGAGGGGAAAGATGTGCTTAGTGGTGGGATCCCGTTGGAGGTGGCAGAAGTTACGGAGAATTATATATTGGACCCGGAGGCTGGTGGGGTGGTAGGTGAGGACAAGGGGAACCCTATTCCAGACCTAACCCGTTCCCCTCTACCACCACTCTCCTCCATCTAGCGGAATTAGTCCTTACTCTTAATAATTTCTCCTTTGGCTCCTCCCACTTCCTCCAAACTAAAAGTGTAGCCATGGGCACCCATATGGGTCCCAGCTATGCCTGCCTTTTTGTTGGCTTTGTGGAACAATCCATGTTCCAAGCCTATACTGGTATCTGTTCCCCTACTTTTCCTTCGCTACATTGACAACTGCATTGGCACTGCTTCCTGCCGCACGCTGAGCTCGTTGACTTCATTAACTTTGCCTCCAACTTTCACCCTGCCCTCAAGTTTACCGGGTCCATTTCCGACACCTCCCTCCCCTTTCTTGATCTTTCTGTCTCTATCTCTGGAGACAGCTTATCTGCTGATGTCTACTATAAGCCTACTGACTCTCACAGCTACCTGAACTATTCCTCTTCCCACCCTGTCTCTTGCAAAAATGCCAGCCCCTTCTCGCAATTCCTCCGTCTCCACCACATCCGCTCTCAGGATGAGGCTTTTCATTCCAGGACGAAGGAGGTGTCCTCCTTTTGTAAAGAAAGGGGATTCCCTTCCTCCACCATCAACTCTGTTCTCAAATGCACCTTTCCCATTTCACGCACATCTGCTCTCACCCCATCATCCCGCCACCCCAATAGGAATAGGGTTCCCCTTGTCCTTACCTACCACCCCACCAGCCTCCGGGTCCAAGATATAATTCTCCGTAACTTCCGCCACCTCCAACAGGATCCCACCACTAAGCAAATCTTTCCCTCCCCTCCCCTTCTGCTTTCCACAGGGATCGCTCCCTATGCGACTCCCTTGTCCACTCCTCCCCTTCATCCCTTCCCACCAATCTCCCTCCCTGCACTTATCCTAGTCGGCGGAACAATTGCTACACATGCCTTTATACTTCCTCCCTCACCACCATCCAGGGCCCCAGCTAGTCCTTCCAGGTGAGCCAACACTTCACTTGTGAGTCGGCTGGGGTGATATACTGTGTCCGGTGCTCCCGATGCGGCCTTCTATATATTGGCGAGACCCGACACAGGCTGGGAGACCATTTCACTGAACACCTACCAGTAAAAGCAAGATCTCCCAGTGGCCACACATTTTAATTCCATGTCCCATTTCCATTCTGATATGTCTATCCACGGCCTCCTCTACTGTCAAGATGAAGCCACACTCAGGATGGAGGAACAACACCTTATATTCTGTCTGGGTAGCCTCCAACCTGATGGCATGAATATTGACTTCTCTAACTTCCGTTAATGCCCCACCTCCCCTTCGTACCTCATCTGTTATTTATTTATTATTATTGTTTTTTTTTTCTCTCTTTCCTTTTTCTCCCTTTGTCCCTCTGAATACCCATCCTCTGGGCTTCCCCCCTCCCCCTTTCTTTCTCCCTAGGCCTCCCATCCCATGATCCTCTTATATCCCTTTTACCAATCAACTTTCCAGCTCTTAGCTCCATCCCTCCCCCTCCTGTCTTCTCCGATCATTTCGGATCTCCCCCTCCCCATCCCACTTCCAAATCTCTAACTATCTCTTCTTTCAGTTTGTCCTGACGAAGGGTCTTGGCCTGAAACGTCAACTGTACCTCTTCCTAGAGATGCTGCCTGACCTGCTGCGTTCACCAGCAATTTTTATGTGTGTTGCTTGAAATTCCAGCCTCTGCAGATTTCCTCGTGTTTGCGGGTCTATAAAGTCTATTATGTTTCTTGAACAAAGGTACACCATTTGTCATCCTTTAATCCTCTGGTTCTAATCCTTTGGCTAGTGAGGATGCAAAGATGATCTTCAGTGCCTTAGCACTCTCTTCCCTCATTTCCTATAGTGACCTGGTATATCCTGTCCATTCTTGGGGAATATACCTATAATAACGTTTTTCAGAAGTTTCAACACTGTCTCTTTATTCATTTCAACATGCTTCAGCATATTAGTCTGTTCTATGCTGACCTCACATTAATTAAGGTCCTTCACCTGGTGAAGTATTCATTAAAGACCTCCCCTATCTCCACTGACTCCAGGCCCATGTTTGTCCCCTTATCCCTGAGCAGACCTACCCTTATTCTAATCATCCACCTATTTAAAGTTCAAAAGTTAGAAGTAACTCAAAGTTATCCACCTATTCTTCACGTACATGTAGCACACATTCACATTTTTCTTACTCCTTCTTGCCAAGGTCTTTTCATGTGCCTTTCTATCTCTCCTAATTCCCTTTTAAGCTCTTCCGTGACTATTTTTTAACCCTTTAGAGCCCTGTTTGATCTTTGCTTTTTAAACCTTAAGTATGTATTCCTCTTCCTCTTGACTAAAAGTTCCATCTTTCTTGTCAGCCATGGTTCCTTTGCTGTATCAGCTTTTTCCTGTCTCAATGGGACAGTGGGAACATGGATTGTTGTCATTTGAGGATAGCATTTAACATCCTCATTATTTGGATAGCATTCTTGAAATAATGCCACTGGGATAAGGCACCTGACAACAGTGTGGAAATCAAAATCTGCAGCAGGTGAGGAAAAGAAAGACATTAAGAAACAAAGGATAAATAAAAGATATAGTTAGAAAATAGCATTTTCAATATTGCAAAGGGAATTTCTGAACATTTCTTTCTATTGTGTTGAAGCTACTTACTAACAATATTTGAAAATTCAGTTATGCTGTTTATGTTGTTTGTTGTTCTACAGACATTCATGCATTATTACAAAAAAGTTTCCCTGGTTTGTGAATATATATAATTAAGCTAGAGCTTCAGTTTCATTAAGTAATTCATTCTGAAATTCAATATGTTGGAGACAAGTTACATCTGTGAAACATTACCACAGTATATCCGGAAGCTTGTTTTTCTGTGATATGCTGTATTTTTGTTTTCATTTTTGATTTTTAAATAAATGAATCAGAATCAGGTTCAATATCACTAGCAAATGTCATGAAATTTGTTAACTTTGTGGCAGCAGTACAATGCAATAGATGATAAATATAGAAAAAAACTGAATTGCGTAAGTGTATATATACGTGTATTAAATAGTTAATAAGTAGTGCAAAAAAATTAAAAGGTAGTGAGGTAATGTTTATGGGGTTCAATATCCATTTAGAAATCAGATGGCAGAGGACAAGAAGCTGTTCCTAAATCACTGAGTATGTGCCTTCAGGTACATCCTGATGGTAACAATGAGAAGAGGACATGTCCTGGGTGGTGGGGGTCCTTGATGATGGAAGTCACTTTTCGGAGGCACCGATCCTTGCAGATGTCTTGGCTACTACAGAGATTAGTACCCATGATGAGCAAATTATATAACTCTCTGTAGCTTCTTTCGATCCTATGCAGTAGCTGCCCTGCACATAGCAGATAGTGATGCAGCCAGTCAGAATGCTCTCCATGGTACAGCTGTAGAGGTTTTCGAGTGTTTTTTGTGACAAACCAAATCTGCTCAAATTCCTGATGAAATATAACCACTGTCTTGCTTTCTTTATGGAGCTGCATCGATATGCTGGGTTCAGGTTAGATCCTCAGACATTGACACTCAGGAACTTGAAGGACAAGTAATAGCTTTTAGCCTCTTGCAAATATGGGTCTGTTTTATCCACCATTTCCCATTGTTAATAATATTTCAGCTTGTGTACTGCAAATGTGAGAAATCTCCTGTTATTATAGAAATTACATGATTCTGATGTAAGAAATAGATATTGCTTTGAAGCTGTCACAGTAGCAGGAGGGTAACAATTACAGCTGCCCAGTACATCTTGTACTGGGCATGATTCTCAACCACTCTTTTCCTAAGTTCACCAAAGCCTTGTGCTGGTGTACTACAAGCAGTGGGGAATTTCATTATTGGTGTCTAGCTTTGCTGAAAGGCAGCTTTTATCGTATATAATATAAGAAGACCTAAAACATAGGAGCATAATTAGGCCATTCAATCCATTGAGTCTCTTTATATTCTAATCCTCTTGAAATGAATGCTAACATCGCATTTGCTTTCCTCACTCCCAACTCAAGCTGCAAGTTTGCCTTTAGGGAATCCTGCACTACGACTTCCAAGTCCCTTTATATGTCATAGTTGAATTTTCTCCCCATTTAGAAAATAGTCTATGTCTTTATTCCTTCTACCAAACTGCATGGCCATAGACTTCCCTACACTATATTCCATCTGCTACTTTTTAGCCCCTTCTCCCAATCTGTCTAAGTTGAAGTCCTTCTGCATTCTTCCTGCTTCTTTAACCCATCCTGCCACTCTACATATCTTTGTATAAATTTGCCCACAAAGCCACCTATTCCATCATCCAAATCATTGCCATATAATGTGAAAAAGAAGCGGTCCCAACACTGACCCCTGCGGAAGACCACTAGTCCCCGGCAGCCATACAGCAATGGCCCCCTTTATTTCCATTCTTTGCTTTCTGCCAGTCAGCCAATATTTTATCCATGCTAGTATCTTTCCTGTAAAACCATGGGCTCTTATCTCATTAAGCTGCCTCATTAGGTACACTGCAACCTCATCTTTATTAGTGGGCGCCAACATCTGCCCAACCACTGAAATCAGGCTAACTGGCCTATAACTTCCTTTCTTCTGCCTCTCCCCCTTCATAGGGAGTGGAGTAATATTTGCAATTTTCGAGTCCTCTGGAACATTTCTAGAATCTAGTGAACCTTGAAAGATTATTACTAATGCTTTCAAAATCTCTTCAGCTACCTCTTTCAGAACTCTGGGGTGTAGCCCATCATGGTCCAGGTGACTTATTTACTTTCAGACCTTTCAGCTTCCTAAGCACCTTCTGCTTAATAATAGTAACTACACTCACTTCTGCCTCCTGGCACTCTTGAATTTCTGGCATACTGATCGTGAGTTCCACATTGAAGACTAATGCAAAATATTTATTAAGTTTAACTGTCATTTTCTTTGTCTCCCATTACTTCCTCCCTAGGATCATCTTCCAGTGGTCTGATATCCACTTTTGCCTCTCTTTCACTCTTCATATATCTGAAAAAACTTTTTGTATCCTCCTTTACAGTATATTTTTCACTAGCTTACCTTCATATTTCGTATTTCATCTTTTCTCTCTTTATGACTTATTAATTGCCTTCTGTTGGTTTTTAGAAGCTTCCCAATCCTCTAACTAATTTTTGCTATATTACAAACGTATATGCCCTCTCTGTTGCTTTCATGCTGCTTTTTAACTTCCCTTGTCAGCCATGGTTGCATCATCCTCCCATTGGAATACTTCTTTCTCTTTGGGATGTATCTGTCCTGTGCCTTCCAAATTGCTCCCAGAAACTTCAGCCATTGCTGTTCTGCTGTCCCTTTCCAATCAACGCTGGCCAGCTGCTCTCTCATGCCTCTATAATTCCCTTTACTCCACAGTAATACTGATATATCTGACTTTAACTTCTCTCTCTCAACTGCAGGGTTAAAACTATCATATAATGATCACTGCCTCTTAAGGGTTTCTTTACCTTAACCTCCCTAGTCAAATGTGGTTCATTACAGAACACCCATTCCAGAACTGTTTTCCCTTAGTAGACTCAACCACAAGCTGCTCTAAAAAGCCATCTCATAGGCATTCTACAAATTCCCTTTCTTGGGATGCAGCACCAAACTGGTTTTCCCGATCTACCCGCATATTGATGAAACTGTCTGAATCTACAACCTTCTGCAGCCTCCGTGAGATGGTTTTTTTTCTAGTAGGGAAATAGTTCTGTATTCCCAGAAGTGAAGAAAGGCTTTTTCATATTGAGTAAATATTCTAATACTATGCCAAAGCTATAAGTTCAAAATTCAAAGTAAATGTATTATCAAAGTACATACATGTCCCCATATACAACCCTGAAATTGATTTTCTTGCAGGCATACCCAATACATCCATAACAGAATAATGATCATAATAGAAGCAGTGAAAGACCACACCAACTGAGCATTCAACTAAAATGGAAAGGACAACAAACTGCAAATACTGTACAAAAAAAAAGAAAGAAATGAGCAATAAATATCAAGAACATAGTTGAAGAGTCATTCAAAGTAAGTCCATAGGTTGTGGAAACATTTCATTGATGTGGCAAGTGACGTTGAATGATATAATCCCCTTTGGTTCAAGAGCCCGACTCTGTTGAGGGGTAATAACTGAACCTGGTGGTGTGAGTCCTAAGGCTTCTGTACCTTCTTCATGATGGCAACAGTGAGAAGAGGTCATGACCTGGGTGGTGGTGGGGGGGTGGGGTCGTCTATGATGATTGATACTGCTTCATCGCAACAATGCTCCATGTAGATGTGCTCTATAATGGGCAGGGCTTTACCTGTGATGGAATTAGCAGTATCCACTACTTTTTATAGTAGTTCAAGGGCATTGATGTTTCCATGCCAGGCTGTGATGCAACCAGTAAGAAGTTTCCATCATACTTTCCATCATACATCTATAGAAGTTTGTCATAGTTTTGGATGTCATGCTGATAATTCATAATCTCCTTACATCACTAAATCAACATGCTGCTCCTAGGTACCCAGGTATCTCTTGGTCTATGTTAAATGTTATCATGAGCAATGGAAAATTGCTACCAAGTCTTGGAAAGCATAGCTGAGAAGTAAACCAAATATCAACATAAAAAATAAAGCAAAAAAATCCACTTTCAAAATAAAATACTACACTGAAGACACTTTAAATGAGTTATCATGTTTGCAAAAATATAATTTGTTTGCTTCCTTATCTTAGTATTCTTTTTCTATAATAAATATTCTACAATAAAGTCAATTCTTTCATGGTTCTAAAAAGTCATAATTCTTTAGACTTTCTTTCCTGTTCATCATTCTTGTCTATTCTTAATGATTTCCATATTTGTTTCCTTTCATGAGCACTATTCTTACAGAAAAACATGATTTACCGTAGATTCTATTTCTACTGCACATTTCAATGATGCAATTGGGCAGTGTGAATGTAAGTGCAATAATATGCACAATACACCATTTAAAAGAAATCAATGAAAGCAATTGTTCAGGTGTTAATTAATATTGTGTGAATGGGACTGTGGCACCAAACTGATGAGCACTCAGTGAAAGGGGGAGTGCCTTTCCAATTTCCTGTAGATTATCTACCATATGCACCTGCTTCTTGACATGCCCGTCTTGCAAAGCTTCTCAGAGAAGCCTGTCATAAAGCAGTTGAAGTTAGGACATAGCTGCAGAGACAATTTCAGAAAAAATAATCTAATCAATTGCTCTCCATTATACCTACCCTTGAAATCCCCTACTCTTTTCTTAAAACCAGAAATTGACTTTCTTTTACAATGATAGCCATGATTGTGATCAAAAATACTGTGGCATTGGTGTATACAGGTACCACATAGAAATGCATTTTCAATTTATTTGAAAAGGTGCTGATTTAGAGCTTCATTGACAGAATGATATATAAACTAAGCACTTGAAAATAGTTTCACAGTCCAGGAGTCCTGCTTTCTTCAGTCCTTTTCATGAACACTTATTATCAAAGGTAATTATAATATAGGTACTTTAAACCCCTTCACTTGTACATCTGAAGGCCTTGGAAAAGAAATTACAACTGACATGTTTTGGTGGCAATTATTTTGGATAGAGCCTACCTTTTAAAAGCGGAAAATGTGATAATGTTAACCACAAGAAAACAAAATGGCTTGACTAATGTTAGTAATTGAGTAAGTAAGGAAGGCTTTGTTTCAGTAAGCATCAGAGGGGTTATGTGTAGACCTAGGTGATATGTGTCAAATTACTTTCACTATGGTTTACCTATAATCTTCAAATAAATTTAACAAAGGTCTCAGGATAAAAGGCAGCATAAAAAAACAGGGGAGTGAGGTAGACCAAGAGCTGGTGAGATGATGAGGGAATTCAGATGATGAGAGAGTGATAGGCAGGTAAGGGAAGAAGGAGAGTAAAATAATGTAAGAAGCTGGGAGGTGATAGGGAGAAGTGACAAAGGGCTGAAGAAGATGGAATCTGATAAGAGAGGACAGTGGACAGTGGAAAACTGGGCAGCGGAAGAGGCCATGGGCAAATACGTTGGTGTGAGAATGGGAGTTGGAATTACAATAGTTGGCCACCTGGAGATACCAACTGGTATAGTAGATGGAGGGATCATGCTTAACAAAGCAATCCCCAAATCTTCATCACTTTTCTCTGACGTAGAGAGGCCAAATTGAAGCTAGAAGCAGATCGGAAGAGCAGCGCCTCATATTACATTTTGGTAGACATAGACATACTTTATTGATCTGGAGGGAAATTGAGTTTCGTTACAGCTGCACCAACCAAGAATAGAGCATAAATATAGAAATACAAAAACCACAAACAATCAAACAACAATATGCAAACTATGCCAGATGGAAATAAGTCCAGGACCAGCCTATTGGCTCAGGGTGTCTGACCCTCCACGGGAGGAGCTGCAAAGTTCGATAGGTAGTTTCCAACCTAATGCATGAATATCAATTTCTCAAACTTCTGTTAACCATCGATACCTGCCACTGCCTCTTTTCCTTATCCCCATCACCTTACCTTGTTCCTCTCCCCCATCGTCTCCATCTGCCCATCACCCACACGTTCGTCCCACTGGTTTCCCTCCCCACCACCTTCACTTTATTCTATTGTCTACTATTCTCTCCTATAAGATTCCATCTTCTTCAGCGTTTATCACTTCCACCTATCTCTTCCCTGCTTATTTCATCATCTCCATTCTCCCCCATCCGTCATCTTCCAGTTACCCCCTCCCCCAGATTTACCTGGTTTCACCCATCACCTTCCAGCTGATTCTTGTTCCCACCCTTTCCTTCAGCTTTTCACACAAGCTGTCTGCTCTCTTTCCATAAGACCATAAGATATAGGTGCAGAATTACGCCATTTGACACATCGAGTTTGCTCTGCCATTTCATCATGGCTGATCCATTTTCCTTCTCAGCCGCAATCTCCTGTCTTCTCCCTGTGTCCCTTTATGCCCTGACTAATCAAGAACCTGTCAAACTCTGCCTTGAGTATTCCCAATAACTTGGCCTCCACAGCTGGCTGTGGCAATGAATTCCACAGTATCACCACTTTCTGGCTAAAGAAATTCCACCTCATCTTCATTCTAAAAGGACTCCCCTCAATCCTGAGGCTACATCCTCTGATCCTAGACTCCATAGGAAACATCCTCTCCATATCCACTCTAACATGAAGGAAAAAAGAAAGGAAAGGTACGTTGCTTCCGGAGTTTCTTCGGTTAGCGGACGATTTCCCTCCACTCCTCTCTGACATAGTGGGGAACCGCGAACGAGGCAAGTTACAGCAATGGTTTGCCATTGCCTTCTGCCGGGTGAGTTTCTAAAGAGATCACCAGCTCGTAACCCAGCATGGATGGAAAACGTGCAGGGGAGCCAGCTGGATTCGCTGATGCCATTACGCCACCAGCCAGGTCTACTCTATCATGGCCCCATAAAATTCAATAGGTTTCAATGAGGTCACCCCACATTTTTCTGAATTCCAGTGAGTACAGGCTCAGAGCCATCAAACGCTCTTCATATACCAAGTCTTTCAATCTCGGAATCATTTTCATGAACCTCCTTTAACCTTCCCCAATGTGAGCAAATCCTTTCTTAGATAATGGGTAATGGGCCCAAAACTGCTCACAATACTCCAAGTGAGGTCTCGCCAGTATCTTACACATCCTCAGCATTACATCAGTCCTGTCGAAGTTTCTTGGCCTGAAACGTCGACTGTACCTCTTCCTATAGATGCTGCCTGGCCTGCTGCGTTCACCAGCATTTTGTGTGTGTTGCTCAGCATTACATCCTTGAACATCGCATTTGCCTTCCTCACTACAGACTCAACCTGCAAATTAACCTTTAGGAAATCCTGCACAAGGACTCCCAAGTCCCTTTGCACCTTAGATTTGAATTTTCACTCCATTTAGAAAATAGTTAATGCTTTCATTTTTTTCTACCAGAGTGCATGACCATACACTTCCCAACACTGTATTCCATCTGCCACTTCTTTGCCCATTCTCTAAGTCCTTCTGTAGTCTCTCTAGTTCCTCAAAACTACCTGCCCCTCCACCTACCTTTGTATAATCTGCAAACTTTGCCACAAAGTCACCAATTCCATCATCCAAATCATTGAAATGTAATGTAAGTAGAAGCAGTCTCAACACAGATCCCTTGGAACACCACTAGTCTATTGGCAACCAACCAGAAAAGGCTCCCTTTTTTCCCACTCTTTGCCTCTTGTCAATTTGCTACTGCTTTATCCTTACTAGAATCTTTCTTGTAATACCATGGCATCTTAACTTGTTAAGCAGCCTCATGTGCGGCACCTTGTTAAAGGCTTTCTGAAAATCCAAGTATACAACAGCCACAGATTCTCCTTTGTCTATCCTGCTTGTTATTTCTTCTAAGAATTCGAATAGATTTGTCAGATAAGATTTTTCCTTGAGGAAACCATGTTGACTACAGCCTATTTTATCCTGTGCCTCCAAGTACTCCAAAACCACAGCTTTAACAATTGACTCCAACATCTTTCCAACCACTGAGGTCAGACTAACTGGCCTATAATTGTCTTTCTTCTGCTTCAAAGGTTCAAAAGTTCATTTGTTATCTAAGTATGTATGCAGTATACAACTCTGAGACTCTTCTTCTCCAGATAGCTACTAAATAAAGAAAACAATGGAAGTCAGTTCAAAGAGAAACAGCAAACCATAAAAAAAGAGCAACCTGGAGGGAGCAACAGCAGCCATGCCACTGGCACTGAGCCTGGCCCTGTGGCTCAGAAGGGTTGGGAACTGAACAGGATAACGGCAGTAATAAGGGACTCTTATAGATGGGGGACAGATAGACGTTTCTGTGGACATGAAAAATAAATACAGATGATAGTTTGCCACCCAAGTGCCAGGGTCTGCAATGTTTCTGAACATGTCCACAATACCCTGAAAAGGGCGGATGAGTAGCCAGGAGTTGTGGTATATATTGATACCAACGACACAGGTTGAAAAAGAAGGAGGTCCTGAAAACAGAATACAGGGAATTAGGAAGGAAGCTGAGAAACAGGACCTCAACGATAGTCAACTTGGGATTGCTGCCTGTGTCATGAAGCAGTGACGATAGGAGTAGAATGAGGTGGTAAATTAATGCACGGCTGAAGAATTGGAGCAGGGAGCAGGGATTCAGATTTCTGGATAATTGGGACCTCTTCTAGAGCAGGTGGGACCTGTACCAAAGGGACAGGTTGAACTTGAATCCAAGGGGGACCAATATTCCTGTGCACAGGATTACTCAAACTGTTGGAAGTGCTTTAAATTAATATGGTAGTGGGATGGGAACCAGCATGATGGAGCTGAGGATGAGCCAGCAGGTTTACAAATAGATGATGAGTGTAACATGCATGTAAGGAAGGACACACCAATGATTGGTTACAAATGCAGATAGAGCAAAGAGTTAAATTGTACCCCAGAGGCAAACTTCAAAAGGACGAAGAATGCAGGACCAAAGATGCTGTATTTAAATGCGCATGGCATTTAGAATAAGGTGGACAAACTCGTGGCACAATTAGAGATTAGTTGGTTTACTTATTGTGGGCATTTCTGAGTTGTGACTGAAAGAAAGCCATGGTTGGGATCTCAACATCAAAGGATATACCTTGTATCAAAAGGACAGGCAGGAAGCATAGGCGGGGGTGTGGTACTGTTGGTAAGAGATGGAATTACATCTTTAGAAAGAGGTGACAGAGGGTCAGAGAATGTTGAATCTTTGTGGGTGGAGTTAAGATACTGCAAGGATGAAAAAACATTAAAAAGAATTATGGGAATCATATATAGGCCTCGAAACAGTAGTCAAGATGTGGGCTTGAGATTGCAAAGGGAGCTGGAAAAGACATGTAATAAGAGCAATGTCATGATTGTAATGAGAGACTTCAATATGCAAAGGAATTGGGAAAAACAGGTTGGTGCAGGATTGCAAGAGAGTGAATTTGTTCAGTGCCTACAAGATGGCTTTTTGGAGCAGCTTGTGCTTGAGCCTGCTAGTGGAAAGGCCATCTTAGACTGGGTATTGTGTTATAATCCGGATCTTGGTAGGGAGGAAAGAAATCCTTAGGAAGCAGTGATCATAATACAATTGAATTCATACTACATTTTGAGAGGGAGAAGCATAAGTCACATGTATCAGGATCGCAACAGAATATAGGGAAATACAGGGGCATGAGAGAGAGCTTGCTCAGATTGATTGGAGAAGGATATTCGCAGGGATGACAGCAGGGCAGAGATGGTTGAAGTTTCAGGGTAGCTCACAAGGCACAGGATAGATATGCCCCACAGAAGAAGTTGTTCTCAAATGGCTGATGTAGGCAACTGTGGTTGACAAGGGAAGTTAAGGACTGCATAAAAGCCAAGGAAAGGGTGTATAAGGTAGCAAAAGTGAGTGGGATGTTGAATGATTAAGAAGCTTTTAAAATCCAACAAAAGACAACTAAAAAAGCTATCAGAAGTGAAAAGATGAAATATGAGGGCAAACTAGCTAATAATATAAAGCAGTTTTTTTTCAGTTATGTAATGAGAAAAAGGGAGGTGAGAGTTGATATTGACCTACTGGAAATATGCTGGTGAGATAGTAAAGGAGGACAAAGAAATGGCAGTTGAACCTAATGAGTACTTTACAGCGGAAAACACTATCAGTGTGCCAGAATTCTGTGAGTGTCAGGGAGCAGGAGTAGGCCATCTGGCCCATCAAGCCTGCTCTGCCATTCAATAAGATCATGGTTGATCTGGCAATGGATTCATCTCCACCTATCTTCCTTTTCCACATAACCCTTAATTACCCTACTATGCAAAACTCTATCCAACCTTGTCTTAAATATATTTACTGAGGTAGCCTCCACTGCTTCAATGGGCAGAGAATTCCACAGATTCACCACTCTCTGGGAAGAGCAGTTCCTCCTCATCTCTGTCCTAAATCTATTCCCCCGAATCTTGAGGCTATGTCCCTTGGTTCTAGTCTCACCTACCAGTGGAAACAACTTTCCTGCCTCTATCTTATCTACCCCTTTCATAATTTTATATGTTTCAATAAGATCTCCTCTCATTCTTCTGAATTCCAGCAAGTACAGTCCCTGGCACTCAATCTCTCTTCATAGTCTAACTCCCTCATCCCTGGAATCAACCTGGTGAACCTCCTCTGCACTGCCTCCAAAGCCAGTACATCCTTCTTCAAGTAAGGAGACCAGAACTGCACGCAGTACTCCAGGTGCAGCCTCACCAGTACGCTCTACAGTTGCTGCATAACCTCACTGCACTTAAATTCAATCCCTCTAGCAATGAAGGCCAACATTCCATTTGCCTTCTTGATAGCCTGCTGCATCTGCAAACCAACCTTTTGTGATTCATGCACAAGCACTTCCAAGTCCCTCTACTCAGCAGTATACTGCTATTTTTTTTACCATTTAAATAATAATCTGCTCTTTCATTTGCCCTTCCAAAGCGAATGACCTCGCATTTACTAACATTGTACTCCATCTGCCAGACCCTGCGCACTCACTTAACCTATCTGTATCTCTCTACAGACTCTATATCTTCTGCACAATTTGTTTTTCCACTCAATTTAGTACCATCAGCAAACTTAGATACACTGCACTCAGTCCCCTCTTCCAGGTCATTAATGTACGTCATGAACAGTTGCGGCCCAGAACCGACCCCTGCGACACACCGCTCACCACTGATTGCCAATCAGAGTAACATCCATGTATCCCAACTCTCTGTTTTCTATTAGTTAACCAATCCTCTATCCATGCTAATACATCATCCCCAACTCTATTCATTTTTATGTTATGGATAAGTCTTTTATGTGGCACTTCATCGAATGCCTTCCGGAAATCCAAGTAAGTAATGTACATCTGTTCCCCTCTATCCACTGCACTCGTTATATCCTCAAAGAACTCCATTAGGTTTGTCAAACAGGACCTGTCTTTGTTGAATCCATGCTGCGTCTGCCTGATGGATCTATTTCTTTCCAGATGCCTAACTATTTCTTCTTTAATGATAGCTTCAAGCATTTTCCCAAATACAGATGTAAAACTAATTGGCCTATAGTTAGTTGTCTTTTGCCTACATCCTTTTTTGAACAGTGGCATGACATTTACCGTGTTTCAATCCGCCGGGACGTGCCCAGAGTCCAAAGAATTTTGGTAGATCATCACCAAAGCCTCTACTATAACTTCTGCCATTTCTTCAGTACCCTGGCATGCACTCCATCAGGACCAGGGGACTTGTCTATCTTCAGGCCCACAAGTTTGCTCAGCACTACCACTTTAGTGATAGCTATTGTATCAGGTCCTCACCTCCCATTGCATCCATAACATCTCTTTTTGGCATGTTAAATCTGCCCTCCACTATGAAAACTGACACAAAATAGTCATTCAAAGCCTCTGCTGTTCCTCATTAACCAATATCAATTCCCCTTTCTTGTCCTCCAAGGGACCAACATTCACTTAAGCCACACTTTTCCGCTTTATATAATTATAAAAACTTTTACTATCTGTTTTTATATTGTGTACTAGTTTATTTTCATAATCTATCTTCCCTTTCTTTATTGCTCACTTAATAGTGGCACTTTGTTGCAGTTTAAAGTTTTCCCAATCTTCCATTTTCCCACTGTTGGTGACTTTGTATGCACAAGCTTCTAGTTTGATGCCTTCTTTTATTTTCTTAGTTATTCAATGCTGGCTCTCCCCACCCTTACTGTCCTTGCTTTTAACTTGAATATACTTTTGTTGATCACTGTGAAAAATTGCTTTGAAAGTTTTCCATTGTGCTTCAATTGTCCCACCATACAACCCGTGTTCCCAGTCTACATTAGCCAATCATCCCTCATCCCATTGTAGTCTCCATTGTTTAGGCATAATACAGTAGTTTTAGATTGTATCATTGCACCCTTCATTTGTATGAGAAACTCAATCATACTGTGATCACTGTTTTCAAGAGGTTCCCTAACTACAAGATCACTAATTTTACCTGTATCTTTGCACAGGACCAGATCTAAGATAGTACATTTCTTTGTAGGTTCAGTAACCTGCTGTTCAAGAAAGCCGTCATGGATGCATTCTATGAAGTCTTCCTAAAGACTGCCTCGACCAACTTGATTCACCCAATCTACATACAAGTTAAAGTCCCCTATGATAACTGCTATTCCATTCTTACAAGCCTCAGATGTTTCTCTGTTTATTGCCTGTGCCACTGTAATGTTATTATTCGGTGGCCAATAGACAACTCCCACCAGTGATTTTTTTTTCCCTTTTCTATTCCTAATCACAACCCAGATGGATTCAACATTCTGCTCCTTAGATCTTATATCATTTCTCACTATCGTCCTGATCTCATCTTTAATTAAGAGTGCTACCCCATCTCTCTTAACTTCCTGCCTATCGTTCTGTATGGCCTGATGTCCTTGGATATTTAATTCCCAAACCTCTCCACCCTGAAACCTCGTCTTTGTAATGGCCACTAGATCATACCCTTTTGTACTGATTTGTGCCACGAGTTCACTGACCTTGTTTCGAATGCTATGGGCATTCAAATAAAGTGCCCTTACACTCAGTGGTTTTAAAATCTTATAATCTTTTACTGCTTTGCACTTGCACTTTTTTCATCCACTCTTACTTTTCTCCTTTTTATACTTCATTTTTTTCTTTATCTTTATCCACACTTTTTTATTTTATCCATATTTCTCCAATCTGTTGAAACCCCACCCCACTATTTAGTTTAAAACCAAAAAAAGGGTGAGGCAAACTGAAAGGTCTTAGGATGTACAGGTCACCCGAACCAGGTGAACTACATCCCAGAATCCTGAGAGAGATTGCAAAAGAGATAATGGATGCATTGGTCATGATCTTTCAAGAATCATTTGATTCTGGCATGGTCCTGGAGGACTAGAAAATTACAAAAGTCACTCCACTCTTTCTTTCCTTTTTCCAATATTTTTATTAAATTTCATATACACAAATACAGAATTCATAAAGATACTTATTATAAATCAAAATAAGGTAGCACAAAATGCATTGTATATAAATCACAGTATCCCATATTCATGATCAAATAAAATAAATTGAATTATGAAATACAATAGTATGGTTAATTATATTATTAAAAAAATCTACACCCACTACCAAGACAAAGCTGGTTGGTAAAAAAAACAAAAGAAATATAAGTACTTTGCCATATAGTGTTTTATAATAATAGCCCAGATCTATATTTTAATAACAATAACAATTCAAAGGTTTTCAAAATAGTTCAGAAAGGGTCCCCATAGCGTTTGAAAATCTTGATTAGAATCAGAAATCGAACAACAAATCTTCTCTAAATTTAAACATGACATAACATTGCATAACCATTGAGCATGTGTGGGGGGGGGGCAACCTCCTTCCACTTAAGCAAGATTGCCCTCCTAGCCATAAGAGAAATAAAAGCCAGTACTCTCAAATGAGAAGGCTCCAAAATTGTAGCTGTTTCCTCAACAATACCAAATAAGGCAGTCAAAGGATTGGGCTTAAAATTAACTTTAAAAAGTACAGAAAAAGTTTGGAATACATCTTTCCAATATTTTTCAAGGCTCGAACATGACCAAAACATATTAGTTAATGAAGCCTCTCCATTATTACATTTGTCACAGTAAGGAGATATATCTGCAAAAAAAACGAGAGAGCTTGTCTTTAGACATATGAGCCCTATGTACCACTTTAAATGGTAGGAGGGAATGATGAGCACGTAATGATGAAGAGTTAACCATTTTGAGAATAGCCCTCCAGGTCTCATCAGATAAGACGGCTGGAAATCCTTTTCCCAATCTTTTTTAAGTTTTGTCTAAAAGAGCCATTCTCAGTCCCAACAGCAGACCATAAATATTGAGCCATTATCAAAAGGTTTCAAATTAAAAATTACATCTTTTCTTATCCAGGCTGGTAGGAAATATAGGTAGTTTAGATCTTAAAAAATCTCTAATCTGCAGATATTGAAAAAAGTGAGTATTTGATAGGTTATATTTCACTGAGAGCTACTCAAAAGAAGAAAGAATCTCTCCAACAAACAGATCCTGAAATCATTTAATGCCTAATCTATCCCATTCGCTAAAAAAACAGATCGGTCGTAGATGATTTTTAAAAAATTAGAAAAAATAGGACTAGAAAGGGAAAATCTCAATAAACTAAAATGTTTTCTAAACTGTAGCCAGATCCTCAAAGTGTGTTTAACCATCAAACTGTCAGTTAATTTATTTAAAGATAAAGGAAGAGAGGATCTAAGAAGAGAAATAATAGAAAATTTCGTAACAGAGTTGGCTTCCAAAAAGACCCATATTGGACAATCCTCATGATTAATATAATATAACCAGAACGTAAGATTTTGTATGTTAATTGCCCAGTAATATAACCTAAAATTGGGTAGAGCAAGGCCTCCATTCTTTTTAATTTTTTGAAGGTGGGCTTTATTTAATTGGGGTTTTCTGTTCTTCCATATATAGGAAGAAAGAATCTAATCTAAAGAATCAAAAAAGACAGGAATAAAAACAGGTACAGCTTGAAAAAGGTATATAAATTTAGGTAATAATTTATTTATTAATATTTATTAATTCATTTTAATAGAATTAATTCAACCAATCAATGATAAACAGAGAGGTGACCAATCAGAAATTGTCTTTTTCACATAATTCATTAAGGTTAGAAAATTTTCTTTGAATAGATCTTTATAATTCTTAGTGATTGTTACACCTAAATATGTAAATTGTTTTCTTACAATTTTAAAAGGAAGGTTAATATCGCTTGGTATCAAATTATTTAAAGGAAACAATTCACTCTTATGTAAATTCAATTTATATCCTGAAAACTGACTAAAGTTAGTCAGTAAAAGAAACATAGAGGGTAAAGTAGTTGTAACATTAGATATAAAAAGCAACAGGTCATCAGCATAAAGCGAAACTTTATGAATAGTACCTTTCCTTAAGATACTGGTGTTACCTTTAGACTCTCGAAAAGCAATTGCTAAAGGTTCTAATACCAAATCAAAAAGCAAAGGGCTCAATGGACATCCTTGTCCGGTTCCACGTTGGAGTTTAATCGATTTAGAATTCTGAAAGTTAGTAAGGACCCGAGCGGAGGGAGATAAGTAAAGCACTTTAATCAAAAGAATAAAATTGGGCCCAAATTAAATTTTTCTAAGATTTTAAATAGGCAATTCCATTCAATTCAGTCAAAAGCCTTCTCTGCATCCAGAGAAATCACACATTCCGATACTTCCTTGGATGGAGAATGCATAACATTTAATAATCGCCATATATTAAAATGGGAATATCGATTTTTTAAATAAATCCTGGCTGATCATCAGATATTACAGAAGGTATAATATTCTCGAGTCCACAGGTCAAAACTTTAGATAGGATCTTAGCATCAACATTGAGTAAAGAGATTGGTCTATATGAAGAGCATTCAGTGGGATTCTTGTTCTTTTTAAGAATAAGCAAAATGGAAGCTTCATAAAAAGAATGTGGCAACCTACCCACCTTGAAGGAATCAGTAAGGGTAGAACATAAATGAGGTACAAGCAATGAAGAAAAGGCCTTATAAAATTCTCCAGAGAATCCGCCAGGTCCTGGAGATTTCCCAGAATGCAATGAACGTATTGCCTCAGTGATTTCCTCCTGAGAAACAACTTGATCCAGCTGCTTTCAATTATCAACTGAAAGTCCAGGAATATTTAATTGGTCTAAAATATTGTTCATTGCAGTATTATCTTTAACAAAATCAGAACTATACAGTTTAGAATAAAATTCTCTATAAGTGTCATTTATTTCAAAATGGTCTGTTGTCGAATCACTATTGGTTTTGTGATTTCATTAATTTGCTGTTTAGCTATAAAGGTCTTCAATTGATTAACCAATAGTTTACCAGTTTTTTCTCCATGTATATAAAATTGGCTTCTATCTTTTAAAAGTTGGCTTTCAATTGGATACGTTATAAGAAGATCATATTTAGTTTTAATTTCAATATGTCTTTTGTATAATTCTGGTTCTGGTGCCAAAGCATATTTCTGGTCTAATTGTTTTAATTGATTAACTAAGTCAGTTCTCTCTTTATTAGCTTTTCTCTTAATATATGCAGTATAGGAGATAATTTGTCCTCTAATATATTCCTTAAAAGTGTCCCAAATGATAGGATTAGAAGTCTCTTTTAGCACATTTTCTTCAGAAAAGAGTAATTTGATTCTCCAGAAATTTTAGCAAACTCCTTATCAGATAACAAAGTTAAATTAAAATGCCAGGATCTGTTCATATAAGTGAAACCAGGAAGATTTAAAGATAGCAATACAGGAGAATGGTCGGTTACAGCTATTTCTTTATATTCAATGGATCAAACTAATGGAATCATTTGACTATCAATAAAAAATAATCAATCCTGGTATAGGACTGATTGACATGAAAGAAGAATGAATACTTCCTTTATGCTGGGTGAAAAAAATGCCAGACATCAACAATATCACATTTCGTTAGAAAGGATTGAATAAATAAAGCTGATTTATTAGGTGTGGCTGATTTAAGAGAAGAACGAACTAATACTGGGTCTAGACAACAATTAAAATCTCCTCCCATCACTAAAAAATAAAGACTCAAATCTGGCAGGAATGAAAAGAAATGCTCAAAAAATCCTGGATCATCCTCATTGGGGGCATACACATTAGCAAATACAATTAATTTATTATTTAGTTTTCCTGACACTATGACAAATCGCCCATTAGGGTCAGAGACAACTTAATGTTGAACAAAAGAAATTGTATTGTCTGTAAAAATCGAGATACCTCAAAATTTTGCTCTGAATGAAGAATGAAATTGTAAATCCCTCCACTGATTAAAAAGGTGTGCATTGTCACAACTTCGTACATGCATTCCTTGTAGAAAAATAATGGGGACCCTTTACTTTTTAATATAAGCAAAGATCTTATTCTGTTTCACAAGATGATTTAACCCTTTCACATTAAAACTAAGTAAATTAATATTTTGATCCATTTTAAATACTAATTAACAGAAGAGTTAAAAGATCTGACCATAAATTATTAGAACCAGAGAATGAACCATAAAATAAGGTACTTAAACAGAAAATTTGGATGGTAGTCCAACCCAGCTTCCAGAGAAAAAAAGAGACCCCACCCCCTTCGCCTCCCAAAGCCAAAACGCCGGCCAACAGACAGTCGGCACGCTAAACCCTAAAGACAACCCTCCCAAAGAAATCCTGCTGGCAAAACTCCAAACGTTCGAGGTTATTATATTCCTACCAAGAAAAAACAGACAAAATACACTTAGATCAAAAATCCAAAACATATGACGATTCTTTTTAACAATTTCAAAAAAAATATAGAAAAACCTCAAAAAAAAAGAATAAAGTAATAAAAAATATCAAAAAACAAGATATATAAAGGGTTGAAATGAAATTTTATTAAAACCGTTTTCTATCTAACATTAAAAAGATAATTGCTCTTGTAAGAGATATAACGCAATTAATCTTCTGCTTTCAAAAACTTCTGTGCATGTTCAACCGATCCCAGCCATTTCTGCACACCATTTTTCTGAACGATTCTAAGATGTGTGGGGAAGCGAAGGGAAGGCTTAAACCCTTTGTTATAAAGTAGCAACATGACCTCTTTATACTTGGTATGTTCAGCCATAACCTCCAGTGTATAATCTTCCACGAATCTGATCATCTTCCTGTTGTAATCGACCATTGCTACTCGATGGGTATGACACATTAGAAACTCGTTAGTATGAAATTCATGAAAACTTAAAATAACCGATCTAGGTCGCTCCCCCGACTTAGGTTTGGGGGCCAGTCACCGGTGGGCGCGGTCCAACTTAGGCACCGACGGCAATAGATCAGGGAATAGCTGCTTCAGAAAGCTTGCAAAGAACTCCGCGGGGTGGGCACCTTCAATTGATTCTTCAAGACCCAGAATACGTAGATTGTTCCTTCTGCTTCTGCTTTCCAGGTTGGTAATCTTCTTTGTTAATCTTTCATTAATAATGATAATTTTTTGCAGAGCTTACTCATGTCTTCTAAGTCTGCTTCCAGTATCGACAAAGTTTCTTTATTCTCCTTAATTCGCTTTTAATGTTCGATTAGAGTTTGTTGAATAGTGTCCAACTTGATGTTAAGTTGTTGAAATTCCTCAGAAAGTTCTGTTCTTTGCTTTTTAAGGAAATCTCCAATTGATTCCAAAGTGATTGGACAATCATCTTCTTTTACTTTTGCAGAGGCTTTACTCTTTCTCATAGACATATGAGATTTATAATACAGTTTCAAAAAACTGGTAGGAAACAGAAAAATAGATAAGGTAGGAGCAAGTTCGAAATGATGTTACCCCATCAGCTGCCAGCAGGGCTGTCCACTCCAATTCCAATTTCTGGGATGGCGGAACTGTCATATGTCGAAACATTGGAGCGACTGGGCTTGTATACTCTGGAATTTAGAAGGCTGAGAGGGGATCTTATTGAAACATATAAGATTATTAAGGGATTGGTCATGCTGGAGGCAGGAAGCATGTTTCTGCTGATGGGTGAGTCCAGAACCAGAGGCCACAGTTTAAGAATAAGGGGTAGGCCATTTAGAACGGAGTTGAGGAAAAACTTTTTCACCCAGAGAGTGGTGGATATGTGGAATGCTGTGCCCCAGAAGGCTGTGGAGGCCAAGTCTCTGGATGCTTTCAAAAAAGAGATGGATAGAGCGCTTAAAGATAGCGGAATCAAAGGTTATGGGGATAAGGCAGGAACTGGATACTGATTGTGGATGATCAGCCATGATCACAGTGAATGGCGGTGCTGGCTCGAAGGGCCGAATGGCCTACTACTGCACCTATTGTCTATTGTCCACTCTTTAAAAAGGGAGGAAGGCAAAAGAGAGGAAATTATAGGCCAATTAGCCTAACCTCAGTGGTTGGGAAAGTGTTGTCTATTATTAAGGATGAGGTTTCAGGGTACTTAGAGACTAACGATAAAATGTCAATGTCAGCATGGTTTCTGTGAAGGGAAATCTTACCTGACAAATCTGTTAGAGTTTTTCAAGGAAGTAACAAGCAGGGTTAACAAAGGACGGGCAATGGATGACATTTACTTGGATTTTCAGAAGGTATTTGATAAAGTGCCATACATGAGGCTGCTAAACAAGATAAAATCCGATGGTTTTACAGGAAAGATACTGACATAGATAGAGAAATTGCAGACAGGCAGGTGACAGTGAGTGGGAATAAAGGGGGCCTCTTCTGGTTGGCTGCAAGTGACTAGTGGTTACTCAGGGGTCAGTATTGAGACTGCTACTTTTCCCATTTGTCAGTGATATTGATACTGGAATTGATGGCTTTATGCCAAAGTTTACAAATAATGCAAAGATAGGAGGAGGGGTTGGTAGTGCTGAGGAAGCAATGCAATTATAGCAGGACTTCGACAAATTGGAAGAATGGGCAAAAAAGTAGCAAATGGAACACAATGTTGGGAAATGTATGATAATGCACTTCAGTAAAATTAACAATAGTGCAGACTATTATCTAAATGGGGAGAAAATTCAAACATAAGAAGTGCAAAGGGACTTAGGAGCCCTCAGCAAGACTCCCAGGAGGTTAATTCACAGGTTGAGTCCGTGCCAAAGAAGGCAAATACAATGTTGGCATTTATTTAAAGGGGAGTAGAATATAAAAGCAAAGAGATAATGCTGAGGCTTTATAAAACACTAGTCAGGCCACACTTGGAGTACTGTATTGTCAACAATTTTGGGCCCCATATCTCAGAAAGGTTGTGTTGTCATTGGAGAGAATCCAGAGGAGGTTCACAAGGATGATTCCAAGAATGAAGGGGTTAACATGTGAGGAGTGTTTGGCAGCTTTGGTCCTGTACTCACAGAAATTTAGAAGAATGCAGGGGGAACTCATTGAAACCTACCAAATGTTGAAAGGACTATATAAGGTGGCTATGGAAAGGATGTTTCCTATGGTGACATCTGGAACTAGAGGGCACAGCCTCAAAGCTGAAGGGTGACCTTTTAGAACAGAGGTAAGGAAGAATATTTTTTAGCCGAGAGTGGTGAATCTGCAGAATGCTCTGTCACAGACTGCAGTGGAGGCCATGTCCATGGGTATATCTAAAGTGGAAGTTAATAGTTTTCTGATTGGTCAGAGCATCAAAGGATATGATGGAATGGTGGAGCAGGCTCAATGGGCTGAATGGCCTAATTCTGCTCCTGTATCTTATGGTCTTATGAGCTTGAAGGTGTTGCTGTTAAGCACCATCGTAGCTATGCCCCTCTCTTTTAAAAATCCCTTTTATGCCTTCTCTTTGGCTTTTATGTTGGCTATGACTTCTCTTGTCATCCATGGTTCTGTCATCTTGCCTTTTGGATATTTCTTCCTCTTTGGGATGTGTATATCCTGCACCTTCCGAATTGCTTCCAGAAATTCCAGTCGTTGCTGCTCTGCCACCATCCCTGACTGTGTTCTTTTCCAATCAATTCTGGCCAGCTTCTCTCTCATACCCCTGTAATTCTCTTTACTCCACTGTAATACTGATACATCTGAATTATATCATTGGGGTGAATTCTATCATTTTATGATCTCTTGCCCAAGGCTTCCTTGACTTTAAGTTCTGTAATCTATTCCAGCTTACTGCACAACACCCAATCCAGAATAGCTTGTCCCCTGGTGAACTCAGCCACAAGCTGCTTTTAAAAAGCCACCTCGTAAACATTCTAGAAAATCTGCCTCTTGAGATTCAGCACCAACCTGATTTTCCAATTTACCTGCATATTGAAATCTACCGTGACAATTATAATGTTACCCTTTCAGCATGCATTTTCTATCTCCCAATTTAATTTGTAGACCACATCCTTACTATTGTTTCGGGATCTGTATATAACTCCCATCAGGACCTTTTTACTCTTGCAGCACAAGAATTCAACATCTACTGACCCTATGATTTTCTAATGATTTGATTTCATTTTTTAACCATCAGAGCCACTCCACTCCCTCTGCCTACCTGCTTGTCCTTTTGATATGATGTGTATCCTTGGATGTTAAACCCCCAGCTATAATCTTCTTCCAGCCACGAATTATTGATGCACACAACATCTGTAACTGTGCTATAAGTTCATCTACCTTATTTCGTATACTGCGCACGTTCAGCTATTAAAATCTTCAGTCCTGTTCAACTTCACCCTTTTCAATTTTGTCCATTTTTTGCATTGCAACTCATCCTGTTGACTGTAACTTTGCTCTATCATAAACCTCTCCTTGTTAGCAGCATACATGCTGCCTCCATTTGTAAACCAACCAGCTCATCCTACCATATAACAATTATAGCACGGAAACAAGCCATCTTGGCCCTTCTAGTCTTTGCCGAACTCTTACTCTCACCTAGTCCCACCAACCTGAACTCAGCCCATGACCCTCCATTCCTTTCCTGTCCATATAGCTGTCCAATATAATTTTAAACGACAACATCGAACCTGCCTCAACCACTTCTGCTGGAAACTCGTTCCACAGTTACCTCTCTGAGTAAAGAAGTTCCTCCTCATGTTACCCCTAAACTTTTACTCATTGACTCTCCATTCATGTCTTCTTGTTTGAACCTCCCCCACTCTCAATGGAGAAAGCCTATCCACATCAACTCTATCTATCCTCCTCATAATTGTAAATGCCTCTATCGAGTCCCCCCTCAACCTTCTACGTTTCAAAGAATAAAGACCCAACTTGTTCAACCTTTCTCTGTAAATTAGGTGATGAAACCCAGGTAACATTCTAGTAAATCTTCTCCGTACTCTCTCTATTTTGTTGACATCTTTCCTATAATTCGGTGACCAAAACTGTACACAATACTCCAAACCTGGGCTCACCAATGCCTTGTACAATTTCAACATTACATCCCAACTCCTATACTCAATGCTCTGATTTATAAAGGCCAGCATACCAAAAGCTTTTTTCACCACCCTATCCACATGAGATTCCAACTATGCACTATTATTCCTAGATCCCTCTGTTCTACTGCATTCTTCAATGCCTTACCATTTACCATGTATGTCCTATTTTGATTAGTCCTACCAAAATGTAGCACCTCACATTTATCAGCATTAAACTCAATCTGCCATCTTTCAGCCCACTCTTCTAACTGGCCTAAATCTCTCTGAAAGCTTTGAAAACCCACTTCGTTATCCACAGCTTCACCTATCTTGGTATCATCTGCATACTTACTAATCCAATTTACCACCCCATCATCCAGATCATTAATGTATATGACAAACAACATTGGACCCATACAGATCCCTGAGGCACACCACTAGTCACTGGCCTCTAATCTGACAAACAGTTATCCACCACTACTCTCTGGTGTCTCCCATCCAGCCACTGCTGAATCTTACTACTTCAATATTAATACCTAACGATTGAACCTTCCGTGTGGAACCTTGTCAAAGTCCAACATCCACCGCTTTACCCTCATCAACTTTCCTAGTAACCTCTTCAAAAAATTCGATAAGATTTGTCAAACATGACCTTCCACGCACAAATCCATGTTGACTGTTCCTAATCGGACCCTGTCTATGCAGATAATTATAGATAACATCTCTAAGAATACTTTCCATCAATTTACCCACCACTAACGTCAAACTCACAGGCCGATAATTACTAGGTTTACTCTTAGAACCCTTTTTAAACAATGGAACAACATGAGCAATACGCCAATCCTCTGGCACCATCCCCGTTTCTAATGACATTTGAAATATTTCTGTCAGAGCCCCTGCTATTTCCACACTAATTTCCCTCAAGGTCCTAGGGAATACCCTGTCAGGACCCAGAGACTTATCCACTTTTATATTCCTTAAAAGCGCTAGTACTTCCTCTTCTTTAATCATCATAGTTTTCATAACTTCCCTACCTGTTTCCCTTATCTTACGCAATTCAATATCCTTCTCCTTAGTGAATATCGAAGAAAAGAAATTGTTCTGAATCTCCCCCATCTCTTTTGGCTCCACACATATCTGCCCACTCTGATTCTCTAAGGGACCAATTTTATCCCTAACTATCCTTTTGCTATTATTATAACTGTAGAAACCCTTGGGATTTATTTTCACCTTACTTGCCAAAGCAACCTCATATCTTAGCTTTTCTAATTTCTTTCTTAAGATTCTTTTTACATTATATTTCTCGAGCACCTTATTTACTCCATGCTTCCTATATTTATGGTAGATCTCTCTTTTTCTGAACCAAGTTTCCAATATCCCTTGAAAACCATGGCTCTTTCAACCTAAAGATTTCAACATAAAGATTTTGAACCCTCAAAATTTCACCTTTAAATGACCTTCATTTCTCTATTACATTCTTCCCATAAAACAAATTGTCTCAATCGACTCCTTCTAAATCCTTTTGCATCTCCTCAAAGTTAGCCTTTCTCCAAACAAAAATCTCAACCCTGGGTCCAGACCTATCCTTCTCCATAATTATATTGAAACTAATGGTATTATGATCACTGGACCCGAAGTGCTCCCCAACAGAAACCTCTGTCACCTGACCTATCTCATTCCCTAACAGGAGATCCAACACTGCCCCTTCTCTAATTGGTACCTCTATGTATTGCCGCAAAAAACCATCTTGCACACATTTTACAAACTCCAAACCATCCAACTCTTTTACAGAACGGGTTTCCCAGTCTATGCATGGAAAATTAAAATCTCCCACGATCACAAACTTGCGCTTACTACAAATATCTGCTATCTCCTTACAAATTTGCTCCTCCGATTCTTGCTCCCCATTTGGTGGTCTATAATACACCCCCATAAGTGTTACTACACCTTTCCCATTCCTCAATTCCACCCAAATTGCCTCCCTAGACGAGCTCTCTAATCTATCCTACCAGAGCACCGCTGTAATATTTTCTCTGACAAGCAATGCAACACCTCCCCTCTTGTCCCTCCAATTCTATCGCAGGGTGAAGCAATTAAATCCTGGAATATTTAGTTGCCAATCACACCCTTCCTGTAACCATGTTTCACTACAGCTACTATGTCATACTTCCAGGTATCAATCCATGCTTTAAGCTCATCCACCTTTCTTATAATGCTCCTAGCATTAAAATAAATGAACTTAAGAAATTTTCCATCTCTTACTCTGTTTATCACTAACGGTGCAAACAACTTTACTATTTTCTTTATCTTCTTTCTCCCCTACATCTGTTCCTACACTCTGTTTTCCCTCCCCCCTTCGTATCTAGTTTAAATTCACCAGAGCCTCTCTAGCAAACCTACCTGCAAGAATATTTGTCCCCCTCCAGTTCAGATCTAAACCGTCCTGCCAGAACAGGTCCCACCTTCCCTGGAAAACTGCCCAATTATCTATAAATCTGAAGCCCTCCCTCCTGCACCATGTCTTCAGCCACGTGTTTATCTGTGCTATCTTACTATTTCTAAACCTGCCTGCAAGTGGCACTGGTAGCAATCCTGAGGTCCTGTCCTTTAACTTGGTGCATAACTCCCTAAACTCACCTTTCAGGACCTCCTCACTCTTCCTAACCACGTCATTGGTCCCTACATGGACCATGACATCCGGCTGCTCGCCCTCCCTCTTGAGAATACCGAGAACTCGATCCGAGATATCGCAGACCTTGGCACCAGGGAGGCAACAGACCATCCGGAATTCTGATCTTTTCCACAGAACCTCTTATCTGTCCCCCTAACTATAGAACCCCCATCACTACTGCTCTCCTCTTTTCCCTCCTTCCCTTCTGAGTTGAGGGTCCCATCTCAGTGCCAGAGATGCAACCACTGCAACTTGTCCCTGGTTGGTCGTCCCCATCAACAGTATCCAAAACGATGTACTTATTATTGGTGGGAACAGCCACAGGGGTGCTCTGCTCATTCTGTCTATTCCCCTTCCCTCTCCTGACAGTCATCCAGCTACCTGTCTCCTGACATTTAGGGGTGACTATCTCCCTATAATTCCTGTCTATTTCTGCCTCTACCTCCCGAATGATCCGAAGTTCATCCAGCTCCAGCTCCATATAACCATATAACAATTACAGCATGGAAACAGGCCATCTCGGCCCTTCTGGTCCATGCAGAATTCTTACTCTAGTTCCCTAACTTGGTTTGTCAGGAGCTGCAGCTGGATGCACCTTTCGCAGGTGTATTCATCAGGGACGATTGTGCTCGCCCTGACGTCCCACATGATGCAAACGGAGCACTCAGCTGCCCTAACTGCTGCCTCCATTACCTACTCTTAAGGTAGTTAGATTTATTAAGGGAACTTACCGAACCTTACCTCACTTGGAGTGAAGCTCTTCTTCAGCCTCTGCTCACCGAAACCTCAGGAGCCAAAGACTTCCTACTGTGTATCCCTCTACGCCGTTGCCCGCTACAACGTCGCCCGCTCCATTAATCTGCTCTCTTTTAAACACTTGCGCTGCCTCACGGTATGACTTACATGCGCTCGCGCAGTCGTGCCCTGTTCAACTGCCAAAGAAAACTATCCTCAGCACTATCACTCCATTTTCCATTGCCCTGCCAGATTAGTTTAAACTCTCTCGAATAACTAGCAAACCTGCCGCAAGCATATTGGTCCCACTCAGGTTCAGGTGTACCTTGTCCCTTTTGTACAGGTCGCATCTTCCCTAGAAGCGATCTCAATGATCCATAAGTCTGAACCTCTATGCCTGCAACAGTTCCACAGCCATGCATTCATCTGCCAGATCATCCTATTCTTACCCTCACTGATCCTTGGCACGGGCAGTGATTCAGAGATTACTATCCTCAAGGTCCTGTTTTTCAGCTTTCTACCTATCTCCCTAAAATTTCTTTTCAGGACATTATTTGCCATTGGTGCCAATATGTACCAAAACTTCTGGCTGCTGAACCTCTCCCTTAGAATGCCATGGATCTGATTGGAGACATCCCTGATCCTGGCACCTGGGAGGCAACGTACCATCCAGGTGTCTATCGCACTCACAGAATCTTGTTCCTCTGACTATGGAATCTCCTACCACCTCTGCAGTTCTCTTCACCCATCTTTTCTTCTGAGCCACAGCACCAGACTCAGTGCAAGAGTCCCAGTCATTGCAGCTTCCCCCAGGAGGTCTTCCCCCTCAACAGTATCTAAAGTAGCATACTAATTATTGGTGGGAATGGTCCCAGGGGTACTCTGTTCTGGCTGTGTATTTCTCTTCCTTCTCCTGACAGTCACCCAGTTATCTGTCCCCTGCAACCTAGGGATAGTGAGCTCCCTGCAGCTCCTGTCTCTCATCTCCTCATTCTCCCATATGAGCCAAAGGTCATTAAGCTGCAGCTCCAGTTCCTAAATATGTTCTCTGAGGAGCTGCAGCTCGGTGCACCTGGTACAGATGTGGTTATCCCGGGGACTGGAGGTTTCCCAGAACTCCCATATCTCAAACATAGTACAAAACACTATCCCTGGACCATTCTCACTAAACTACTATGTCCTAACAGACATTAAGTGAAGAATTAAGCACGAGAAACTTACCAGATTTTTTACTTCGCCCAAGCCTGATGAGATAAAGCCACTCCAATCTCTCCATTTCTTTCTGGGCTTGGTGAAGAACCTTAATCAAAAGAAATGTCCATTGTCCATTTTCTTCCACAGATGCTGCATTACTTGCTGAGTTCCCCTAGATCCTTTGTGTGTTGCTCTGGATTTCATACATCTACAGTCTCCGTGCCTTTTTGTGTAAGAAGGAATATATACCAAATACCCAATCTGGCACAGAAGTGGTTTGTATTCTGCTTCCAAATACTTTGTATTAAAATCAGAAGTTAATATGTGTTAGCAGTAGCTACAACATTGCAAGTTTTGGCCTAGTAAGGATACCATTGAAGCCAAATATTTCACTGACATTCATGAATCACATAGGGTAGATTATAAAACAGCATTTCTTCCAAAATCATACAAATTATTCCCAATGTTTGAAAATACTCTGCAGTTATTCTTTACACCTTTTATACAGCCTTTTTTTTTAGGCATTACTTTGTAGTACAAAATGTTTAACAGCAAATGATGGTAAATAGATTTACCCTTTCTATAACTGTATCTCAGAAGTACATCACTGATTACAATGTAGTGATGATGATGAACATATACAGAATTTTCCATAAGTTTTAGAACTGTTGGTTCTATAACCATTGTTGGTAGAATCTCAGGGTGAGATATGCCAACGAGTGGAGTGGTGCCGCAGCAACAACCTGGCACTCAACGTCAGTAAGACAAAAGAGCTGATGGTGGACTTCAGGACGGAACACATACCAATCCTCATAGAGGGATCAGAAGTGGAGAGAGTGACCAGCTTCAAGTTCCTGGGTGTCAAGATCTCTGAGGATCTAACCTGGTCTTAACACATTGATTTAGTCATAAAGAAGGCAAGACAGTTGCTATACTTTATTAGGAGTTTGAGAAGATTTGGCATGTCAACAAATACACTCAAAAACTTCTGTAGTTGTACGATGGAGAGCATTCTGATAAGCTGCATCACTGTCTGGTATGAAGGGGCTACTGCACAGGACCGAAAAAAGCTGCAGAAGGTTGTAAATCTAGTCAACTCCATCTTGAGCACTAGCCTTCAAAGTACCCAGGACACCTTTAGGGAGCGGTGTCTCAGAAAGGCAGCATCCATTATTAAAGACCTCCAGCACCCAGGGCATGCCCTTTTCTCACTGTAACCATCAGGTAGGAGGTACAGAAGCCTGAAGGCACACACTCAGTGATTTAGGAACAGCTTCTTCCCCTCTGTGATCCAATTCCTGAGTGGGCTTCGAAGCTTTGGATGCTACCTCACTTTTTTAATGTACAGTATTTCTGTTTTTGCACATTTTTAAATAATCTATTCAATATACGTAATTGATTTACTTGTTTATTTATTATTATGTTTTATTTTTTTTCTCTCTCTTCTATATTATGTATTGCATTGAACTGCTGCTGCTAAGTTAACAAATTTCATGTCACATGCCGGTGATAATAAATTTGATTCTCATTCTGATTCTGTTTTGCAAGTTGCTAAAACTCTGGATTGTCAATGGGGGAACTAGCAAAATAAGACCATCTTAACCAATGTGAATAAAGGATTGCAAAATAAAGAATGTAAACTGAGATAAAATATTGAGTGGAATGTTAATTCACAAACAGCAAAAAAATAGGGAGCAACACACAAAATGCTGGAGGCAGTCACCATCTATGGAGGGGAATGAGCTGTTGGCTGACATGAAGAAGTGAGCTGAACACTGAGGGTTTGTCCTCTGCCCCCAGCTTTGCACTTAAAAATTGCAAAACATGGGTTCATCTTACGCTTTTGTGCCCTGATGCTTCAATGCGGCCCAAAGACCATCCCAGCAATGGCCGCCATGGCGATAGCCATACCTGCATTCCCAAGCGTTCATTTCACCAAATCCTTCTGGAGACCACAAAAACACCAGATCATTGAGATGGTTCCAAAACATACCTCCCAAAGGGAAATTGCAGGCCGTGGATTTCAGGGATCACAGTCCAGAAGGAGTATGTTTAGTAGAATAGCTAATAGTTTTGTGAGCTGCCCACAAAATGTCACTGCATATTGTCAGGGCCAACATGGTGATTATCAAGAAACTCTACAGAGAGAGGGAGAATAGAGAGAAAGTGATTAAAATTGTCAGATAATAAATTTCTTTGCAAACATATAAATGTTTCTTATCTTCAATAATAAGTACTACAAAGTGACATTCCCACATGTACCTCATAGACTTGAAATGGCAGAATATGTGGCTGAAGTTGAAGCGATCTTTTATCGGTGGTGGAATGGGGTTAAGTGGTAAATGTATCAAGGACTATGTTTGGTATACAAGGGGTAAGACCTGTACTTTTCGAAGTTTTGCAGAAAGCACTGGAGCCTGCAGTGTGGTGACAGTGACTGGGGAGGGTTTACAGCCCTGTTTCTTAGTTGGATTATTATTGTCATGTGCTGAGGTACAGTGAATAACTTTGTTTTATAAGCTATTATACAAATCATTTCATTACAATAGAATAAGGGAAAACATTAACGATGCAGATTAAAGTTTTACAGAAAAATTATTTATTATTGACACATGTACTGAGATACATGTGACAAACTTGTCTTGCATATCAATTCATTGCAGCAATGCATTAAGGTAGCACAATGTAAAACAATAACAAAATGCAGAATTAAGTTTTACAGAAAGACAGTGGCACCCAGGGCATGCCCTTTTCTCACTGTAACCATCAGGTAGGAGGTTCAGAAGCCTGAAGGCACACACTCAGCGATTCAAGAACAGCTTCTTCTCCTCTGCCATCCAATTGCTAAATGGACATTGAGCCCGTGAACACTATCCCACTTTTTTAATTTATATTTATTTTTGGCACAAATTTTAATCTATTCAATACTGTAATTGATTTACTTATTTAATTATTATTTTTTTCTTCTTCGATATTATGTATTGCATTGAACTGTTGCTGCTAAGTTAATAAATTTCACAGCACGTGCCAGTGATGATAAACCTGTTACTGATTCTGAGAAAGTACCATGCATGTAGACAATAAGATGCAAGGTCATAACAAGGTAAGCTGAAAGAATAGTACATATTATTGTACTAGGGAACTGTTAAAGACTCCTATAACAATGAGATAGAAGTTGTCCTTCAGCCTGTTGGTATATGCATTTAGGCTTTTGTATCTTCTGCCCAATGGGAGGAAGGAGAGAATGTCTGGGTAGGATGCTTCTTTGTTTATGCTGGCTGCTTTACTGAGGCAGCAAATATAGACACGTTCAATAGAGAGGAGGCTAGTCTCTGTGATTTGTTGCACATTGTCCACAACTCTCTGCAGTTTCTTATGATCATGGGCCATATCTTGATAAGATGCTTTTTATATGGCACATGAATAAAAATTAGTGAGGATCAAAGAAGACATGCCAAATTTCATTAATCTTCTGAGGAAACAGAGGTGCTGGTGAATTTTCTGATCATAGCATTTACAGGTATGTTTTCTGGATCAGGACAAGCTACAGGTATTGGTAATGTTTACTTCTAGGAACTTGAAGCGCTCAATCTCTCGACTTTAGCACCATTGATGTAAACAGGAGCATATGCACCTGCCCCTTCCTGAAGACAATGATGAGCTCTTTGTTTGCTGACATTGAGAGATAAGTTGATATCATGACACCATGTCACTAGGCTCTGTAGTTCCTTTCTGTACTCCAACTCACTGTTATTTGAGATATTGTGCACTGCAATGGTGTTATCTACAAATCTGAAGATCAAATTGGTGCAGAATCTGGTAGTGTCATTGAATGGCAATGTAAAATAGTTAGATTCTGTCTCGTTGGAGATAATCATTGAGGGTCATTACGTGCCACTTTTGTTGCTCAAATTTTATTTGCCATAAACTTGACTATGTTCAATAAATTTCTAAAAATTGTTAAGCTTTAAAGTATTTTTACTTAAATGCATTTGAATGTATATTAACACAAATTATTTCCTTCCAGAGTGTATGTTTTGCTGCAATGTCTAACTGTTGTAGTGACCCTAACTATACAACTCAAGGTACTGGTGCAAATGATAATGAGCAAAAAAATCAATCTGTCAAGTTTGCTCTGGAATGGATCAATGGACCACTGAACTCGATGTTGAAAGGGCTTTTACCAGAGAACCAGACTCATGTGGACAGACTACTAAGGTACAGGTATTTAAATATTTCATCCAATCTTTTCCAGTGAATTATTTGCATCTGGTCTTCACTTTAATATCTTGTAAAGAAGGCTCTATTAACCTACCAGTTTTATTCTTCCAGTCGTTAACTATTTCCGTTATTTTTACGTCTCATATCATTTGTATCTTGAGCTTGCTTTGGTAGTATTTATCTGTTGCCTGAATTTCAGGGTAGGTCATGAGAGACATGTTTTAATAAATAATTGCATAATTGAATTAGTTTTTTATATATAGATTAGAGTGTGGCAGTGGAGCTGTCCCTCTTCTGGAATGTACCATATTTTGGTATGCAATCTGTATTTGTGGATTTACATCACATTTTGGCCCAGTACAATTTCTAATCTACGAGAGAAAAGATCAAGTATTTGGTTATTCTATCTTTTGTTTCAAGATTTTATGTTAAAAATATTTTAGAACTGATTGCAATATGTCATTTGTGACATTTCTATTCCTCTGTTATTTGTGTCACTTATGGCTGTACGGATGAGATTTAGTGGATTGCAAAAGACGATCACCTTGGATATGTCACATTTAAAGTTTCTTCCTGCACAGAAGCTTCCTTCCAGACCTTCTCACTTTGCCTAGTTCATTTCGCTTTTGTGCTTGCAGAGATAGTGAACCTGACCTTAAGTACACACTTACAAATGAATGATCCCTCCCACTATAAAGCATGTTAATGAAGACCAAAGCTATTCAATCACTGAATGTGAGTGGTTAGAAATCTGCTCTTGATTTGATGAAGATCTGAAGTTGAAGAAGGATATTTTGTGTCAAATGATACCAGGCTCAAGTGTTGGTTATGATCTGAGTGGAACAATTTGACACAATAAATTAAGGAGAAAAGTGTATAGACACCTTGATATTGAAGGAGTAAGTTTGGATGCAATTGATGACGATAAAATTAAAACAAGTCAGTTGAGTAAAGTGTATCGTGTAAGGCCATTTCACACATTGGGGAGTTGTGTATTATCTTAAATGTAATATTTGCTCCTGTGTATCATTATCAATATATGAAATGTGCCAAGTCCTAATTCTGAATTTGAATTAAACAGTGACTACTTTCGGAGAAAAGTGGAAGAAGATGAAGAGCAAAGAAATAAGGATGATGAAGAAGAGAAACCAACTGAGCCTGAACTACCCTCTCCAATAGTCAGTGCTCCTGTTGGAGATAAGAAAAAGAAAAGTCCTAAAGGTTTGTTTAGAACTTACTTTAAAGGGGTACTCAAATTGTATAACAGGGGTATGTGCAGGAATTTAAACTTAACTACTTTGTAGGGATGCTTCACACTGACAAATTATACAAAAGTTGCGGCCCCTGCCATTGATCTCACTGGCTGCAACACCTCAGGGCATATTCAAAACCCAGACTCCAGCAACGACCATGGACACCTTCAAAGCGATTGCGCAACCACCAACTGCGACTCCGGCCTTGAACTCCAGGCCGGGTCTTTATGTGCTTCTATTGTGACTCCCGTCTCCCCTTCCCCCGCCAATACTCTGCAATCCCATCTCCGTCAGATCTCATCGTCAGCTCCTGGGCCCTCAGAGGCTCCATCTCCCTCTCACCCCAACCCTCCCCTCTCCACTGACACCCCCAGCCTCCCCCTCCCCCCTGTGATCCCAGCTCTCATCCGTGCCGGGTCTTTACCAACCCCTCCGACCTTCAACTGTCGGAGGCAGAACGCTCTGTCCTCAGTAAGGGCCTCACCTTTGTCCCCCTTCGCCCACACCTCAGCGAGTTCCGTGTTCGCCATGATGCGGAACTCTTCTTCCGCCGTCTCTGTCTCCGAGCCTACTTCTTCAGCAAGGACTCTTCCACCCCCACCGATGACCCCTTCTCCCATCTTCAACCCTCCTCTTCTTCATGGACACCCCGCTCTGGTCTTCTGCCTGCTCTGGATCTCTTTATTGCTAACTGCCGACGGGACATCAACCGTCTCGACTTCACCGCACCTTGTTCCCATTCCAACCTCACTCCTTCGGAACGCCCTACTCTCCACTCCCTCCTCACTAATCCTAACATTATTAAACCCGCCGATAAGGGGAGTGCTGTTGTAGTCTGGCGTACTGACCTCTACCTTGCCAAGGCACAGCGACAACTCGCGGATACCTCCTCTTATTTACCCTTCAATCATGACCCCACTAAGGAGCACCAGGCCATTGTCTCCCACACCATCACTGACTTTATCCGCTCAGGGGATCTCCCATCCACTGCTACCAACCTTATAGTTCCCACACCCCGCACTTCCTGTTCCTACCTCCTACCCAAGATCCACAAACCTGCCTGTCCTGCAGACCTATTGTCTCAGCTTGCTCCTGCCCCACCGAACTCGTTTCTGCATACCTCGACATGGTTTTATCCCCCCTTGTTCAATCCCTTTCTACCTATGTTCGTGACACTTCTCACGCTCTTAAACTTTTCGATGATTTTAAGTTCCCTGGCCCCCACCGCTTTATTTTCACCATGGATGTCCAGTCCCTATATACTTCCATCCCCCATCAGGAAGGTCTCAAAGCTCTCCGCTTCTTTTTGGATTCCAGACCCAATCAGTTCCCCTCTACCACCACTCTGCTCCGTCTAGCGGGATTAGTCCTTACTCTTAATAATTTCTCCTTTGGCTTCTCCCACTTCCTCCAAACTAAAGGTGTAGCTATGGGCACCCGTATGGGTCCTAGCTATGCCTGCCTTTTTGTTGGCTTTGTAGAACAATCTATGTTCCGTGCCTATTCTGGTATCTGTCCCCGACTTTTCCTTCGCTACATCGACAACTGCATTGGCACTGCTTCCTGCATGCATGCTGAGCTCGTTGACTTTATGAACTTTGCCTCCAACTTTCACCCTGCCCTCAAGTTTACCTGGTCCATTTCCGACACGCGCCCTCCCCTTTCTAAATCTTTCTGTCTCTGTCTCTGGAAACAGCTTATCCACTGATGTCTACTATAAGCCTACTGACTCTCACAGCTATCTGGACTATTCCTCTTCTCACCCTGTCTCTTGCAAAAATTCCATCCTCTTCTCGCAATTCCTCCGTCTCCGCCGCATCTGCTCTCAGGATGAGGCTTTTCATTCCAGGATGAGGGAGATGTCCTCCTTTTTTAAAGAAAGGGGCTTCCCTTCCTCCACTATCAACTCTGCTCTCAAACACGTCTCCCCCATTTCACGCACATCTGCTCTCACTCCATCCTCCCACCACCCCACTAGGAATAGGGTTCCCCTGGTCCTCACCTACTACCCCACCAGCCTCCGGGTCCAACATATTATTCTCCGTAACTTCCGCCACCTCCAACGGGATCCTACCACTAAGCACATCTTTCCCTCTCCCCCCACCCCCCCGCTTTCTGCAGGGATCGCTCCCTACGTGACTCCCTTGTCCATTCATCCCCCCCATCCCTCCCCACTGATCTCCCTCCTGGCACTTATTCTTGTAAGCGGAACAAGTGCTACACATGCCCTTACACTTCCTCCCTTACCACCATTCAGGGCCCCAGACAGTCCTTCCAGGTGAGGCGACACTTCACCTGTGAGTTGGCTGGGGTGATATACCGCATCCGGTGCTCCCGATGTGGCCTTGTATATATTGGCGAGACCCAACGCAGACTGGGAGACCGCTTTTCTGAACACCTACGCTCTGTCCGCCAGAGAAAGCAGGATCTCCCAGTGGCCACACATTTCAATTCCACATCCCATTCCCAATCTGACATGTCTATCCACAGCCTCCTCTACTGTAAAGATGAAGCCACACTCAGGTTGGAGGAACAACACCTTATATTCCGTCTGGGTAGCCTCCAACCTGATGGCATGAACATCGACTCCTCTAACTTCCGCTAATGCCCCACCTCCCCCTCATACCCCATCCGTTATTTATTTTTATACACACATTCTTTTTCTCACCCTCCTTTTTCTCCCTCTGTCCCTCTGAATATACCTCTTGCCCGTCCTCTGGTTCCCCCCCCACCTTGTCTTTCTCCCTGGACCTCCTGTCCCATGATCCTCTCATATCCCCTTTGCCTATCACCTGTCCAGCTCTTGGCTCCATCCCTCCCCCTCCTGTCTTCTATCATTTTGGATCTCCCCCTCCCCCTCCCACTTTCAAATCTCTTACTAACTCTTCCTTCAGTTAGTCCTGACGAAGGGTCTCGGCCTGAAACGTCGACTGTACCTCTTCCTAGAGATGCTGCCTGGCCTGCTGCATTCACCAGCAACTTTGATGTGTGTTGCTTGAATTTTCAGCATCTGCAGAATTCCTGTTGTTTGCATTCCTATTCTAATGTGCTTAGTGGTTATTGTCAGAACTGAATGCCGCCTCTAACCCTTCCCAGGTACGTAGCCCTGCTCACTGTACCTCATACAATACTGTCATGGTAGATAGTAATGGATTTGGAATGAGAGAGGAGGGTAAAAATTCAAATAAACATGTAAAACCAAGAAGCATGTTTTTAATTTTTTAATATATATAAAGCCTTTACCATTTTGCAGAAGTGGATTTGTAAGTATCTCACAGTTGAGAGCCAAGGAACTTATTTTCTTACAACTTAAGAGGTTAGTATCAGGTTTATTGTGACTGACATATGTCCTGAAATTTTGCGATTTGTGGCATCCCCTATACTTTCCTCCAAATGCCTTAAAATTATGCCCTCTCACATAAACCACTTCCTCCCTAGCAGAATGTCTTACTGTCTACTCAGTCTTTGCCTCTTATCATTTTATACACCTCCATCAAGTTATCTGTATATCTGTAGAAATTTGCAAAAGTCTTTGGTAATATATGTTTTTTCCTCAAACTGCTAATGAAGTAGAGCTACAATTATGCTTTAATTATAATGGTATCAATGTATTGGGCCCAGCATAGATCAACTGATCCGTTGACAGCAAGGAACTTGCACTTTCCAACACTATGGTTGGGCATGGCAGGGAGAGTTTTCTTCCTTCTCCCGTCTGCGTGAGATGTGGGACTTCTGAGAGACTTTGACTTTTTTTACCGTGTCCATGGCCTGTTCTTCATCAAGTTATGGTACTGTTTGCACTGTTGTAACTATATGTTATAATTATGTGGTTTTTGTAAGTTTTTCAGTCTTGGTCTGTCCTGTGTTTCTGTGATATCACACCGGAGGAATATTGTATCATTTCTTAATGCATGCATTACTAAATGACAATAAAAGAGGACTGCGTGTCCTCATAATCTAATCTAATTTAATCTAATCTAACCCTTCAATGAGGACTGGAGTGTGTTTTCCCAACTTTCCCCTTTCTGAAGCCCACAGTCAATTTCTTCATCCTGCAAATATTCAGTGTAAGGCTGTTGTTGTAACATCATTCAACAATCTGATCTATTTCAATCCTGTGCCTCTTTGTTGCCATCTGAGATTCTGCCAACAACAGTGGTGCCACACATTTGCCTCATCATGTCTTTTTCAGCTATCAGAGCATTCCCATTATTTCCATCCTTCACATAGTTTCCTGTATTCCTTTATTATCTTCCACATGTCCATTAAGTCCTCATTGATTCTCCTACCACCCACCTACACTTCACAACTAGCAGATCTTCAGGATATGTCAGTCAAGACGGATACACATGCAGTCACAGGCCAAGCCAGGATTGAACCTGGGTCACTAGAGCTATAAGGCAGCAGCACTACTTGCTGCATCACTGAAATTCAGGTCTAACAAGAACACCGCACTCCTTCAGTAATTAAGAGCATTAATAATGCATCCATTTTGGTATAATCATCTTACTGAAATCAATGCAATAAATAAATGTTACAAGCTTAATAGTTATTCTGAGTGCTTCCTTAGGTTTTCAAAACCTGCCGGTGAAAGAGAGATCAGATTGTACTGACTAAATACAATGCAATAATTATCTTTTACAGTATATCCTGTGGGCTAAGAGAAGTAGAATTTCTCTCCAAAAGTATTTGGCCTCTTATTTATATATATATATAGTTTTTCTTATCGTGACCTGATCACAGATCTTTCAGGCTCTGATATTTTGCTTCTCCATCTCCTCCTCTTGACTTCAGATGTCTTCTTTCTCTGTTTCCACACTGAAGTTAAAAATAATTCTCAATTAAAAATGAATAATCAGCAACAGTTGCATTTTTCTCATGAAGAGCTAAATAATTGGTTTATTTTCCTGCATCAGTAGGTTGATTTCCACCCTCCTCCTCCAAATTTTGCAGTGATCAGTCAGTTGCCTGTCCACTATTTTGAACCTTAATAGAGGGTTAGCATCATTCTGGATCTGGATACCCTAGCTTTGTATCACTCCCCTGCTGGTACCGTTGATATGAGAAATGTACTGACCTATTCCGAATTCCGAGTAATCAAGCATTTAAATAAATGGAATAGTTTTCGCTTACCACATCGCATCATACAGTATATTCCAGGAACAGGAAATGAAAAAATATAGCGTTGAAATGCTTTCTACAAAAGATCCCGGCAAGTTTAAAGCAATAGTGGTGAAATCACCTCAACTTATAGCCAGGTCTTGCTTTAGGGACATAACAGTTTTCTTAGATTGCCAAACTTACATCTGCGTGAAGTGCCTTTGGTTGCAGCTCCTTGAAGACCATGTTAGGGATCTGGAGCAGCAGCTGAATGAGCTTCAGCTTGTACAGGAGAGTGAGGAGATAATCAGAGTTATAGGGAAGTAGTCACTCTGAAGTTGCAGGAGGTGAGTAGCTGGGTGACTGTCAGGAGAAATGGAAATATGAACAGGCAGTTAGCACAGAGCACCCCTGTGGCCATTCCCCTCAATAATAGTATACCGTTTTGGATACTGTTGAGGGGATGACCTCTCAGGGGAATGCCACAGAGACTAGGTTACTGGCACTGACATTGGTCCATGGTGCAGAAGGGAAAGGGGGAGAAGATGGGAGTGGTAATGATAGGGGACTTAATAGTCAGGGGAACTGACAGAAGATTCTGTGGATGTGAACAGGACACCCAAATAGTATGTTGCCTCACAGGTGCCAGGGTCAGGGATGTCACATTTTGGAGAACGAAGGAGAGCAGCCAGATGTCTTGGTGTTAATATGTACCAATAATATGGTGAGGAGAAGCTCAGAGGTCCTGAAAAGAGAATTTGGAGAGCTAGGCAGAAAGCTGAGGAGCAGGACCTCACGATGGTAATTTCTGGAATGCTGCCTGTGCCACGCACCACTGAGGGTAGAAACAAGATGATTTAGCAGATAAATGCATGGCTGAGAAGCTGGTGCAGGGAGCAGGGCTTTAGGTTCTTGGATCATTGGGATCTCTTTTCGAGGAGATATGACCTGTTCAAAAGTGATGGGTTGCACCTGAACCCAAGGGGAGCTAATATCCCCCCGGGTAGGTTTGTTAGAGCTGTTGGGGAGGGTTTAAACTAATCGGCAGAGAGGAGTGAAGGGACTCAGGATAGGATGGATGGTAAAAAAGCAAAGATAACGTGCAGTCAGGCTGTCAGGAAGGGCGGGCAGATGATAGGACATCATTGCAGACAGCAGAGCGCGTATCAGTGCATTAAGGATGCAGAATCAAAAAGGGTAGCAAATACAGAACTCAAGGTGTTGTATCTTAGTGCATGGAGTAGAAGAAATAAGGTGCATAATCTTATTCCACTATTCAGATTGTCAGGTATAAAGTTGTGGTCATCACTGAATCGTAGCTGAAGGATGGTTGTAGTTGAGAGCTGAATGTCCGAGATTACACGTTATATTGGAGGGATAGGCAGGTAGGCAGAGGGGGGTAGTGTGGCTCTGCTGCTAAAGAATGGCAACAAATCAGTAGAAAGATGTGACATAGGATTGGAAGATGTTGAACCCTTGTGGGTTGAGTTTAGAAACTGCAAGGATAAAAGGACTCTGATGGCAGTTATATACAGGCCACCCAACAGTAGCTGGGATGTTGACCACAGATTGCAACAGGGAATAGAAAAGGCATGTCAAAAGGGCAGTGTTATGAAGTTATGGGCAATTTCAACATCCAGGTAGATTGGGAAAATCAGATTGGAAATGAATCTCAAGAGAGTGAGTTTATTGAATGCCTATGAGATGGCTTTTTAGAGCACTTTGTCATTGACTGTACTACAGAATCAACTATACTGGGTTGGATGTTATGTAATGAACCGGAAGTGATTAGGGAGCTTAAGGTAAGAGAACCCTTAGGAGACAGTAATCACAATATGATTGAGTTCAACTTGAAATTTGATAGGGAGAAAGTAAAATCTGACATAGCAGTATTCCAGTGGAATGAAGGAAATTACAGTGGTGTGAAAGAGTAGTTGGCCGAAGTAAATTGGAAGGGGATGCTGGCAGGGATGACAGCAGAGCAGCAATGGTGTAAGTTTCTGGGGAAAAAAATTAGGGAAGTACAGGATAGATGTATTCCAAAAATGAAGAAATACTCAAATGGCAAAATTGTACATCTGTGGCTGACAAGGGAAGTCAAAGCTATTGTGAAAACAAAAGAGAGGGCATACCACAAAGCAAAAATTAGTGGGAAGACAGAGGATTGGGAAGGTTTTAAAAACCTACAGAGAGCAACTAAAAGAATCATTAGAGGGGAGAGGATGAAATACAAAAGCAAGCTAGCAAATAATATCAAAGTGGATAATGAAAACTTTTTTAAGTATGTTAAAAATAAGAGAGCAATGAGAGTGGATATAGCACTGCTAGAAAATGAGGCCGGAGAAGTAAAAGTGGAGGGGCAGGGAGCTGGCAGACGAACTAAATGGGTACTTTACATCAGTCTTCACTGTGGCAGACATTAGCAGTGTGCCAGATGTTGAAGGGTGTGAGGGAAGAGAAGTGAGTACAGTTACTATTATAAAGGAGAAGGTGCTCAAAAAGCTGAAAGACCTGGACCAGATAAACTGCATCCTAGGGTTCTGAAATGGGTAGCTGTAGAGACTGCAGAGACATTAGTAATGATCTTTCAAAAGTCATTGACTCTGGCATGGAGCCAGAGGACTGGAAAATTGCAAATATCACTCCACTCTTCAAGAAAGGAGGAAGGCAGCAGGAAGGAAATTATAGACCAGTTAGCCTGACCTCAGTGGTTGGGAAGATGTTGAAGTCAATTGTTAAGGATGAAGTCATAGAGTATATGGTGACACAGGGCAAGATAGTACAAAGTCAGCATTGTTTCCTTAAGGGAAAATCTTGCCTGATGAACCTGTTGGAATTCTTTGAGGAGATTACAAGTAGGATAGATAAAGGGGATGTAGTGGGTGTTATATATTTGGACTTTCAGAAGGCCTTTTGACAAGGTGCCACACATGAGACTGTTAAGATCCCATGATATTACTGTAAAGTTACTGGCATGGTTAAAGCATTGGCTAATTGGTAAGAGGAAGCGAGTAGAAATAAAAGAATCCTTTTCTGAAACAAGAGAAAATCTGCAAATGCTGGAAATCCAAGTAACACGCATAAAATACTGAAGGAACTCAGCAGACCAGGCAGCATCTATGAAAAAAAGCACAGTAGACATTTCGGACCAAAGCCCTTTGGCAGAACTGGAGAAAAAAGTCCAGTTTGCTGCCAGTGACCAGTGGTGTTCCTCAGAGGCTGGTGTTGGGACAACTTTTTTTACGCTTTCGCCAATGATGATGGAATAGATGACTTTGTTGCAAAGTTTGCGGATGATGTAAGATTGGTGGAGGGGCAGGTAGTGTTGAGGAAACAGGTAGTCTGCAGAAGCACCTAGACAGATTAGGAGAATGGGCAAGAGAGTGGGGCAAATGAAATACAATATTGGAAAATGCATGGTCATGCACTTTGGTAGTAGAAAACATTTTTAAACAGAGAGCAAATTCAAAATCTGAGATGAAAAGGACTTTGGGTTCCTTGTGCAGAATACCCCAAAGTTTAACTTGCAGATAGAGTCACTGGTGAGGAGGGGATATGCAATGTTCACATTCATTTCAAGTGGTCTATAATAAAGGTTCACAAGGATGATTCCAGGAATGAAAGAGTTAAACAAAGAAATTTTGATAGCTCTAGGTTTGTACTCGCTGGAATTTAGAAGGATGAGGGGGATCTCACTGAAACCTTTCAAATGTTGAAAGGCATAGACAGAGCAGATGTGGAAAGGATGTTTAGCATGGTGGGGGAGTTGAGGATAAGAGGGCACAGCCTCAGGAGAGAGGGGCGTCCATTTAAAACAGAGATGTGGAGAAATTTCTTTAGCCAGAGGGTGCAGAATTTGTGAAATTTATTACCACAGGCAGCTGTGGAGGCCAGGTCGTTGGGTGTACTTAAGGGAGATCTTGATAGATTCTTGGTTGGACATGGCATCAAAGGTTACGGGAAGAAGGCCGAGGATTGGGGCTGAGGAGGGGGAAAAGGATCAGCCATGATTGAATGGCAGAGCAGACTTGATGGGCCAAATGACCTAATTCTGTTCCTATGTCTTATGGTCTAAAATTAACCAGGAAGCTCATATTAATAACTTAAATTGCAGACAAAAGAAGTAATGTTCCAGAAAAGACAATCAATCCCCGTTACCCACCAGAAGCATTATTTCCTGGCAGTGTAGCAATTGGTGTGGTATCACTGGCAATGGCCAAGGCTGCAGCCAGACTACAGAAGACCCACTTGTATTTATACATTGCTTCACTGAACCAAGCAGAGGTAGGAATACTTTCTCTTTCTCCATTTGCATTTATTATATTAATTACTACTGCAGATGGAGCAGTATAAAATCTAATTTGTAATTGCCACAATATCACAGAAAGTTGCTTGCTTTAATCAGTTTGTAACCCATTACCTGTTTGTGTAACATTAAATTATTAACCATTAATTATATTTTGAATATTTATCATATTGTTTAGACTTTAATGAAATTAGTACTCAGAAAGCAACACTGCATATTTTTTATTATTACTGCATTCTTGAATGGATAAGAATGAGGTGAGTGAATATCTTGTGGAGATTGATCCAAAATGATAAGGGAAAAGGAAATGAAGAAAATAACAATGCTATTCTAGAGTGGAATTATAAAGGTAATGGGGGAGAGGACTAAATTTATAAGTATTGTGTAATGGGAGTTTGTATTAACATTGTCATTACTATGTCATCTCTTTGCAGCTCACTCTCATCCATTGTAATAGTGAGTTGTGTAGAGATGAAATGTTAATAATGTATTACCCTTATTTCTCAAGGGTAAGTGATATTTGAACAATCTGTTGAGCTAAGTGGAGCACAAACTGTATGAGAACATGGTGTGAGATTCTGAAGACAAACATGGATAAAGCAACTGTGGTTATACATTATATCAGAAGCTATGAAATGAGTATGATAAATGCTTTTATTTGTACAAATGTCTAGAAAATGAAATTTATAGATAATTAGATTATAGGTATAAAATTTTGTAAAAAATAAGTTGAATATAACCTGAGAGAATTTAGTTCCTCGATTTAAAAAAAATCCTAAGAACAATAACTGATTTATTGACTCTATTTGAAGGGGGAGACTTGAATAAAAATGGGCATGTTTGTAATTAATGAAGATAATGTTTAGAAGATAAAATCTAATAAGGAAAAGGTAGGTTTTAAGCTTGGATAAAAAAAAATTAAAGGGTAAGTATAGTTCTGTAAGAAAAAGTAAAAAAGGTTGCCTTTAAAGATCCTTGATAAATACAGCAATTTACGTTCACAGAATAGTAACATTTTAAATTAATGTTAGGGAGGGTTTAAGCTAGGTTAGTACGGAGGTGGAAATCAGAATGGTAGGACAAATGATGGAGTAGTTTGTATAAAGACAGATACAATGTGTAAGGAGACTATGAGGAAAGACAGGTAATGGATAAGGCATAAATGCAGCCAGTTAGCTGGGTTGAAATGTGTTTACCTTAACGCAAGAAGTATCACAAATGAGGGTAATAAACTTAGACTCTGGATCAGTACATGGAACTACAACCTTGTGGCTATTACAGAGACAAGGGTAGGAATGGCTGCTGGATATTTTGAAGTTTAGATGTTTCAAAAGGGACAGAGAAGGAGGTAATAGAGGTGGGAGACTGGCATTTCTAACCAGGGATAGTATCACAGCTGAGTCTACTGAGTCAGTGTAACTGGAAGTCAGAAACAGAAAACACACTATTGAGGGTGTTCTATAGCCTTGCTCCCCAAGCAACAGGGATACATGGGAGCAGATCAGAACGCAGATTACTGAGTTTAAATGCAAACAACAGGAATTCTGCAGATGCTGGAAATTCAAGCAACACACATCAAAGTTGCTGGTGAACGCAGCAGGCCAGGCAGCATCTATAGGAAGAGGCGCAGTCGACGTTTCAGGCCGAGACCCTTCGTCAGGACTAACTGAAGGAAGAGTGAGTAAGGGATTTGAAAGTTGGAGGGGGAGGGGGAGATCCAAAATGATAGGAGAAGACAGGAGGGGGAGGGATGGAGCCAAGAGCTGGACAGGTGATAGGTAAAAGGGGATACAAGAGGATCATGGGACAGGAGGTCTGGGAAGAAAGACGCTGGGGGGGGGGACCCAGAGGATGGTCAAGAGGTATATTCAGAGGGACAGAGGGAGTAAAAGGAGAGTGAGAGAAAGAATGCGTGCATAAAAATAAGCAACAGATGGGTACGAGGGGGAGGTGGGGCCTTAGCGGAAGTTAGAGAAGTCGATGTTCATGCCATCAGGTTGGAGGCTACCCAGACGGAATATAAGGTGTTGTTCCTCCAACCTGAGTGTGGCTTCATCTTTACAGTAGAGGAGGCCGTGGATAGACATGTCAGAATGGGAATGGGACTGTCTTCAGTGATTTCAACTTCCCTGACATTAATTGCCACCCTGTCAATGCAGAAGATTAAATGGGGCAAAATTTGTGGGGTGTATTTAGAAAGGATTTTTGACATAATCTATGGACAGACCAACACAAGGAGAGGTCATACAAGGTTTGGTACTAGGCTGTGAACCTGGTGAGGCGACAAACCTCTCAGTGGGTGAGCATTTTGAAGACAATGACTGCATCTCCCTGAATTGCATAGCTTTGGAAAAGGATAGGGCAAATGATGTGGGAAAATATTTAATTGAGGGAGGACTTATTATGATGCTATTGGACAGAAATGTAAGAGCATAAATTGGAAACGGATGTTCTCAAGGAAATATGGAGGTTGATTAAGGAGCATTTGTATGGGGTTCTGGAGGCAGGAAAAGAATTATAGGGTGAAGAATAAATGGTTGATGAAGTAGAAACATGTCGTGAGAACAAAGGACACATGTTCCCACTGGCCACACAAGTAGTAACAGAAGATTGGAAGATGACAAATGTTACTCTGTTCAATTTCTGGGAGTTATAGACCAGTGAGTCTTACAGCAGAGGTGGACAAGGTATTTTTAGAGACAGGGTTTATGAGAATTTGGAGAAGCATAGTATGATTAGGGAGAGTCAGCATGGCTTTGTGATGGGTAGGCTGTGCCTCTTGAATCTCATTGACTTTTTTGAGGAAGGGACAAAACAAATTGATGAAGATAGAGCAGTGGATGTGGTATATATGCACTTGCATAAGGCATTCAACAAGATTCCCCATGGTTGGCTCATTTCAGAGAGTCATAAGGCATGGGATCAATGGAAACATGGCTACATAGCTTCAGAATTGGCTTGCTTATGGAAGGCAAAAGATAATAGTAGATGGAGCATATTCTGTTTGCTCTAGGGAGGCTATTTGGGTAGAATTGAGGAATGGGAAAGGTGTAGTGATGCTTATAGGGGTGTATTATAGACCACCAAATGGGGAGCGAGAATTGGAGGAGCAAATTTGTAAGGAGATAGCAGATATTTGTAGTAAACACAAGGTTGTGATTGTGGGAGATTTTAATTTTCCACACATAGACTGGGAAACCCATTCTGTAAAAGGGCTGGATGGTTTGGAGTTTGTAAAATGTGTGCAAGATAGTTTTTTGCAGCAATGCATAGAGGTACCAACTAGAGAAGGGGCAGTGTTGGATCTCCTGTTAGGGAATGAGATAGGTCAGGTGACGGAGGTTTATGTTGGGGAGCACTTCGGCTCCAGTGATCACAATGCCATTAGTTTCAATATAATCATGGAGAAGGATAGGTCTGGACCCAGGGTTGAGATTTTTTTTTTGGAGATAGGCTAACTGAGGAGATGCGAAAGGATTTAGAAGGAGTGGATTGGGACAATTTGTTTTATGGGAAGAATATAATAGAGAAATGAAGGTCATTTAAAGGTGAAATTTTGAGGGTACAAAATCTTTATGTTCCTGTAGGTTGAAAGGAAAGGTTAAAAGTTTGAGAGAGCCATGGTTTTCAAGGGATTTTGGAAACTTGGTTCAGAAAAAGAGAGATATCTACAATAAATATAGAAAGCATGGAGTAAATAAGGTGCTCGAGAAATATAAAGAATGTAAAAAGAATCTTAAGAAAGAAATTAGAAAAGCTAAAAGAAGATATGAGATTGCTTTGGCAAGTAAGGTGAAAATAAATCCCAAGGGTTTCTACAGTTATATTAATAGCAAAAGGATAGTGAGGGATAAAATTGGTCCCTTAGGGAATCAGAGTGGACAGCTATGTGCGGAGCCAAAAGAGATGGGGGAGATTTTGAACAATTTCTTTTCTTCGGTATTCACTAAGGAGAAGGATATTGAATTGTGTAAGGTAAGGGAAACAAGCAGAGTAGTTATGGAAACTATGATGATTAAAGAAGATGAAGTACTGGCGCTTTTAAGGAATATAAAAGTGGATAAGTCCCCAGGTCCTGACAGGGTATTCCCTAGGACCTTGAGGGAAGTTAGTGTGGAAATAGCAGGGGCTCTGACAGAAATATTTCAAATGTCATTAGAAGTGGGGATGGTGCTGGAGGATTGGCATATTGCTCATGTTGTTCCATTGTTTAAAAAGGGTTCTAAGAGTAAACCTAGCAATTATCAGCCTGTGAGTTTGACGTCAGTGGTGGGTAAATTGATGGAATGTATTCTTAGAGATGGTATATATATTTATCTGGATAGACAGGATCTGATTAGGAACAGTCAACTTGGATTTGTGCGTGGAAAGTCATGTTTGACAAATCTTAGTGAATTTTTTGAAGAGGTTACTAGGAAAGTTGACGAGGGTAAAGCAATGGACGTTGTCTATATGGATTTCAGTAAGTCCTTTGACAAGGTTCCACATGGAAGGTTAGTGAGGAAGGTTCAATCATTAGGGATTAATATTGAAGTAGTAAAATGGATTCAGCAGTGGCTGGATGGGAGATGCCAGAGAGTAGTGGTGGATAACTGTCAGGTTGGAGGCCAGTGACTAGTGGTGTGCCTCAGGGATCTGAACTGGGTCCAATGTTGTTTGTCATAAATATTAGTGATCTGGATGATGGGGTGGTAAATTGGATTAGTAAGTATGCAGATAATACTAAGATAGGTGGATCTGTGGATAATGAAGTAGGTTTTCAAAGCTTGCAGAGGGATTTAGGCCAGTTAGAAGAGTGGGCTGAAAGATGGCAGATGGAGTTTAATGCTGATAAATGTGCGGTGCTACATTTTGGTAGGACTAATCAAAATAGGACATACATGGTAAATGGTAGGGCATTGCAGAATGCAGTGGAACAGAGGGATCTAGGAATAATGGTGCATAGTTCCTCGAAGGTGGAATCTCATGTGGATAGGGTGGTAAAGAAAGCTTTAGGTATGCTGGCCTTTATAAATCAGAGCATTGAGTATTGGAGTTGGGATGTAATGTTGAAATTGTACAAGGCATTGGTGAGGCCAAATTTGGAGTACTGTGTACAGTTCTGGTCACCGAATTATAAGAAAGATGTCAACAAAATAGAGAGAGTACAGAGAAGATTTACTAGAATGTTACCTGAATTTTATCTCCTAAGTTACAGAGAAAGGTTGAACAAGTTGGGTCTTTATTCTTTGGAATGTAGAAGGTTGAGGGGGGACTTGACAGAGGTATATAAAATTATGAGGGGGATAGATAGAGTTGACGTGGATAGGCTTTTTCCATTGAGAGTGGGGGAGATTCAAACAAGAGGACTTCAGTTGAGAGTTAAAGGGCAAAAGTTTAGGGGTAACATGAGGGGGAACTTCTTTACTCAGAGAGTGGTAGCTGTATGGAACGAGCTTCCAGCAGAAGTGGTTGAGGAAGGTTGGATGTTGTCATTTAAAGTTAAATTGGATAGCTATATGGACAAGAAAGGAATGGAGTGCAGGTCGGTGGGACTAGGTAAGAGTAAGAGTTCGGCACGGACTAGAAGGGCTGAGATGGCCTGTTTCCGTGCTGTAATAGTTATATGTTATATAGTTATATGTTTTATGTTTGGAGGCCCTTGATCAGTGGTGTTCCACAGAGATCTATTCTAGAAAACTTACACTTTGGGATTTTTATAAATAACTTGTTTGAGGAAATGGAAGGGTGGGTTAGTAAGTTTGTACATTATACAAGGGAAGGTTATCGATCGTGTAGAAGGTTGTTGAAGTTTATAAAGGGATATTGAGCTCTGTCTGCATCTTCTCAGCCCATCTCTGCATCCTATTAATCTGGAAAAGTGTGAAGTGATAGAATTTGGAATGTTGAACTTGAAGGCAGAGCACAAAGTTAGCAGTGTAGGGGAACAGAGGGATTTTGTATTCCAAATGCATACATGTCTCAAAGTCACCACATAAGTTGATAGGGTAAGCAAGAAGGCATATGATGTATTGGCCTTTATTAGTCTGGGGATTGAGTTCAGAGGCTACAAAGTAATGTAGCAGCTCTATATAACTCTAGCTAGACCACACTTACTCTATTGTTTCAAGTTCATTACAGGAAGAATGTGGATCCTTGAGAGAGGGTGCAGAAGAGATTTACTAGGCTGCTACCTGAATAAAAGAGCTTGTCTTATAGGAAAGGTTAAGCAAGATAGGGCTTTTCTCTTTGGAATAAAGGAGGATGATAGAAGATAGGACTTGATAGAGATATATAAGATGATTCATAGACATCCATTAGTCTCATGAGACCATGGATTTGCGCCTTGGAAGGTTTCAAGGCACAGGCCTGGGCAAGGTTGTATGGAAGACCAGCAGCTGCCCATGCTGCAAGTCTCCCCTCTCCACGCCACCGATGTTGTCCAAGGGAAGGGCATTAGCACCCATACAGCTTGGCACCGGTGTCGTCACAGAGCGATGATGGTTAAATGCCTTGCTCAAGGACACACACACTGCCTCAGCCAAGGCTCGAACTAGCAACCTTCAAATCACTAGACGAACGCCTTAACCACTTGTCCACGCGCCAACACATAAGATGATAAAAGGCATTGATACAGGCAATGCTGAGGGCCGCAATGGCTAATATGAGAAGACATACTTTTAAGGTTATTGGAGGAAAGTATAAGGGGATGTCAGAGGTAGAATTTTTTATAGAGTAGTAACACACAGCTTGTTGTAGTGGTAGAAGCAGATACGTTAGAAACATTTATGAGACTTTTAGATAGTCACATGAGTGATAGAAAAATGGAATGCTATGTGGGAAGGAACTGTTAGATTGATCTTGGAGTAAATTAAAAGACTGGCACAACGTCATGGGCTATGCTGTACTATGTAACTATATTAATGACTCAAACAGTGAAGCTTGGAATTTCAGACACATAATTATAATATTCAGGCACTAATCTAATTAAGATATTAACAAGGCTACTTGAAAGATGATAATAGGTGGATCAGTGCAGGTGGATAGAGATAGAGTCATCATCTAAAGATAACCCAGCCAAACAAACTGGCTCACTTAGAAAAACAAGTAAATCATGAGACCTTAAAGGATATAGCTGTAAGAACATGATAAGGCCTCAAAGCAGGTAGTTGTAAGGACATACAGAAGTGGGATAAGATAAAGCTTGCCTTTCAGAAAAGCATCAACAGGCCTACCCCTGCCATCCCAGTGTAAAGAATTTTTGTTGGAGAGGCTAACTATATTGAAATGTAACTAAAATTAAGAGAGAAGCATTGGCATATTAACAAAGTATGAGCTTTAAATGAGCTTATCAAATTTTTCCTTGGACCGTGATCACGAAGGATACCAGGCCCTTCAGGTCTTTGAACCAGCTGTTGATCATCTCTGTGAAGTTCCCCCACACTATAGTCTGAGCTCCATACCAGGAAGAGATTACCAGAGGAACAAGGACAGATTTAAGGATGTGCTCCAAGCTTCTTTGAGAAAGTACACCTCCACCATCTTCTGGCATGTTACCATTTAAATTGGAGTGGAAAGATTTGTAATAACATAGAGAAGCTGAAGTCCATTCATTGGGAACACACAAAGCTTAGCATAAATGGTGGAAGGAGTATACCATCTCTGAAGCTACCCACCTACACCCTGCCCTGTTGGGTATCTCATGCCCCATATGTGAAAGTGTCTGCAGTTTCCACATTGGCATCATCAGTCACCTCAGAACTCATCCAACTCTTGTAAATGAAACAATAGAACAGTACTTGCCCTTCCAACTTTATTAAAATATGTTTACATATTTTATTAGCTTTTATTAAGCAATTATTGTTACTATCTTCAAATCATTTATCATATTATCTATTTTGATATAATAGTAAGTTATAATTCCTATTTAGTTTAAGTCACAGGTCCATCTAGGAGAGGAGCCAAAAATAGTAATCTCTCTGATCTCTTCATTCAGCAGATAATAATCTTTGATGAATATCTCTTTTTTTATATTAATTGTTTACAATGTTAGAGATTTTCTATTCACTCTGATTTGGAAGACTCAGTTGCCTTCATTTCATTTGCCACTCTCTCACCTGTTTCTTACAATCAAAACTGATTTCTATCACCATCTGTAAGGAGGGAAGGTACAATGTTTTTGAGCTATATTAACAATCACTTAATGTTGATGTTTGCTATTAATAGAAATATATCAGTCTATATATCGTTTCTACGGTTCATACTGGTTGTAGTGTGGTGTTGTTGGATATAAATGGTGTAAGTTCAGCTGCAAAATGAGTACAAATTAATAGTATATTAAACAACTCTAATTATTAATTTGCTAAATATTTAGGGGAAAATAGGTTTGCCAAGTACCTGAAAATTATAATATTCAATTCAAATTACAGTATATATGTACTAGAAAATTACTCTCTGCTTTATAAAAACTACTTTCATATTTCCATTAAATTAAATTTTAATTTTCATTTTAGGAATCCCCAAAGGAGATGAGAATGCCCCTTCCATTAATAAGTTTACTTGACTGTGGGAAGTCATCTGGGGGGAAATTAAGATTGCTGAAAGAAGTGATAGCAGTTCCTCAACCTAGTCTTGGTTACAAAAAGGTACGACATTTGATTATGTATTTGTCTGACCTGTTTGATTAACTGCTATTTATCTGATCTAACCCCATGAAGAAACCAGTAGACGTTAAAATTATCTATTCTGATAAAGATAAACACGAGGGAGTTGCAGATGCTTGAAATCCAGAGTAACACACACAAAATGCTGAAGGAACCCAGCAGGTCTGGCAGCATCTATGGAAGTTAATGAACAGTCTGCGTTTTGGGATAGAATATAAGGTGTTACTCCTCCACAATGAAAGTGACCTGATCTTGACACAAGAAGCAGCCATGGACCGATACATTAGAATGGGAATGGAATTAAAATTCTTGGCCACTGGGAAGTCCCACTTGTGGCATATAGTGCAGAAATGTTCAACAAGGTGGCCCCAGAGTTTATGACGGGTCTCACCAATATAGAGGAGGCTGCAATGGGAGCACTGGACACAATAAACAACCCTATGAGATTCGCAGGTTATGCGTTGCCTCACCTGGAAGGACTCCCTGGGGCCCTGCAAGGAGGTGAATGGGCAAGTGTAGCACTTAGGCTACTTGCAGAGATAAGTGCTGGGAGGGAGATTAGTGGGGGAAGATTAACGGACAAGGGAGTTGTGGAGGGAGTGATCCCTGCAGAAAGCAGGGAGGGAAGAAGGTAAAGATATGTTCAGAGATGGCGGAAGTTGTGAAGGATAATGTGCTGGATGTGAAGGCTGATGGGGTGGTAGAGAAAGACAAGAGGAACTCATCACTGTTAAGGTGGTGGGAATATGGGTGAGCGCAGATGTATGGAAAATGAAGGAGATGAGGGTGAAGGGAAGGAGGGGAAACCCCATTCTTTAAAGAAGGAGGACATCTCTGATGTCCTGGAACAGAAAGCTGCATCCTGGGAACAGATGTAGGGGAAGCGAAGAAACTGAGAAAAGGGAATAGCATTTTTACAGGCGATAGGACAGGAAGAGGTATGGTTGAGGTAACCGTGAAAATCAGTAGGTTTATAAAAGATGTTGTTTGACAGCTTGTCTCCAAGCTGGAGACAGATAAATCAATAAAAGAGAGAGAGAGAGATGTCAGAGATGGAACAAGTGAATTTAAGGATAGGGTGGAAGTTAGAGGCAAAGTTGACAAACTCAGCATAGGATAGGTGCATGAAACAATGCTGTTGTAGTTGTAGCGGAGAAACAGTTGGGGAATATAACTGGGAATAGCTTTGAACATGGACTGTTCTACATAGCCAACAAAGAGGCAGGCATAGCTGGAGCCCATGTGAGTTGCCATGGCTACCCCTTGAGTTTGGAGAAAGTGGGAGGAGCAGAAGGAAAAATTGTTCAGGTGAGGACTACTCTGTCAGATAGAAGATGGTGTTGGTAGAGAGGGATTGGTTGGTTCTTTTGTCAAGAAAGAAGCAAAGAGCTTTGAGGCCTTTTTGATAGGTGGTAGAAGTGTATAGGGACTGAAAGAGCTGATTGTGGACTTCAGGAAAGGCAAGACGAAGGAACACATACCAATCCTCATTGAGGAATCAGAAGTGGAGAGAGTGAGCAGTTTCATGTTCCTGGGTGTCAAGACTTCTGAAGTTCTAACCTGGTCCCAACATATCGATGTAGTCGTAAAGAAGGCAAGACAGCGGCTATACTTCATTAGGAGTTTGAAGAGATTTGGCATGTCAACAAATGCACTCAAAAACTTCTATAGATGTACCATGGAGTGCATTCTGACAGGCTGCATCACTGTCTGGTATGGAGGGGCTACTGCACAGGACCGAAAGCAGCTGCAGAGGGTTGTAAATCTAGTCAACTCCATCTTGGGTATTAGCCTACAAAGTACCCAGGATATCTTCAGAGAGCGTTGTCCCAGAAAGGCAGCATCCATTATTAAGGACCTCCAGCACCCAGGGCATGCCCTTTTCTCACTGTTACCATCAGGTAGGAGGTACAGAAGCCTGAAGGCACACGTTCAGTGATACCGGAATAGCTTCTTCCCCCCTGCCATCAATTCCTAAGTGGACATTGAACCCTTGGACACTACCTCACTTTTTTTTAATATACAGTATTTCTGTTTTATGCACATTTTTAAATCTATTCAATATATGTATACTGTAACTGATTTACTTATTATTATTTTCTCTCTTCTATATTATGTATTGCATTGAACTGCTGCTGCAAAGTTAACAAATTTCATGTCACATGCTGGTGATAATAAACCTGATTCTGATTCTGAATATCAATGGTGAAGGTGAGGTGGTCAAGGCCATGAAATTGAAAGTTACAGAGGAGACTGAGGGCATGAGAAGAATCGCAGATGTAGTGGGAAGGGACTGAACCAAGGGGGATGGAATAGAATTGAGATATGAGGACACAAGTTCAGTGGGCAGGAGAAAGCTGAGACAATAGGCCTACCTGGACTGTTCGGTTTGTGGATCTTGGGTAGAAGTGAGCATTACAATGCAAGGGAGCTATGAGTTTGGTGGCAGTAGATTGGTGTAGAATGTAAGAGCAGGAAGATAGTGATAGAACTTTATAAAACATTATTTACACCACAGCTGGAACACTGTGTATAGATTTGTTTACCACATTGTAAGGAAGATTTGATTGCAATGGAGGGGACACAGAGAGATATTCCAGAAAGTTGCTTAGGATGGAGATTCTGAGATATGAGAAGCATATGAATAGGCTGCATTTGTTTTCCTTGGAGCAGAGAAGGGTGCGGGAGAATTTTATAGTGGTATACAAACTATGAGGAGCATCGGTGTTGGGAAATCCTACCCCTTAGCAGAGTTATCTAAAATTAGAGGGGACAGGTCCAACATAAGGTTGGAAAATGATCGAAGAAGGAACCTTTTCACCTAGAGCAGGGATCCCAACCTGGTGCCCATGGACCCCTCAGTTAACGGTAGGGATCCATGGTATTAAAAAGGTTGGGAACCCCTAACCTAGAGGCTAGTTGGAATCCGAAACACTTGCCAGAGTGGGTGATGGAGGCAGATATTCTCACAACATTTAAGAAGTTATATGAAAGAGCACTTGAATTGTCCGTACATTAAAATCTACGTACCAAATATGGGTACATGGGATTAATATAGACAGTCGATGAATAGAATTCAGATGGTAGACCAAAGGGCTTGGTTCCATCCTAGAGAACTCTATGACTTCATTATTCTGTTTAAGTCATTTAATATACTTAAGTTCTGAAACAGTGTAGCACACAAATTATTATTTTTTTCAACCAATAATAGATTCATTTAGGCCTACTCTATTTTCAATTCGCCAACTAATCTCCTATCAAAACGAGTGATTACCTCTACACCATGAGCTTCTATTTTCTACAACAATCTCTGAAGCAGCACCTTCAAATGCTTTCTGGAAGTCCAAGTATGGTACATTCACCAGTCCCCATTTATTCGTCACATATTTTCCTAAAAAAAAAACTCCAATAAATTAGCCAAATATGTTTTTACTTTCACAAAACTAAGTTAACAAATTTCACATCACATGCCGGTGATGATAAACCTGATTCTGAAAACCATGTTGATTTTGCCGGATTACCTTGAATGTTTCCAAGTACTCTGCTATAATGATAATAGCTCCTCATGACAAATATTTAGCTAAGCAATCCATTTAAGCTGGAAAATTTTAAATATTGATTGACAAATCTGGCAAACCTCCTTACTTTTACTACTACCTTGGCATGATCTGAGAATATAATTAGAGCTGTTTGATATTGTCTTCCAGGCTCTCAAAATGATGAGAGATCTTCAGCAAGAAATAAGCAAGTGGATGTTACCACCAAAACATGGAGTAAGAATATATTAAAGAATGATCCATTTGTCATACTAAGCATTCTTGAAACTATTTTACATTATATATTTGGATTCATGTTATAGTGAATTCCAGTTAATTGGGCCATCAGTTAACTGGGGCAGCTGCTTACTTAGAACACCTCTTAAAGAACAAAAACAGATGGAGTAAATAGCCAGGATTACCTTTGTTTATATGCATTAGTCGCAGGCACTTGCATGGCTGTTAGACACAGCACCTTCTTTGAGTAAGCAGTTTTAAAATGGCATCACTTGCATGTGTTTGTGTTTAAAAAGAAAACTGATTATTGGCACTGATAGTTGGCAAATAATAAGCAGCAAAGCAATTCAGAACTGTTTTGTTCATTCTGATTTCAAGCATTCGAGCTTTAAGATGCCAGAAACAGCCAGAAGTGAAAATGAAACCATTTCATTACTTCAACATGTCAGGAACTGCAAAGAATTTGAATGTATTGACAATCATCTTGAATGTTACAATGAAAATGAAGATTTGGAGGATGCAATCGTTGATAGGATTGTAAGAAGGCAGTCCACTATCTGCACTGATTTTATTAATTTACAGGCAAAAGAACATGACATGGATGTATTCCTCCATTGATACATATTAGGAACTAATACACAATTTTATAGTACTGTCGTGCTATTGGTAGTGTGCAAATTTGTTCAGTATTTCATTTAAATGTATAATTCGTTACTCATTTTGTCTTTTTATACCTTTTTAACTATTTCCATGAAACTTCGGCCAATTGGGGCAGCTGCTTAATTGAGCCAAAATGTACTGCCCCTGATGTGACCCAATTAACTGGAATCCACTATTTTAAAACAAAGCAGGCAAGCCTTACTATCTCTGTTTCTGTAGGTGGAGGAAGGGGATTATTATGCAGATCACTTAATCTGCTTTTTAACACAAACAGACTGAAAGACTTGTTTCTACATTCAGCCTGCAGTAATGTCTCATTTGGGTTGCTGGAAGAAAGGTTATGATCGTATAGAACAAGCTTTTGAGGTGATTCAGGAGGCTTGTACCACACTAGAAATGACATTGGGAGAGGACCTGCATTTGATGCTCAACTGTGGTGCACATGAATTAATGGATTATGTGAGTTGATATTACATTTACGTGTATACATGAGTATTCAAATCTATAAATCATCAAGGTTCTTATCTTTGTGTACAAATCACTTTGCTCCTTCTGTGAAATTTCTAAACTTGTACCTTTTAACCTCTCCTCATTCAATAGGCAGAAAAGGGAAAGAGGTCCTTCACAGTGAGTATATAGAGTCAGGAAAGAGGCTGAAGAAAAGGACCCCCAGGGTTGTAATCTCCCGGTTACTCTCTGTGCCACCTGCTAGTGCAGGTAGGAATGGGGTGATAGCATGGATGAATGAGTGGCTATGGAGATGGTGCTGGAGACAGGGTTTTAAGTTCTCAGATCATTGGAACCTTTTCTAATACAAGAGAGACGGATTGCACCCTGAACTGGAGGGAAACCAGTATCTTGGTCATGAGGTGTGCTGATGCTACTCGAGAGAGTTTAAACCAGTTTTGCCGGGGGTTGGAACTGGAGCCCATGTCATTAAGGGAGGAATCGGACCAGAAGGTAGAGGTAAGGGAAAGTATTGAAAGGCAAAGTCAAAATAACAGATATTAAAGGTTAGATAGTTTGATGTCTGTGTAGTTTAATGCTAGGAGTTTTATGGAAAAGGTGATGAATTTAGAGCATGGATCAGTACATGGAACAACAATGTTGTAGCCATTACTGAAACTTGGTTGAGAGAGGGGCAGGAATGGGTGATTAATGTACCAGGTTTTTGAAGTTTTAGAAAAGATAGAGGAGGAGGTAAAGGGGTGGGGGTTGAGTTGCACTACTAATCAGGGACAATATCACAGCTGCACTCAGGAGAGATATACTGGAGGGGTCAGACACTGAGTCCATTTGGGTGGAACTCAGGAATAGGAAGGGTGCAATCACACTGGCAGGATTGTACTACACCCCCCCCCCCCCCCCCGATAACCTCCAGGACATTGAGGAACAGATATATGATCAGATTAAGGAAATGTGTAAAAATAATAAGGTTGTTGTTATGCGGGATTTCAACATCTCTAATGTAAGGGGTTTGGATGGAACAGAATTTGTTAAGTGTATCCAGGAGAGTTTCTTAAATCAATATGTGGACGTTCTAATGAGAGGAGGGGCCGTATTAGAGCTGGTGTTGGGTAAAGAGCCTGGCCAGGTGACTGACCTTTCAGTGGGTGAACAGTGACCACAATTCCTTAACTTTCAGGCAATAATTAAGGATAGGCAAGGTCATTGTAGGAGACCCTTAAATTGGAGTAGGACAAATTACGATGATATCAGACGGAAACTAAGAAGCGTTAATTGGGAACACCTTTTCTCTGGCAAGCCCACATCAGACATGTGGAGGGTGTTCAAAGGATCAAAGGCACAGAGTACAGGAAAAGTATTTTCCTGTTAGAAGAAAGAACTGGGGTGGAAAGATAAAACCTTGGATGTCCAGAGAGGTGATGAATTTAATCAAGAAGATAAAGGAAAAGTATGTAAAGTTTTGGAAGTTAGGATCAAATGAAGCATATGAGGAGTATTAAGAAGCCGGAAAAGAACTAAAGAAAGGAATAAGGAAAGCCTGGAGAGGCCATGGAAAGTCCTTAGCAAGTAGGATTAAGGTGAATCCCAAGGCATTCCATACATGGATCAAGAGAAAGAGGGTGGAACCACTCAAGAATAAAGAGGGGAGATTTTGCCTGGATGCAGAGAATGTGAGTGAGGTATTTAATGAGTATCTTGCTTCAGTATTTACCAAGGAAAAGGATATGGAGGAACAGAAGATCAGTGCTATTTAAATATGTTAGGGCATTTAGAGGTCAAAAAGGAGGAAGAGTTGGGCATCCTAATGAGTAATAAAGTGGATAAGTTCCTAGGGCTTGATGGGATTTATCATTGAAGAAGGCAAGAGACGAGATTGCTGGGCCCTTGACCAGTATCTTTGTGTCCTCTTTAGCCATAGGCAAGGTCCCAGAGGACTGGCAAGAGGCTAATGAAGGCAGCAAGGGAAAATCCTGGGAGCAATAGACCAGTGAGCTCACATATTTGTAGAGAAATTGCTGGAGAGAATTCTTAGGGAGTGGTTAAATGAACATTTGGAAACGCGTGGCCTAATTAGGGAGAGCCTACAATGGCTTTGTGCATGGCAGGTGACAAGAGAGATTGATGCAGTGAATGTTGTCTACATGGATTTTAGTAAGGTGTTTGACAAAGTCCCCCAATGGAGGCTAATCCGGAAGATTAAGATGCATGGGGTCCGTGGCAAATTGCATGTTTGGATTCAGAAATTGCTTGCACATGGAAGACAGAGGCTAGTGGTTGAAGGGACTCATTTGAGCTGGAAGCCTGTAATTAGTGGATTTCCACAATGATCTGTGCTGGGACCTCTGTTGTTTGGATGTATGTACATGACCTGGATGAAAATGTAGATGGGTGAGTTAGGAAATTTGCAGATGATACCAAGATTAGTGGAGTTGTGGATAGTGTAGTAGACTGCAAAGAATATAGCGCAATATCAATTGCAGATATGGGCTAAGAAATGGCAGGTGGAGTTTAACCCAGATAAATATAAGGTGTTGCACCTTGGTAAGGCAAATGCAAATTGAGTACACTGTTAAGGGCAAGATCCTTAACAGGGTTACCAAGTAGAGAGATCTTGGGATCCAAGTTCGTAGCTCCTTGAATGTTACTACATAAGTTGATGAGGTGGTTAAGAAGGCTATAGAATGCTTGCTATTATTAGTTGAGGCATTGTTCAAAAGTCGGGAGGTTATGTTGCAACTTTATAAAACTCGAGTTAGGCCACATCTGGAGTATTGTGTACATCACAATGGGAAGGATGTTGAGGATTTTGAGAGGGTGCAGAAGAGGTTTACTAGGATCTGCCCAATTTAGAGGGTGTGTGCTATCACAAGAAGGTGGATAAACTTGGGTTGTTTTCTCTGGAGCGCCAGAGGCAGAGGGCAGATCTGATAGAAGTTTACAAGATTATGAGAGGCAAAGACGAAGTGGACAGAGAGCATGTTTCCCAGGATTGAATTGTCTAATACCAGAGGGCATGCATTGAAGGTGAAAAGGGGTAAGTTCAAAGGGATGTGAGGGGTATTTTTTTTAATCAGAGAGTCATGGATGCCTGGAGTACCCTGCCTGGTATTGTGGTATAGGCAAATACATTAGAAGCTTTGCAGAGATGTTTAGATAGGCAGATAGATGTAAGGAACATGGAAGAACATGGACATGGTGTAGGTAGGACGATTAGTGTTTGTGTGCTACTGATTTGCTTTTTTAACTGGTTCGGCACCACATTGAAGGCTGAATGGCCTGTTCCTGTGCTGTACTGCACTAACTTGTAATCTCTCTCAATGAGGGGGGATCTCATTGAAACCTTTCAAATGTTGAAAGGCCTAGATAGAGTAGTTGTAGCAAAGATATTTCCCATGGTAGGGGAGTCTAGGACAAGAGGGTACAACCTCAGGATAGAGGGGTATCCTTTTAAAACAGAGATGTGGAGAAATTTCTTTAGCCAGAGGGTGGTGAATTTGAGGAATTTATTACCACAGGCAACTGTGGAGGCCAGGTAATTTAAGGCAGAGCTTGATTGTACTTGGAATCAAAGGTTACAGGGGGAAGGCCAGGGAGTGGGGCTGAGGAGGAGAAAAAAGGATCAGCCATGACTGAATGGCAGAGCAGACTCGACGGGCCAAATGGCCTAGTTCTGTTCCTATGTCTTATGATCTTATTTCCAGTTTTGTTTCAGCAGCCCTGCATGATGTCTTCACCAGTCTGATTTGCGTGTCTGTGGAATATCTTAATTACTTTCATATGAATCAATACTTCATGCATAGTTGATTCAGGAACAAGGAGTATAGAGGCCTTATGTCTAAAGTATACTGAAAATGTGTTTGCCAGGTTTTTCTTTGAGGGTGCCTATTAAAGATGGGACATTCTGCTGCTCTTTAACGGAAGCCTCAATAAGCTCACTAATTTCTTTGTTTTGGCTGGGCTTTATGGTTCTATAAATCCTTGTGCCAATTTCATGATAACTTTGTTTTTCATTTGGCTAAGGCACCACAAGCACTTCTGTTCCTCTTAAAGCTGTGTCTGATGACATTCATTATTCACTGCTGAAACTGGATTTGCATTATTTATTTCCTCTTATTATATTGTAACCACATAACTGTTTCTTTATTACCTCTACGTTTCATGTTTCTTTTTAACAAGCACATTCAAATGAATTTTCTGATAAGGATGATATCTCCGTCTGCATTAGTATGATCATAGATTCTCCACCCAAAGGAGGAGGACTTCTCAAATAGAATTCTGTCTGTACTCTGAATGACACAGATCTATTGTGACCTAGAAAGGCTAGTTCCCAGATGCCATGGTAACTCTGTAGGCATATTGCCATAACTGACAAGAAAGTCTATAGAGATTTTGTCTTCTTTTTGTGTAAAAATAACCTAGGAGAGCTCAATGTTGAAGGAACACATTCTCTGAAGGAACTATGTCTCTGTGAGAGACATAGGCAGAATGTAAAATCAAACTTCAGCGTAATTGATGATGTGTCAGTATTCAGCTAATATATTTTGCAATGAATAGAAGTGTTGGCTCTTGAAAACACAAGGATTTTTGAAAATGTATTGACTTCTGGCTTGCAAGCAAACCTGGTATTGATAACATTTATTGCCCATCTGTTATTATCCTTCGAAAGATGATGAAGCTTTTGATCTTTCTCAAAAAGATTTCGCATTTAGGTCCAGCAATGGTAAAAGATGCCAATTTATTTCAAAGCCAATATTTGTCCAGGCAAATTAAAGCTATTCAACCGCACACTCTTGCTATGTCCTGTACATTTCCTGGCCTGTCCTTCCTCTTTAAACTGTATTGCAATTCCCCGAGACACCTGCAAACACCCATCCATTGCCAGCACCTGCTGGGTACTGCTTCAAATGAATGTCTGTGTGTGTGTGTCTGTCTGTCTGTCTCTCTCTCTCTCTCTCTTTTTCTCTCTCTCTCTTTTTCTCTCTCTCTCTCTCTCTCTCTTTCCCTCTCGCTCTCTCTTTCCCTCTCTCTCTCTCTCTCTCACTCTCTCTCTTTCCCTCTCTCTAGCCAGCACTACCACAACACACATCACCCTTTTTACCTTTATCTTACATTTAATAAATATCTTTTGTTTCTAATTCCTGTTGTGGCTTGGCTACTAGTGTTATTTCCTGAGAGCTGAGGTTGTAACACGCTTCACTTCTATTCTGTAATTTGGTGAAGGATTTTCAGGTGTAATTTATTGCAGAATCCCTAGCCTGTCACCTGCTTTTATAACTGTTGGAGGAACTCAGCAGTCCAGGCAGCATCTATGGAAAAAAAGTACAGTCGACGTTTCAGGTTGAGACCCTTCGGCAGGACTGGAGTTTAAAAAAAAGACGAGTAGATTTAAAAGCTGGGAGAGGGGAGAGAGATACACAAGGTGATAGGAGAGACTGGGAGGGGGAGGGATGAAGTTAAGTGCTGAAAAATTGATTGGTGAGAGGGATACAGGGCTGGAGAAGGGGGAATATGATAGAAGAGGACAGAAGGCCATGGAAGAAAGAAAAGGGAGGAGAGCACCAAAGGGAGAATGGAGGAGAAGGGCAGGCAAGGAGCTAAAGTGAGAGGGGAAAAGGGATGTGGAATGGTGAAGTGGGGGGCATTACCAGAAGTTCAAGAAATCAATGTTCATGCCATCAGGTTGGAGGCTATCCAGATGGAATATAAGGTGTTGTTCCTCCAACCTGAGTGTGGCCTCATCACGACAGTAGAGGAGGCCGTGGATAGACATGTCAGAATGGGAAGTGAAATTAAAATGGTGGCCTGCTTCTTCTGACAGATGGAGCGGTGGTGCTCAGAGAAGTGGTCTCCCAGTCTACGTCAGGTTTCACCAACATACACAACAGTAGAGGAGGCCATGGATAGACATGTCAGAATGGGAAGTGAAATTAAAATGGTGGCCTTCTTCTTCTGACAGATGGAGCGGTGGTGCTTGGTGAAGTGGTCTCCCAATCTATGTCAGGTCTCCCCAACATACAGGAGGCCACGCCAGGAGCACATGACCCCAACAGACTCACAGGTGGTGTCACCTCACCTGGAAGGACTGAATGGTAGTGAGGGAAGAGGTGTGGAGGCAGGTATAGCATTTGTTCCACTTACAAGAATAGATGCCAAGAGGGAGTTGAATCAGGAAGGACGAATGAGGAAGGGAGTCGCATAAGAAGCGATCCCTGTGGAAAGCAGAAGGTGGTGGGGGGGGTAGGGAAAGATGTGCTCGGTGGTGGGATCCCATTGGAGACGGCGCAACCTCAATGCTGTCCTCAACAGCATCTCTTCTATTTCACGCATGTCTACTCTTTCTTACCCATCCTCCCACCACCCTAGGATAGGGTTCCTCTTGTCCTCTTGAAGGGGATGGCAGTTTTACAATTAACAGGATCGGAAGAGTCCAGGTAGCTGTGAGAGTCCATGGGTTTATAGCAGACACCAGTAGATAAGGTGTCTCCAGAGATAGAGACAGTGAGATTGAGAAAGGGGAGGGAGGTGTCAGAAATGAAACAGGTAAATTTGAGGCAAGGGTGGAAGTTGGAGGCAAAGTTGATGAAGTCAACAAGCTCAGCATCAGAACAAGAAGCAGCACCAATGCAGTCGTCCATCAATCCCTACACAACTCCCTTGTCCATTTGTCCCTCCCCACTAACTATCCTCTTGGCACTTATCCTTGCAAGCGGAACAAGTGTTACACCTCCTCCTTCACTACCATTCAAGGTCCAAACAGCCTCCAGGTGAGGCAACACTTCACCTGTGAGTCTGTTGGGGTCATATACTGTGTCCAGTGCTCCCACTGTGGCCTCCTGTATGTTGGTGAAACCTGACACAGATTGGGAGACTGTTTTGCCGAGAACCTACACTCCATTCACCAGAAGAAGCAGGATCTCCCAGTGGCCATCCATTTTAATTCTACTTCCTGTTCCCATTCCAATATGTCAATCCATGGCCTCCTCTACTGTCGCGATGAGGCCACACTCAGGTTGGAAGGGTAATATCTTATGTTCCATATAGGTAGCTTCCAACTGATGGCATGAACATTGAGTTCTCAAGCTTCCAGTAATAGCCCCTCCCCTTCACCATTCCCCATCCCTTTTTTCCTTTCTCCCCTTATCTCCTTGTCTACCCATCGCCTCCCACTGGTGCTCCTCCCTGCTTTCTTCCATGGGCTTCTGTCCTCTCCTATCAGACTACCCCTTCTCCAGCCCTGTATCTCCTTGACCAATCACCTTCCCAGCTCTTTACTTTATCCCTCCCCTTCCCAGTTTCACCAATTACCTTATGTTTCTCTCTCTCCTTCACCTTTTAAATCTCCTCCTCATTTTTTTTCTCTAGTCCTGCCGAAGGATCTCAGCCAGAAACATTGACTGTACTTTTTTCCATAGACGCTGCCTACCCTGCTGAGCTCCTCCAGTATTTTGTGTGTGTTGCTTGGATTTCCAGCATCTGCAGATTTTCTCTTGTTTTTCACCTGCTATTGTATACAGTCTGTGTGACTTTATTAGGTACTTCCTATACCTAATAAAGTGACCATTCATTCTCTTCCGCTTCAAGGTTAGATGTTCAAGGTTCAGAGATGCACTTCTGCACACCACTGTTGTAATGCATCATTATTTGAGTTACTGTCGCCTTCCTGTCAGCTTGAACCAGTCTCACCATTCTCCTCTAATCTCTCTCATTAATAGAAACATAGAAACATAGAAAATAGGTGCAGGAGTAGGCCATTCGGCCCTTCGATCCTGCACCGCCATTTATTATGCTCATGGCTGATCCTCCAACTCAGAACCCCGCCTCAGCCTTCCCTCCATACCCCCTGACCCCCGTAGCCACAAGGGCCATATCTAACTCCCTCTTAAATATAGCCAATGAACTGGCCTCAACTGTTTCCTGTGGCAGAGAATTCCACAGATTCACCACTCTCTGTGTGAAGAAGTTTTTCCTAATCTCGGTCCTAAAAGGCTTCCCCTCTATCCTCAAACTGTGGCCCCTCGTTCTGGACTTCCCCAACATCGGGAACAATCTTCCTGCATCTAGCCTGTCCAATCCCTTTAGGATCTTATACGTTTCAATCAGATCCCCCCTCAATCTTCTAAATTCCAACGAGTACAAGCCCAGTTCATCCAGTCTTTCTTCATATGAAAGACCTGCCATCCCAGGAATCAATCTGGTGAACCTTCTTTGTACTCCCTCTATGGCAAGGATGTCTTTCCTCAGATTAGGGGACCAAAACTGCACACAATACTCCAGGTGTGGTCTCACCAAGGCCTTGTGCAACTGCAGTAGTACCTCCCTGCTCCTGTACTTGAATCCTCTCGCTATAAATGCCAGCATACCATTCGCCTTTTTCACCGTCTGCTGTACCTGCATGCCCACTTTCAATGACTGGTGTATAATGACACCCAGGTCTCGTTGCACCTCCCCTTTTTCTAATCGGCCACCATTCAGATAATAATCTGTTTTCCTATTTTTGCCACCAAAGTGGATAACTTTACATTTATCCACATTAAATTGCATCTGCCATGAATTTGCCCACTCACCCAACCTATCCAAGTCACCCTGCATCCTCTTAGCATCCTCCTCACAGCTAACACTGCCACCCAGCTTCGTGTCATCTGCAAACTTGGAGATGCTGCATTTAATTCCCTCATCCAATCATTAATATATATTGTAAACAACTGAGGTCCCAGCACTGAGCCTTGCGGTTCCCCACTAGTCACCGCCTGCCATTCTGAAAAGGTCCCATTTATTCCCACTCTTTGCTTCCTGTCTGCTAACCAATTCTCCACCCACACCAATACCTTACCCCCAATACCGTGTGCTTTAAGTTTGCACACTAATCTCCTGTGTGGGACCTTGTCAAAAGCCTTTTGAAAATCCAAATATACCACATCCACTGGTTCTCCCCTATCCACTCTACTAGTTACATCCTCAAAAAATTCTATGAGATTCGTCAGACATGATTTTCCTTTCATAAATCCATGCTGACTTTGTCCGATCATTTCACCACTTTCCAAATGTGCTGTTATCACATCCTTGATAACTGACTCCAGCAGTTTCCCCACCACCGACGTTAGGCTAACCGGTCTATAATTCCCCGGTTTCTCTCTCCCTCCTTTTTTAAAAAGTGGAGTTACATTAGCCACCCTCCAATCCTCAGGAACTAGTCCAGAATCTAGCGAGTTTTGAAAAATTATCACTAATGAATCCACTATTTCTTGGGCTACTTCCTTAAGCACTCTAGGATGCAGACCATCTGGCCCTGGGGATTTATCTGCCTTCAATCCCTTCAATTTACCTAACACCACTTCCCTACTAACATGTATTTCGCTCAGTTCCTCCATCTCACTGGACCCTCTGTCCCCTACTATTTCTGGAAGATTATTTATGTCCTCCTTAGTGAAGACAGAACCAAAGTAATTATTCAATTGGTCTGCCATGTCCTTGCTCCCCATAATCAATTCACCTGTTTCTGTCTGCAGGGGACCTACATTTGTCTTTACCAGTCTTTTCCTTTTTACATATCTATAAAAGCTTTTACAGTCCGTTTTTATGTTCCCTGCCAGTTTTCTCTCATAATCTTTTTTCCCCTTCCTAATTAAGCCCTTTGTCCTCCTCTGCTGAACTCTGAATTTCTCCCAGTCCTCAGGTGAGCCACTTTCTCTGGCTAATTTGTATGCTTCTTCTTTGGAATTGATACTATCCCTAATTTCTCTTGTCAGCCACGGGTGCACTACCTTCCTTGATTTATTTTTTTGCCAAACTGGGATGAACAATTGTTGTAGTTCATCCATGCAACCTTTAAATGCTTGCCATTGCATATCCACCGTCAATCCTTTAAGTGTCATTTGCCAGTCTATCTTAGCTAATTCACGTCTCATACCTTCAAAGTTACCCCTCTTTAAGTTCAGAACCTTTGTTTCTGAATTAACTATGTCACTCTCCATCTTAATGAAGAATTCCACCATATTATGGTCACTCTTACCCAAGGGGCCTCTCACGACAAGATTGCTAATTAACCCTTCCTCATTGCTCAAAACCCAGTCCAGAATAGCCTGCTCTCTAGTTGGTTCCTCGACATAGAAACATAGAAACATAGAAAATAGGTGCAGGAGTAGGCCATTCGGCCCTTCGAGCCTGCACCGCCATTTATTATGATCATGGCTGATCATCCAACTCAGAACCCAGCCTTCCCTCCATACCCCCTGACCCCTGTAGCCACAAGGGCCATATCTAACTTCCTTTTAAACATAGCTAATGAACTGGCCTCAACAGTTTGCTGTGGCAGAGAATTCCACAGATTCACCACTCTCTGTGTGAAGAAGTTTTTCCTAACCTCGGTCCTAAAAGGCTTCCCCTCTATCCTCAAACTGTGACCCCTCGTTCTAGACCTCCCCAACATCGGGAACAATCTTCCTGCATCTAGCCTGTCCAATCCCTTTAGGATCTTATACGTTTCAATCAGATCCCCCCTCAATCTTCTAAATTCCAACGAGTACAAGCCCAGTTCATCCAGTCTTTCTTCATATGAAAGACCTGCCATCCCAGGAATCAATCTGGTGAACCTTCTTTGTACTCCCTCTATGGCAAAGATGTCTTTCCTCAGATTAGGGGACCAAAACTGCACACAATACTCCAGGTGTGGTCTCACCAAGGCCTTGTACAACTGCAGTAGTACCTCCCTGCTCCTGTACTCGAATCCTCTCGCTATAAATGCCAGCATACCGTTCGCCTTTTTCACCGCCTGCTGTACCTGCATGCCCACTTTCAATGACTGGTGTATAATGACACCCAGGTCTCGTTGCACCTCCCCTTTTCCTAATCGGCCACCATTCAGATAATAATCTGTTTTCCTATTTTTGCCACCAAAGTGGATAACTTCACATTTATCCACATTAAATTGCATCTGCCATGAGTTTGCCCACTCACCCAACCTATCCAAGTCACCCTGCATCCTCTTAGCATCCTCCTCACTGCTAACACTGCCACCCAGCTTCGTGTCATCCGCAAACTTGGAGATGCTGCATTTAATTCCCTCATCCAAGTCATTAATATATATTGTAAACAACTGGGGTCCCAGCACTGAGCCTTGCGGTACCCCACTAGTCACCGCCTGCCATTCTGAAAAGGTCCCGTTTATTCCCACTCTTTGCTTCCTGTCTGCTAACCAATTCTCCACCCACACCAATACCTTACCCCCAATACCGTGTGCTTTAAGTTTGCACACTAATCTCCTATGTGGGACCTTGTCAAAAGCCTTTTGAAAATCCAAATATACCACATCCACTGGTTCTCCCCTATCCACTCTACTAGTTACATCCTCAAAAAATTCTATGAGATTCGTCAGACATGATTTTCCTTTCACAAATCCATGCTGACTTTGTCCGATCATTTCACCGCTTTCCAAATGTGCTGTTATCACATCCTTGATAACTGACTCCAGCAGTTTCCCCACCACCGACGTTAGGCTAACCGGCCTATAATTCCCCGGTTTCTCTCTCCCTCCTTTTTTAAAAAGTGGGGTTACATTAGCCACCCTCCAATCCTCAGGAACTAGTCCAGAATCTAACGAGTTTTGAAAAATTATCACTAATGCATCCACTATTTCTTGGGCCACTTCCTTAAGCACTCTGGGATGCAGACCATCTGGCCCTGGGGATTTATCTGCCTTCAATCCCTTCAATTTACCTAACACCACTTCCCTACTAACATGTATTTCGCTCAGTTCCTCCATCTCACTGGACCCTCTGTCCCTTACTATTTCTGGAAGAAATGTTGGTTCAAAGAACCATCCCGCATACATTCCAAGAAATCCTCTTCCTCAGCACCTTTACCAATTTGGTTCACCCAATCTACATGTAGATTGAAGTCACCCATTATAACTGCTGTTCCTTTATTGCACACATTTCTAATTTCCTGTTTAATACCATCTCCGACCTCACTACTACTGTTAGGTGGCCTGTACACAACTCCCACCAGCGTCTTCTGCCCCTTAGTGTTACGCAGCTCTACCCATATCGATTCCACATCATCCCGGCTTATGTCCTTCCTTTCTATTGCGTTAATCTCTTCTTTAACCAGCAACGCCACCCCACCTCCCCTTCCTTCATGTCTATCCCTCCTGAATATTGAATATCCCTGAACGTTGAGCTCCCATCCCTGGTCACCCTGGAGCCATGTCTCTGTGATCCCAACTATATCATAGTCATTAATAACAATCTGCACTTTCAATTCATCCACCTTATTACGAATGCTCCTTGCATTGACACATAAAGCCTTCAGGTGCTCTTTTACAACTCTCTTAGCCCTTATACAATTATGTTGAAAAGTGGCCCTTTTTAAATCTTGCCCTGGATTTGTCGGCCTGCCACTTTTACTTTTCTCCTTTGTACTTTTTGCTTCTACCCTCACTTTACACCCCTCTGTCTCTCTGCACTGGTTCCCATCCCTCTGTTGTGAACTAACCTCCTCACGCCTAGCCTCTTTAATTTGATTCCCACCCCCCAACCATTCTAGTTTAAAGTCACCTCAGTAGCCCTCGCTAATCTCCCTGCCTAATAGAACACTTTCAGCCACAGAACTACTACTAATTGGATTTATTTTTTTGTTTTCACACCATTCTCTGTAAACTCTGGAGACTGTTATGTGTGACAATCTCAGTAGATCAGCAGTTTCTGAGATATTCAAATCACATATCTGGCACCAACAATTATTCTTTAGTTATTTAAATGACATTTTTTCCTCATTCTGATATTTGGTTTGAACAGCAACTGAACTTCTTGACCATGTCTGCATGCTTTTATGCACCCAGTTGCTGCCACTTAATTGGCTGATTGGATATCTGCATTAATGAGCAGGTGTATAGGTTACCTAATAAAGTGACCACTGGGTGTCTGTGTCTGGTCCAGTTCAGTATCTGATTAATGATGACCTCCTGGAATATTGATGATAGGGTATCCAGTAATAGTATGCCACTCAATTTCAATTGTAGTAGCTGTGGTAGATCAGGAATTAGGCCATTGAGTCTGCTCTGCTATTTGATCATGGCTGATTTATTTTTCCTCTCAACCCCATTCTCCTGCCTTTTCCCGATAACCTTTCATGCCCTTACTTATCAAAAACCTATCAACTTCCTCTTTAAATATACACAATAACTGCCTCCACAGCTGTTTGTGGCAATGATGGATTCACTATCCTCTGGCTTAAGAAATTCCTCCTCGTGTCTAAATTCCTCCTCTTGTCTGTTCTAAAAGAATGTCCTTCTATTCTAAGGCTGCGCCTTCCGGTCCTAGACACTCTCTCCAGGCCTTTTAATGTTCCATAGGTTTCAAAGAGAGCTTTCTCTCCCCCACCTCATTCCTCTAAACTTCAGTGTGTGCAGGGCCAGAGCCACCAAACAGTATGCATACATTAATCCTTGTATTCCTAGGGTCATTCTTGTAAACCTCCTATACACTCTCCAATGTCAGCACATACTTTCTTAGATACGGGACCCAAATCTGCTCACAATACTCCAAATGCATTCTAGCCAATGCCTTATAAAGTCTCAGTATTATATCCTTGCTTTTATATTCTAGTCCTCTCAAGATGAATGTTATCATTGCATTTGGATTCCTTACGACTGACTCAACTTGCAAGACAACCTTAAGGGAATTGTGCACCTCCAGTTTCTGTATTTGCTCCCTGTTTAGAAAATGTTTCTGCCTTTTTCCTCCTACCAAAGTGCATGACCATACACTTCTGTAAACTATATTCCTTCTGCCACTTCTTTGCCCATTTCCCTATTCTGTCCAAGTTCTTCAGCAATGATGATCATTGACATTAGTGCTATCAAGGCATTTAATGTCATTTTGACCAATTTTTACTTCGTGTTAATCTCATTTAATCTTTATATTTACCTCGTTGATCTATGGTTGAAACAAGGCTGTGATGAAATTTGGAATAAGTTGTTCCTGTGAGAACCAACTAGGCATTGGTGAATAGGTTATTAGAAATATAGAAAACCAACAAGACAATACAGGCCCTTTGGCTCACGATACTGTGCCGAACAGGTATTTACTTTAGAAATTACCAGGGTTACCCACAGTGCTCTATTTTTCTAAGCTCCATGTACCTATCCAAGAGTGTCTTAAAAGACCCACCTTCACCACCACCGCTGGCAGCCCATTCCACGCACTCACCACTCTCTGCGTAAAAAAAACTTACCCCTGACATCTCCTTTGTACCTGCTTCCAAGCACCTTAAAACTGTGCCCTCTTGTGCTAGCTATTCCAGCCCTGGGAAGAAGCCTCTGACCATCCATATGATCAATGCCTCTCATCATCTTATACACCTCTATCAGGTCACCTCTCATCCTCTGTCACTCCAAGGAGAAAAGGCCAAGTTCACTCAGCCTATTCTCATAAGGCATGCTCCCCAATCCAGGCAACATCCTTATAAATCTCCTCTGCACCCTTTCTATAGTTTCCACATCTTTCCTGTAGTGAGGTGACCAGAACTGAGCACAGTACTCCAAGTGGGGTCTGACCAGGTTCTATATAGCTGTTACCTCTCGGCTCTTGAATTCAATCCCATGGTTGATGAAGGCCAATACATTGTTTGCCTTCTTAACTGAACAGTCAACCTTCGCAGTTGCTTTGAGTATCCTATGGCACAAAGATCCCTCTGATCCTCCACACTGCCAAGAGTCTTACCATTAATACTATATTCTGCCATCATATTTGACCTACCAAAATGAACCAACTCACACTTATCTGGGTTGAACTCCATCTGCCACTTCTCAGCCCAGTCTTCCATCCTATCGATGTCCCACTGTAACCTCTGACAGCCCTCCACACTATCCACAACACCCCCAACCTTTGTGTCATCAGGAAATTTACTAACCCATCCCTCCAGTTTCTCATCCAAGTCATTTATAAAAATCACGAAGAAAAGGGATCCCAGAACAGATCCCTGAGGCACACCACTGGTTACTGACCTCCATGCAGAAAATGACCCGTCTACAACCACTCTTTGCCTTCTGTGGGCAAGCCAATTCTGGATCCACAAAGCAAGGTCCCCTTGAATCCCATGCCTCCTTACCTTCTCAATAAGCCTTGTATGGGGTACTTTATCAAATGTCTTGCTGAAATCCATATACATTACATCTACTGTTCTACTTTCATCAATGTGTTTAGTCACATCCTCAAAAAATTCAATCTGGCTCGTAAGGCACGACCTGCCTTTGAAAAAGCTATGCTGACTATTCCTAATCATATTATGCCTCTCCAAATGTTCATAAATCCTGCCTCTCAGTATCTTCTCCATCAATTTACCAACCACTGAAGTAAGACTCACTGGTCTATAATTTCCTGGGCTATCTCTACTCCCTTTCTTGAATAAAGGAACAACATCTTCAACCTTCCAGTCCTCCGGAACCTCTCCTGTCCGCATTGATGATGCAAAGATCATTACCAGAGGCTCAGCAATCTCCTGACTCGCCTCCCACAGTAGCCTGGGGTATATCTCGTCCGGTTCCGGTGACTTATCCAACTTGATGCTTTCCAAAAGCTCCAGCACATCCTCTTAATCGTCCATATGCTCAAGCTTTTCAATTCACTGAAGTCATCCTGACAATCACCAATGTCCTTTTCCTTAGTGAATACTGAAGCAAAATATTCATTAATTACCTCCGCTATCTTCTCCAATTCACACTTTTACACCGTCACACTTGATTGGCCCTATTTTCTCACAGTTTATCCTCTTGCTGTTCACATACTTGTAGAATGCTCTGGGGTTTTCCTTAATCCTGCTTGCCAAGGCCTTCTCCTGGCCCATTCTGGCTCTACTAATTTAATTCTTAAGCTCCTTCCTGCTAGCCTTATAATTGTACAGATCTCTATCATTACCTAGTTTTTCGAACCTTTTGTAAGCTTTTCTTTTCTACAGCCTTTGTACACCATCCTTTCTCTGTCTCATTGGAACATACCTATGCAAAACACCACGTAAATATCCCCTGAATATTTGTCACATATCTGCTGTAAATTTTTCTGAGAATATCTGCTCCCAATTTATGCTTCCAAGTTCCTGCCTGATTGCTTCATATTTCCCCTTACTCCAATTAAACATTTTCCTAACCTGTCTGCTCCTATCCACCTCCAATGCTATGGTAAAGGAGATAGAATTGTGATCACTACAATATCTCCAAAATACACTTTTCTGCAGCCGTGACACTATCTCTGATCAGCAGTGCCATGCCCACCCTTTTTGTCTCCCTCCCTGTCCTTTCTGAAACATCTAAAGCCTGGCACTCTAAGTAGCCATTCCTGCCCCTGAGCCATCCAAGTCTCTGTAATGGCCACAACATCATAGCTCCAAGTACAGATCCACGCTCTAAGCTCATTCGCTTTTTGATGAGTAGCTACCCTTTGCTGAATGATTAAAATTATACTGATTGTCCTGCTCTTTGTCAATAGGATGAATCTGATCCACTTTCCACATTGTCATGTAAATTCTTCTACATTTGAACAATTTTGCTAAATCATGGCTTATTCTGGTGCCCGAGTCTTCATATTACAACTATTTTACCATCTGGTCCTCAGACCTTTCTTCTATCTCATTCCCTCAACTGCTTCTTAATATAGTGTGAATTACATTGGCCAGGGACATTCTTCTGACAGTGGCAATTTAAGGAGGAAAATTGTTATCTCTTGTGCTCTTTTCGTACTGAATTGGGAATTTAAATGGACATTTTAACTTCATATCTTACAGGAAAAACAGAAATATGAAGTTATAACTGGAGTATTAAAACATCCTGATGATATCATAGAGTTCTACACAAAGCTGATAGAGCAATATCCATCAATTATTGGTCTGATAGATCCTCTTCGGAAGGAGGTTGGTTACTACGTTTGTAAATATGAAGGATTATAAAAAAGTCGATAAATTGTGAATGTAAAATGCGAACTACTATTCCATCAGGTTTAATGCTCTTATTTCATTCAACTTATCTAAGAAAAGCTACAAAATAATGCCATATTAATGTAATCTAATCCACTGAACATGGATAAATATTCATTTGCTCTTTCAGAGCTACTGAGGCAAAGAATGAGGGTTATATGTTTAGCCAAGCAGATTTGTTAATGATTTAAAAGTGCAAAGAGAATTTGAGAAATTGAGGGATTTAGGAAGGGAATTCCAGAAAATGAAAATTAATTCACTGAAAATTTAGCTACCAATAGTGGACTGAAGAACAAAATAGAAGAGCCTACAAGAGGTAAGGAGAGTTTGGATACAGAAGGTACAAAAAGTGGAATAGCAAGTCTCCAGAGAGTTTTGGAAATAGGGACAGTATTCTTAAGACATTGGAGAATTAGGGAGTGAAAGCTGACAATGAAATAACACACTATAAGATATAGGAGCAGAATTAGGCCATTTGATCCATCAAGTCTGCTCCATAATTTCATCATGGCTGATCCATTTTCCTATCAGCCCCAATCTCCTGCCTGCTCCCTGTATCCCTTCATGCCCTGACCAATCACAAACCTATCAACCTCTGCCTTAAATATACATAAAGACTCAGCCTTCACAGCTGCATGTAGCAAGGAATTCCACAGATTCACCACACTCTGGCTAAAGAAATTCCTCTTCATCTCCGTTCTAAAAGGACACCCCTATATTCTGAATCTTAGACTCTCCCACCATAGGAAATATCTCTCCACATCCACTCTATCAAGGCCTTCACCATTCAATACGTTTCAATGAGGTCACCCCTCATTCTCTTGAATCGACTGTGCCCAGAGCCATCAAATACTCTTCATGTGACAAGCCATTCAATCCTGATCATTTTCATGAACCTCCTTTGAACCCTCTCCAGTTTCAACACATTCTTTCCAATCTAAGGTGCCCAAACTGCTCACAATGCTTCCAAGTGAGGCTCCACCACTGCTATATAAAGTATTAACATTACTACCTTGCTTCTATATTCTAGTCCTCTTGAAATGAATGCTAACGGTGCATTTGCCTTCCTCACCACAGACTCAACCACTGTAGGGAATCCTGCACAAGGACTCCCAAGTCCCCCTGTGCCTCAGTTTTTTCGTATTTTCTCTCCATTTAGAAAATAGTCATCCTTTTCACTTCTTCTACCAAAATGCATGACCATACACTTCCCATCACTGTATTTCATCTGTCATTTCTTTGCTTGTTCTCCTAATCTGTCCAAGTCTTTCTGTAGCCACTCTACTTCCTCAAAACTTCATGCCCCTACACCTATCTTCATATTGTCTGCAAACTTTCCAACAAAACCATCAATTCCATCATCCAAGTCATTGACACATCACTTAAAAAGAATTAGTCCCAACACGTATCTCTGTAGAACACCACTAGTCACCAGCAGCCAGCCAGAAAAGGCTCTCTTTATTCCCGCACTTTGCCTCCTACTAATCAGCCACTGTTTTATCCATGCTAGAATCTTTCTGTAATACCATGGGATCATAGTTTGTCAAGCAGCCTCATGTGTGGCATCTTGTCAAAGGCCTTCTGAAAATCCAAATGCACAACATTAATTGATTCACCATTGTTTATCCTGCTTGATATTTCTTCAAAGAATTCTAATAGATTTTTAGGCAAGAGTTTCCCTTGAGGAAACCATGCTGACTACGGCTTATTTTATCATGTGCCTCCAAATACGCTGAGACTTCACCTTAATAATCGACTCCAACATCTTCCCAACAACTGAGGTCAGACTAACTGGCCTATAGTTTCCTTTTTTCTGCCTCTCTCCCTTCTTGTAGAGTGGAGTGACATTTGCAATTTTCCTGGACCATTCCAGAATCTATTGATTCTTGAAAGATCATTACTAACTCCTCCATGATCTCGTCAGCCACCTCTTTCAGAACTCTGGGATGTCCACCATCTGGTCCAGGTGACTCACCTGCCTTCAGACCTTTCAGCTTCCCAAGAACCTTCTCTCCAGTTAGAGAAAGCTTTTACTGTGATTTCAAAGCACCTCTGTGTTAATGAAGTACTATATAATCCTTTCCTATTGATTAACCTTCCAGTAAGATTTGTGGGTCACTAGTTGCTGCAAGAGGGAAGATTGTAATTGTATGATCCTCGCCAGAGAAATAAATCTGAATGTTCTGTCCAGTTGGCAAAGTTGATATGCATTTCCACCTTTGCAAACAAGGGATCTGCTACCTGCAACCCACTGAGAAATCCTGCACTTGCCACCAGTGGAGATCTGGAATACCTGCAAAGAGTATGAGTCAAAGTTGCAGTGCAACACCTATTGAAGATATCAGATACCATGCTTCATGCTTACTGTAGAGACTGTTCTGCTTTCCCAGTTAGTCAACATTACAGAACAGATTTATCAATATTGACTCTATGGCAAGAAATGCAGAGTTCAAGATTCAAAGTGCATTTATTATCAAAGAATGTATAAATTATACAACCTTGAGATTTGTTTGCTTAACAGGCAGTCACAGAATTAGGAACCTGAAAGAACTCAATTTAAAAAATTAAGACCAAGCCCCCAGTGTCCACAGAGAAAGAGGAAAAAAAATCAAAACATATCCTGCAAACAATAGAAACAATCATCAACAACAACACCATTAACAACAGCATTCTGAACCATATTGAGTCCTTAGATCCAAGTGCCCGGTGTAGACCCAAAGCCTGGTTATTCAGTTCGTCATATTAGTGGGGAAATTACTGCAAAGTTCACAGACTCAAAGCTCAGCAACCAGTGTTGGGGGGAGGGGGGAAGTGTCACAGAGAGAGGAGTATCCAGACTACCTGACCCAGCACTTAAATAGTCTAAACCTTGCTCTACGACCCAGGCCCCACCTGCGACAAATTGTTCCAGGCCTAGATTTCGCTGTCATAGAAGCCATTCTCGACCTCACCAAATTGATCCAGCGCTTAAAGCAATTCAGTCTAGAAACATAGAAAACCTACAGCACAACACAGGCCCTTCAGCCCACAAAGCTGTGTCACACATGTCCTTACCTTAGAATTTATCTAGGATTACCCATAGCCCTCTATTTTTCTAAGCTCCATATATCTATCCAGAAGTCTCTTAAACGACCCTATCGTATCCCCCTCCACCACCATCACCGGCAGTCCATTCCACGCATTCACCACTCTCTGTGTAAAAATACCTACCCCTGACATCTCCTCTGTACCTACTTCCAGGCACCTTAAAACTGTGCCCTCTTGTGTTAGATGTTTCAGCCCCGGGAAAAAGCCTCTGACTATCCATATGATCAATGCCTCTCATCATCTTATACACCTCTATCAGGTCACCTCTCATCACCCAACTCTCAACACACTGCCTTTACAGTCTACCTGGGTCAGCAATTAGCTTTTCCAAAACACCGTATTGTACTCGCATTAGGACTTGGGCCTCACAGCAGACAATCGTCTGGGCCCAGAACATGCCGCCCAGTAATTTGCTTCGGACTTGAATTTCACCACCGACAAAGCAGTTCTCGACCTCTCAAGATCGGCTCAACTCTTTGAGTGATCCACCCTCGTACGTGGTTGGTTGGAAAGGCGTTGAAACTCCTATATCCCATCTTCTTTTCTCCGACTTGTCCACTCCAACCAGCATGGCTCCAACTGCAAATGCATCGATTTTGTAGTGCACTAGCAGGGCACATATCTCAAGTTCACTTTGCCCTCACTTGCCTCTTCATTGTTTGCCGTGATAGTTTACCACAATTTGCTTTTTTAAAAACATTATTAATAATGTTTTTAATTTAATTCCTTTACTTTTGAACCACCAGTCAGCTGTCGCACATCTTCGGTGGCATCATCTTAAACTAGAAGAGTTCTCAATAAATGATGTAGTTTGGAGAAGTTACAAAATGGTGGCGTGAAAGAACCATGTAGGGTTGAAGATAACTGTTCAGTCTTCTCAATGTTTGATTGGGCGAATTAAAAATTTTCAGTCATCAACTTCATATTTAATGCAGAGTGTTAAGAGATCCTTTATTTGAACACTGCTGGAAAGGGAATCTACAGTAGCTTTTGAAGGAGAGAGAACATTTTAAAGTAATGAAAAATGTCTAAAAAAGGAGCATGGATTTATGGAAATGGCTCAAGATAGCACTTTAAGGAATTAATTGGGTAAGGACCAAATCAAAACAGCCTTTTGTCCTATATAATCTTAATGTTCTCAATCTCAAAGATATATTAGTTGTAGGACTATTCTATAAATCCATTTTGTAGTCATAAAAATTTGTGGATTTACACTAAGCTCTGGATGTATGATGAGTGGGGTTACAAGGAATTATCCCACAGCTGAGACATTGAAATCCCTTGTTTTCCTTCACACGTACATGAAATATTCCCTGACACTCTTCTGAAGACAGGGAGGTTCTTCATCCATTGCTAATATTTATCCTTCAACAACAGCAATAAATACAAGTAATCTGTTAATTTGAGACTCTGCCTACTCAAATTGGATGCTCAATGCCCAGAATACAACCACGATTACACTTCAAGAGCGCTTAATTTTCTGTAATGTCTTAAGCCATGAAAGGCTCTAAAACAAGTAAATTAAGACTTGTTCATAGAAAGCAGAGAATATGAAGGAACCTCTGTATAAATAGGACAGTATTAAAGGGGATGCTAAAGACCATCTAGCCCAGTGTTTCCCAAATTTTTTTTAGCTCAATACCTCCCTAAAGCATTTTTGTACTTGCTAATACCTCCCTAAAGCACCTTCACACTTGCCAACACAATATACTTTCTGGCACACCCATAGTGTAAAAACATGTCTACCATAAACTAACATGAGAACAATAATCCTGCTGTAAATTTTTATTTGTTTTTAAAACTGGCTTACACAGTACCTGTGCACCATACAGCAGTTTCGATATCAGTGTGATTTTTGAGCTCGATGATTCTCCGCAAGAGTTGAAATATCTGGTTCAAGTTGTGACAGCAAAAGTCTTAAAAGTCCCCACGTGTAACAATGCCCAACCTGTTTTTGTGAGTATCTGGTTCACTACACAAGCCTCTTTCAACAAGATAGCAGGATAGAAATGCAATGAAGAGCAGTTTGGCTCTTTTCCAAAGACCATGAACTTAATATGATAGTGTAGCCACCTACCATAAAAGCCAACATTTTTCAAAAGCATTTTTGCTTCTTCGTCATTCTGAATTTTGACAATTTCTTCTTACAAACTCTCTTCCTGTTCTTCCACCTTGCAAAGAACTGGGTTAATTATGCAGTCCGTAATTTCCAGATCATTCAAATCCTTGAATTGATTCTGAAAATCCTTCAGCAACTGCGGGTATAAGCAGTACTTTTACAAATCACTGTCTGTGAAAGAGAGTACCATACTTTCCATGCAGGAAAACTGTGAGAACATTCTTCTCCCAATGTTTTGCTTATATATTTCCAATTAAAAGTGGACACTGCACTTTTTGCCTGGATTAAATTGAAATTCTCATTCAGCAGTTTCATATTTAGAACGTTTATTTTGTTATACTGATCGGCTAGGTAGGCCACATTTCCGCGTAGAAGTTCAACCTTGATTCCCAAGCTGTTGTCGACTTTGAGAAAACATTTAACCATAGTATCAAAAAGATCAGAGAAACATTTTAAGCAGCAGCCTTTTGACAGTCAGCGTACTCCAGTGTAAAGAAGCAAGTGTTCAAACTCTTCATTGTTATCTTGCTATAACTGGCAAAATATTCTGCTATTTAATGGATGAGATTTAATTTTGTTAATTTCAGATATTACAAGAGTCATGCTTGAAAAAAAGTCACAGGCTAAGGCTTTTGGCTGCAAGTGTTGACAATGAATTACACAATGGATTGCAAACATTCTTGGAATCACTTTTTTCATAAATGCCACTAAACCGGCATGGCGACTTGTCATATATGGTGCTCCATCTGTTGCACAGAAATCATGCTCCAAATCTGAATACTTTTATCCTCAATATGCATTTTGAGCTCATTGGAGATAGATTCTGTTGATATTTGTTTTTAACATTTTATGAAAAGAATCTGTTCATAACCTCCATTTTTGATAAACTGTACATATACCATTAGCAATGCCTCTTTGTCTCACACAGTTGGCTCATCCAGTTGTATCCCAAATTTTGTTTTTTTGTAGTTCTGTGCATAGTTGTTACTCAATGTCTTCATTCATTTCATCAGTATGATGAGCTATAGTTATTACTTGGAGGAATTGATTTTAAAATATTGGTATCCATTTTGAAGATAGTGGTGAGTACTTCTGATACAGCAGGCATTATTAATCTTTCACCAGTTGTATGAGATTTTCCGGATGTTGCTATCATTTTGGAAATGCTATTAGAAGCAATGAGACCACCATCAGGGTCATTTTAGCTCTCTTGGCAATTGATTTGTGTTTGCAAAACTTTTCAAATGCTCCTTTCATCTTTTGAAACTGAGTAATACCGTAAGTAGCCTTTTTATGGTATCTTTTATGGAAGTGTTCCTGCAATCTCAATGGTGCCATGGCTTCATTAGACAGTACAGCATTATAAATAAGACACATGGGTCGTCACTGATCCAACGGGAACGGAATAAAACCACACTCCAGGTATGTAACATTGTATTGATGCATTTTCTGCAGTTTCTGTTTCTTATCAAGAATAAAATTCAAGGCTTCACTGCCTTCAGACTCATAGAGATCACATTGTACATATTTATCCATCATTAATAGGGCTAAATTAAAATAAAAATTACCACCCCCCCAAGAATCTTGAATGCTCCTGCCCCCCCCAACTTCTATTTCCCCTAATGCCTCCTTAGTAAACGTAATCACCCCCATTGGGAATCTCTGATCTAGCCAAACACAGCCACATCGTCCAACCATGGAACAGTTACTTATACTACAGACCTAACCTGGTGTATGCTGTTAAATACAGGAAAAATTAGTAGATAATTCCAGTAGCATTTCCATTATGAAAGCTAATCACAGATGCTCCTCTACATTTAAGAATATCACATCCACTTTTGTGCTATAGATTTACTTTAATAAGCGTTTTTGGGCTCTGAACATGAAAAGCTGTAACAATTTTACATTTATAATAAACCCCTGAACTTCATGTACAACTTTCAATTTCATATCCAATAAACCCACTGCCATTATAAAAACAGAAAATGTCAGAAATACAGAAGATGTCAGAAAAACAAATGTCAAAATTCATGGCAGATGCAATTTAATGTGGATAAATGTGAGGTTATCCACTTTGGTGGCAAGAGCAGGAAAACAGATTATTATCTAAATGGTGGCCGATTAGGAAAAGGGGAGGTGCAACGAGACCTGGGTGTCATTATATACCAGTCATTGAAAGTGGGCATGCAGGTACAGCAGGCGGTGAAAAAGGCGAATGGTATGCTGGCATTTATAGCAAGAGGATTCGAGTACAGGAGCAGGGAGGTACTACTGCAGTTGTACAAGGCCTTGGTGAGACCACACCTGGAGTATTGTGTGCAGTTTTGGTCCCCTAATCTGAGGAAAGACATCCTTGCCATAGAGGGAGTACAAAGAAGGTTCACCAGATTGATTCCTGGGATGGCAGGACTTTCATATGATGAAAGACTGGATCAACTAGGCTTATACTCGTTGGAATTTAAAAGATTGAGGGGGGGCTCTTATTGAAACGTATAAAATCCTAAAGGGATTGGACAGGCTAGATGCAGGAAGATTGTTCCTGATGTTGGGGAAGTCCAGAACGAGGGGTCAGTTTGAGGATAAAGGGGAAGCCTTTTAGGACCGAGATGAGGAAAAACTTCTTCACACAGAGAGTGGTGAACCTGTGGAATTCTCTGCCACAGGAAACAGTTGAGGCCAGTTCATTGGCTATATTTAAGAGGGAGTTAGATATGGCCCTTGTGGCTAAAGGGATCAGGGGGTATGGAGGGAAGGTTGGTACAGGTTTCTGAGTTGGATGATCAGCCATCATCATACTGAATGGTGGTGCAGGCTCGAAGGGCCAAATGGCCTACTCCTGTACCTATTTTCTATGTTTCTATGTCAAAATAGGTTGAGTGAACTTGGCCTTTTCTCCTTGGGGCGACAGAGGATGAGAGGTGACCTGATAGAGGTGTACAAGATAATGAGAGGCATTGATCGTGTGGATAGTCAGAGGCTTTTCCCCAGGGCTGAAATGGCTAGTATGAGAGGACATAGTTTTAAAGTGCTTGGAAGTAGGTACAGAGGAGATGTCAGGGGTAAGTTTTTTTACGCAGAGAGTGGTGAGTGCGTGGAATGGGCTGCCGGTGGCAGTGGTGGAGACGGAAACAATAGGGTCTTTTAAGAGACTCCTGGATGGATACATGGAGCTTAGAAAAATAGAGGGCTATGGGTAAGCATAGGTTGTTCTAAGGTAAGGACATGTGTGGCACAGCTTTGTGGGCTGAAGGGTCTGTATGGTGCTGTAGGTTCTCTATGTTTCTACTCAAGTGGTCATGCTGCACATTGGAAACAGAAAGAGAGCCAAAGACTCAGAACTAGGAAAGAGACAACTGAAGTTTGATGGTGTGCAGGGAAGGTGCAGAGGAATCGAAGTCTCTGGATAAAACTAGGATGACTGTGGAGGTAAACTGTAAACAAGGTCATCTGGTCAATGAGAGAATGGAAACAATTAGAGAGTAAGAACATAGATTAAAAAATGTAGGAATTGCAAAATGCAGAGCCAATGACAGGTCAAACCGGGCATGTCTTCCACTCTCAGAGGAAAAGAGGGAGGACTGGAACAAACAAGCTGAGCTAATATCACAGGTGGATGACAGATAAGTCAGTATTGAGTCCAGAAGGTTACAACATGCCCAGATGGAAGAAGAGGTGATGTTCCTGGAAGTTGCATTGGGCTTCATTGTAACAGTGCAGGAGGCCACAAAGAGAGTGAGGTACGGTGAAGATTTAAAGCGTCAGGCAATCGGAAGTTCATAGTTTAATTTCAAAAGAAAAATGAATAAATAGTTATATAAACAATGTAATTAAATACTGTCTTGGATGGCTTCCCACCTTGTCTCATAACTTTAATCTCATTTGAATTCTTAAATAAAGAGAAAATAATGGAATCACTCAGCTAGTCAGGGAGCAATTATTCAGAGAACAATTAACCAATTCAAATATCTTTCCTGAGAATTGTGTCACATTTGGAAAAGAAGTAAGGATGTTTTAATATACAGGGAGGGTGGAGATAGAGAATGACAGTGATAAGCTGGAGACAAACAGTGCTGATACTGATGGCTGATGGAGGGTGTTAAAGGTTTACAATCTGAAGGTCATTCATCTGAAAGGGATGTAAAAAGGGAATGGGTGACTAGAGAGGAGGGAAATAAAAATATCAGAGAAAACATTATACTACAACATCAAATCAGAGTCAGAAGTAGGCCACCTTATCTCAAGCCTACCTGTCATCCATTATGATTATGGCTGATCTGCCTCAGGCTTCAAATCTGAATCTTGCATCTCCACAACCCATGGGCATAGAGGATTCCTGAGATACACCAGCTTCTTTGAGAAGATTTTCCCACACATCTCAGTTTTGAATAATGGTGCCACACCTTGTAACTATCATATACTGACCCTCCTGGTGAAACAGCTCGGTTATCAATTTTATCACGTCTGCTTAGAATCTCATATATTTAAATAAGATCATCCCTCATTCTTCTAAACGGCAGTGACTATAGGTTTAAACATTTTTAGTCACGTATGACAGGAAACCCCTTTCATCTCAGGAATTAAGCTAGTGAATCTCTTCTGATCAGCCTCCAATAAGGAGGCCGTTTATCTCAGAATTAGCTTTAATATCACTGGCATATGTATGTCGTGAAATTTGTCGTTTTGCAGTAGTAGTACATTGCAATACATAATAAAAACTATAAATTGCAATAAGAAGTATTTATATAAAAATAAATTAAATAAGTAGTGCAAAAAGAGAGGAAAATTGCTGAGGAGTGTTCATGCATTATCACACACTACAAATGTAGTCAATGCCTACCCCAGCATAAGAAGTTAGTTCTGGTGGACTGGACGGATGAGATCACCACTGAGATCCAATAGCCAGGAAGGCAGTTCTGCAGCACTCCACAGAGAGCGAGGGAGATGGCAAGGCACTACAATTATGGCCATCCATTGCAACCAAGGTGGTCTCCAATTCTGACGATCACTCCTACCACTAGAATAGGGCTTCTGAGGTCAAGAAAATGGAACTGCCCCAGTGCAAGGATTTTCCATCAGGACTGTAAGAATGATGATGTTAAACGCTGAGCAGAAGGGATTAGTTTAATTAGGGTTCGCTATCCTAGTTAGTATGGCACAACACTTTGGGCTGAGGATCTGTTCCTGTGCCATACTGTTCTACATTCAAAGAATTATTGTTACAGTCTGATCATTTTTCAGAAGAAATAAGCTTAAGATAGATTAACCTGAAAATGGGTTATGAGGACTGTACTATACTGATTCTGTTCCTTGAGCTTACACTAGGCTTCATTAAAGTGACTAGGAACTCGGGTTCACCTTCAGTGGATTGAATGGCAGCATTTACAAAGCAGTCACCTTCCTTAACAAAGGTGTTGATGGAATTCTCAAAACAACATTTCTGTTCTCACATTTCTACCTCACCAACTTTCTTCCCAACCAGAACAAAGTTCCCATCGTCCTCACCTTCCACCACATTCTCTATAATTTCTATCACCTTCAATGTAAGACCACCACTAGGTACATCTTCTCCATGTTTTCTAGCTTTCCCAGAAGTTACTAGTGCCTCCCAGAATTCTTCCCCTACCAATGGTCATTTCCTTCTTGCACCAATGCACCTGCAGGAGCTGCAAATCCTATCATTTTTACATCTTGGATTCCAGCAACCTTTGATGCCTTCACTTTTGAAGACTGAGTTCAATTATTTGTACCAGAATGGGCCAGTTTTGATGAAAGGTCATCAACCTGTTACATTCACTCTTTTTTTCTCTCACCATGGATCCTGTCCGCTCTAATGTGCATTTACATCATTCTCTTTGATTTCATTTCACAACTGCAGTGTTTTATATCTCACAGATTCGATAGTTAGGGGGACAGATAAGAGGTTCTGTGGGAGAGATCGAGAATCCCGGATGGTTTGTTGCCTCCCTGGTGCCAGGGTCTGCGATATCTCGGATCGAGTTCTCGGTATTCTCAAGAGGGAGGGTGAGCAGCCAGATGTCATGGTCCATGTAGGGACCAATGATGTGGATAGGAAGAAGGAGGAGGTCCTGCAATGAGAGTTTAGGAAGTTAGGTGCAAAGTTGAAGGACAGGACCTCCAGGGTTGCAGTCTCAGGATTGCTACCCGTGCCAGGTGCTAGTGAGGCTAGAAATGCAGCTAAATATGTGGCTAAGGCGATGATGCAGGAGGGAGGGCTTCATGTTTCTAGACAATTAGGCTTTGTTCTAGGGAAGGTGGAACCTGTTCCAACAGGACAGTTTACACCTGAACTGGAGGGGGACTAACACCCTTGCGGGTAGGTTTGCTAGTTCTGCCCAGGGGGTTTAAACCAGATTTGCAGGGGGAGGGGAACCAGACTGTTAGAGCAGATAGTGAGTTGGAGGAGGATAAAGGTCATGTGAGGACTGCATGTATAGACGGTAATCAAAGGTTTGTATGTGATAGAAATGTTCTCAGGTGCATCTATTTCAATGCAAGGAGTATTGTAGGTAAAGCAGATGAGTTTAGGGTGTGGATTGACATGTGGGATTACGACATTGTTGCTATTAGTGAGACTTGGTTGCAGGAGGAGCAGGACTGGCAGCTTAATGTTCCGGGGTTCCGTTGTTTCAGACATGACAGAGGGGGAGAGATGAAATGGGGAGGAGTGGCATTACTAGTCAGGGAGAATATCACAGCTGTGCATAGACAGGACAGCCCAGAGGGCTCCTCTACAGAGGCCATATGGGTGGAGCTGAGGAAGGGGAAAGGTGTGACCACACTAATAGGGTTGTATTATAGATGGCCCAATAGTTAGAGAGAATTGGAGGAGCAAATCTGTAGAGAGATAGCAGACTGATGTAAGAAACAGAAAGTTGTAATAGTAGGAGATTTAACTTTCTACATATTGACTGGGACTCCCACACTGTGAAAGGGTTGGATGGCATGGAGTTTGTCAGATGTGTTCAGGAAAGTTTTCTAAATCAATAGGTAGAGGTACCAACGAGAGAGAATGCAATACTTGATCTCCTATTAGGGAACCAGACAGGTCAGGTGACAGAAGTATGTGTAGGCGATCATTTTGGGTCCAGTGACCATAATGTCATTAGTTTCAAGTTAATTATGGATAAGGATAGGTCTGGTCCTCGAGTTAAGGTTCTAAATTGGAGAAGGGCCAATTCTGAGGAAATGAGAAAAGACCTAGGAAGAGTGGATTGGGATAAATTGTTTTCTGGCAAAGATGTGTTCAGTATGTGGAAGACATTTAAAGGCGAAATTTTGAGAGTGCAGAGTTTCCATGTCCCTGCCAGGATTAAAGACTAGGTTAACAAGCACAGAGAACCTTGTTTTTCAAGGGATGTTGGCAATCTGGTTAAGAAAAAGAGAGAGGTGTATAGCAGGTATAGGCAACAAGGAACAAATGAGGTACTTGAAGAGTATGGAAAATGTAAGAAAATACTAAAGAAGGAAATCAGGAAGGCAAAAAGACATAAGGATAGTAAGGGACAAAATTGGTCCCCTAGAAGATCAAAGTGGTTGTCCGTGTGGAGCCTCACGAGATGGGGGAGATCTTAAACAATTTTTTTGCATCAGTATTTACTCAGGGAACTGGCATAGCGTATATGGAAGGAAGGGAAACAAGCAGCAGTGTCGTGGAACATATAGAGATTGAAGAGGAGGAGGTGCTTACTGTCTTACAGCGAATAAGGGTAGATAAATCCCCCGGGCCTGACATGATATTTCCTCGGACCTTGAGAGAGACTCAGTGTCAAAATTGCAGGGGCCCTGGCAGAAATATTTAAAATATCTTTAGCCATGGGTATGGTGCCGGAGGATTAGAGAGTAGCTCATGTTGTTTCGTTGTTTTAAAAAGGCTCCAAAAGTAAACCGGGTAATTACAGGCTGGTGAGCCTGACATCAGTAGTAGGTAAGTTATTGGAAGGTGTTCTGAGAGATCGGATATACAAGTATTTGGACAGCCAAGGGCTGATTAAGGATAGTGAGCATGGCTTTGTGCATGGTAGATTGTGTTTAACAAATCTTGTAGAGTTTTTCGAGAAGATTACCAAGAAAGTAGACGAAAGGCTGTGGATGTTGTCTACGTGGACTTTAGTCAGTCCTTTGACAAGGTCCCACATGGGAGGTTAGTTCGGAAGGTTCAGACACTAGGTATCCATGGAGAGGTTGTAAACTGGATTTGAAATTGGCTGTGTGGGAGAAGACAGAGAGTGGTAGTGGATGATTGCTTATCAGACTGGAGGCCTGTGACTAGTGGTGTGCCTCAAGGATCTGTGCTGGGACCATTGTTGTTTGTTGTCTATCTCAATGATCTAGATAATAATATGGTAAATTGGATCAGCAAGTTTGCTGATGATACTAAGATTGGAGGCATTGCGGACAGCGAGGAAGGCTTTCAAAGCTTGCAGGGAGATCAGGACCAACTGGAAAAATGGGCCAGAAAATGGCAGATGGAATTTAATGCAAACAAGTGTGAGGAGTTGCATTTTGGAAGGACAAATCAAGGTAGGACATACACAGTAAATGGCAGGACACTAAGGAGTGCAGAGGAACAGAGATCTGGGAGTTCAGATACATAATTCCCTGAAAGTGGTGTCACATGTAGACAGGGTTGTAAAGGCGGCTTTTGGCATCCTAGCATTCATAAATCAAAATATTGAGTATAGGAGTTGGGATGTTATGGGGAGATTGTACAAGTCATTGGTGAGGCCAAATTTGGAGTATCGTGTACATTTCCGGTCACCTAACTGTAGGATATCAGTAAGATTGAAAGAGTGCAGAGAAAATTTACTAGGATGTTGCTGGGTCTTCAGGAGTTGAGATACAGGGAAAGATTGAACAGGTTAGGACTTTATTCCTTGGAGCGTAGAAGAATGAGGGGAGATTTGATAGAGGTTTACAAAATTATGAGGGGGTATAGACAGAGTAAATGTGAATAGGCACTTTCCACTTAGATTAGGAGAGAGAAATATGAGAGGACACGGCTTTAGGGTGAAAGGGGAAAGGTTTAGGAGGAACTTCTTCACTCAGAGAGTGGTGGGAGTGTGGAATAAGCTGCCATCTGACGTGGTAAATGCAGGCTCACTCTTAAGTTTTAAGAGTAAATTGGATAGGTACATGGATGGGAGAGGTCTGGAGGGTTATGGACTGGATGCAGGTCAATGGGACTAGCAGAATAATTTTTTGGCACAGACTAGAAGGACCGAATGGCCTGTTTTCTGTGCTGTAGTGTTCTATAGTACGATGGTTCTAGTTGAAGCCTTTATTTATTTTCTTTCCTTATTCATCTCTTGTGTTTGCATCCCTTCTAGACAGATCATCTACAATTAACAAGCCACCACCAGCCTCTATGAACCAGCAGCACTACCATTTGCATCAGTTTTAATATACCATGTAGCACACTGTTAAATTTTGTTAAGCCTCCTTCGAAACATTAATGCTTTACTGCATTTATACTACAAAATTAATGAAATATTGTTATTTAATTATCTGAGTTAATTTAAAAAAACAAATCTATATATTTAGCACCAAAACAATAATCTATTTGTTTTCCTATTCAGGATGTTGAACAGTGGAATAAACTATGTAGTCTTCTTAGTCCCCGATGTTATATCCTGGCTGATGCAGCTTCAAGGTCAATAGACAAGCTCCTAACAGATGGCCTGGGTGCGAATCAATGCAGTGGTCTGGTATTGAAACATGCCAATCAAACCACAATTTCAAATTTAATTCATGTTGCAAAATTATTGGAAGGTATGTTATTTATGAGCTAGAAATATACTGAAGTTATTGTCACTACTTTTAAAATAATTATCATTGAAATTGCTGCATTCCATTTCTGTTCATAAAATAATTCAATATCCCTGTCAACTATAACAAAATTCACGCAGAATCTGTTAAATAGAAAATCTTCCAAGTTGACAGTGAAATGAGATTGAAAATACCCTTGAAGAACTGAGCTTTGTGAAGTTGTTTAAAGCTGCAGAAAGGTACAACTGGGTAAACATTTGTTTTTGAGAGTGGGCTAAAATCACATAGTAATAGAGTTGACAGTGGGATAATCATTTCAGATACATTTGAGAAAAGTTGGTTATATGGAGTGGGCTGGGTTGAATGAAGTTACAGAACTAGATGGGCAAGATCAAGGGGATGTCTAGAAACAAATGAATGCCTTCAATCCCAATAATTCAGTAAAGATTATGAAGGATCTGGGAATGGGATATTGTAGTAAAAACATAAAATACTGGAAGAATTCAGCCAGTCAAGCAGCATCTGTAGAAAGAGAAACCAGTTAACATTTCAGAGCACAGATCCTTACTCAGAACTGGAGAAAGATTGAAAGGGTACAGTTTTCAAATCATCTTGAGGAAGCAGGCTTTGGGTGGTTGGTGGGTGAGTGAGATTAAAAATTTTATGCAGATTGGTCAAGACAAGATCAGGTGACAAAGAGCTTGCGTTCTGAACATTTGGGAATCATAACGTAGAAACCAGATGAAAAAGGGACATAACCATGATGGCAAACGAAGAAACAGCAGTTTTCCTGAAGAAGAAAAATTCTCATTTGAAAACATTCAAAAATAGGCAGTAGTAGATAGATGTTGTTCTTGTTTATGTTGGGCTTCACTGAGAGGATGGAAGAGGCTGAAGAGTGATTGGAATAGGAATGGGATTGAGATTTAAAGTGACATGAAATGGAACATATGCACTCACCATGAGGACTGAGCTCAAGTGCTCCACAAGACCCTCCGAGACGAAGGCTCTCGGCCTGAAACGTCGACTGTAGCACTTCCTAGAGATGCTGCCTGGCCTGCTGGGTTCACCAGCAACTTTGATGTGTGTTGCTTGAATTTCCAGCATCTGCAGAATTCCTCATGTTTGCATATCCAAGCTGCTTTTGCTTTCTCCAAAGTAGAGTAAGTTAATCGTGAACACTAATTGCAGCAGGATAGATTGGAAATTGTGCAATGAAAATGCTGCTTTGCCGGAAATGATTGTTTGTTTTAAAAGTCTAGTTGAGACAGACCTTATAGAACATAGAACAGTAAAGTGCAGAGTGTAGGAACAGACCACTTGGCCATGACATCTTTACTGGCCATGATGGCAATCTGAACCAATCCCATCTGTCTGCACATGGTCTCTATACTTCCATCCCTAGCCTGTTCATGCCCCTATCTAAAAGCCTTTTAAATGTTGCTGTCCGCATGGCAGCATGTTCCAGGCACTGCACCTATCACTCTCTGTGTTCAAAAATTAATTTTTCTTCTATCACTTCTCAACTTCTGATGCCCTGGATGAAACAAACTAAATTTATCCAATCTCTCTAATCCTGGTAAAACTCTTCTGCACCCTCTCCAAAGCTTCTACACTTTTCAGAAATGGATACAATACTCCAAAAAGAACTAAACAAAATTTTATACAGCTGCATTTTGACTTCCCAACTTTTATTCTCAACAAGCCAGCTGGCAATCAGAATGATGTGTATGAAATTCCAGGTAATCTGCCTTGGGGGGGAAAAGATTAAAAATAAATGATCACTTAACTAATCAAATTTTTTTTAACATTTCAGACAATGATTGCAGATTTATACCAGGTCTGACAGAAGAAGATACCACTGACAACAGCCTAGCTGACATAGTAAGCTATACACATATCCTTTCACATCTGGAGAAGGATGCTTATGTGAGGATGCTGTTCTTGGACTACAGTTCAGCATTCAACACCATAGTTCCATCCAGGCTCGACAAGAAGCTCAGAGACCTCGGTCTTGACCCTGCCTTGTGCAGCTGGATCCTGGACTTCCTGTCAGATCACCAGCAGGTTGTAAGAGTGGGCTCCCTCACTTTCAACCCTCTGACTCTTAATACAGGAGCCACTCAGGGATACGTACTGAGTCCCCTTCTTTACTCCCTATACACCAATTACTGTATTGCCACCCACAGCTCCAATCTGCTAATTAAATTTGCCAACAACACTACATTGATTGGCCTTATCTCAAACAATAACAAGGTGGCCTACAGGGAAGAAGTCATCTCTCTGACACAGTGGTGTCAAGAAAACAACCTCTCCCTCAATGTCGCAAAAATAAAGGAGCTGGTTGTGGATTTCAGGAGGAATGGAGACGGGCTAACCCATATTGACATCAGTGGATCTGGGGTTGAGAGGGTAAATAGCTTCAAGTTCCTCAGTATCCACATCACCGAGGATCTCACATGGTCTGTACACACCAGCTGTGTAGTGTAAAAGGCACAACAGTGCCTATTTCACCTCAGACGGTTGAGGAAGTTTGGTATGGGCCCCCAAATCCTTAGAACTTTCTACAGGGGCACAATTGAGAGCCTCCTGACTGGCTGCATCACTGCCTGGTATGGGAACTGTACCTCCCTTAATTGCAGGACTCTGCAGAGAGTGGTGTGGACAGCCCAGCGCATCTGTAGTTGTTAACTTCCCATGATTCAGGACATTTACAAGGACAGGTGTGTAAAAAGGGCCCATAGGATCATTGGGGACCCAAGTCATCCCAACCACAATCTATTCCAGCTGCTGCCATCAGGAATCCGTACCACAGCATAAAAGCCAGGACCAACAGGCTCCGGGACAGCTTTTTCCACCAGGTCATCAGACTGATGAACTCATGCTGATTTGTCTGTACTCTATATCACATTAACTGTTCTGTTTATTATAAATTACTATGATTGTACATTGAGATGGAAATGTAACGTAAAGATTTTTACTCCTCATGTATGTAAAGAATGTAAGAAGTAAAGTCAATTCAATTCACTATGACCTAACTTCATAGAATATAATTAGCAACTTTCTTACAAATAACTCATTCAGTTAAATCTTGCAGCTCAGTTTAGTTTAGCTGTTTTAAATCTATAGAACTAATTAATTGCAGCACCATATGTCGTTACTATTCTTACAACAACCAGGGAAAATACAGTTGAAATTCAAACATCATTGTAGTAAAGGTGAAAATGGTAGTTAAATCACGTACAATCAGAATTCTTCAAATGGCAGATCTAAATTACCATATACTTTGTTCAAACTTTTTTTCCGTTTTAGCTAACAATTGAATTCAGATTCAGAAGTTGTAGTTTAACCCATAATCTATGTTAATATTTTAGACCTATTTAGGACTCTAACTTTTATCACATTTATGTAAAAGATTTTAGAACTTGTAAAGAAAATATTTTGTGGTAAGCTTTTAAATCAGGTTTAAGTGCAAAGAATAGATAGTTACCCTGCTATTTCCATGCATTGTGCTTTTCAGTGAACTAATATCTGTCCATATCCTTTATGCTTCTAGTGAAAAATAATGAACAAGCCTTTCCTGTTTTAATGTGTTTTTTTATTTTACAATACAAATTATACATGCTAATAACAACAGTTCTTCTATTTGTTAATACTTACTTTAAGCTGGACACTGTTAAACTTCTTCGAATGAATTCCACTACACTTCCCCCCTCTCCCGCCCACCAACATCATTAACAGCTTTTGTCTATTTCAATTCCTAAAACTTCAAACTAACCACATTTGTTGGTTTTCATTCCCTTCAGGCTGTTGGTCTAGGGGCCAGGTTCATCAAACTGGGAGGTCTATGTCATGGAGAGCGGGTGGCAAAATACAACCGTCTGCTGGCCATTGAAGAAGAATTGGCTCAGAGGGGAGCATTGGGTATGAGCTGCTTCATTTTATTCCTTTTCAGCTTGCAGAGAATGGGAGACAAAGATTATGGGAGGAGTGACAGAAATTGCGCAGCTAGAGGGAATGAGAATCCTACGAGTCAGCAAATCACACTCTGTCCAAAAGAAAAGAAAGCATTTGCCAAAAGCTGCATTGGTCCATGTAACTGACAACTTAATGGTACTGGATGTACATAAATACCAATTGTCTTCAATCAGGAGGCTATATCTACAATCACTTCATTATTGTACTACCGAATTTAGTATTTCACATCAATAACCATCCCCTAAATTGAAAGCCGGCATTATTATAATGCTTTTCATTCTCCAAATGCTGTAAATGTTGAATTATTTTATTTTTCACAGTGTGTTCTCTATAAACTAATGTTTATTTAAATGGTGAAATAGTGAGTGAAAATTGTAGCATATAAATGGTAGCTTAAATATGTAAGAAATTTTATGAACTCATTAGTAATTTGGTTTGGTATATTTTTAAAAATCTGACATAAATTTAGGTGTTTATTTCTTATTTGCTAATACCACACAACAATAAATTCAAAGTATAATTTTGACGAACCCTAATTAACTAACTTTTTTTTTAAAAATAGGTCAATCACCTCAACATCAATTTCCTGTCATTCGTGAAGAAGAGAAAGATCTTGATCCAGAAAAGACGCAATCTAAGCAACTAAGTTGAACTACAGGCATATTGTTTAGGGCTTGAAGCAGTAACCTCATCGTCAAAAGATTTTATTTGAAGACAAGTGAAGAATTGTCCCAAACTAATGATGACACATATGAGGTGATTGTAGAAATTACTTCAGCTGATACTGCAGTTAATATTTTTATACATTCTTAATAGTAATCACCCAGTATATGAAGGCAATGCTAATTCACTACAAAATACAATATTTTTATAACTTTGTAAAACAGTTTAAAATAGAGAATTTTCCCTCTATTAAACTGGAGGAGTTTCTGAGTGAAGTTCCATTGTCATTTCATGTTGAAACCAATTAGCATTAATTACCATTGATCAGGTTTTCAAGTACATTTAAGACAAACATAAGCCGAGTTTCTAGAAAGCAATCTTGCATGGTTTGTGTCAATTCAGTATAATCATAACCAATTAATGGTGACTTAATATCTTAAGTGTTTTAAGTGTCTTTGATTGTGTATACGTTATAAAACTATTCATCTGCACAACTATTTCAGTTACATGAAACCCTTTATCATTAACTAAGTACCAGTTGCACATTGCACTTGATAGATAATCATCAGAAATCAATGTTTGCAGCAATATATGCAGGCTAAGAATGAACTGTGATTAGAAAATGCGTTTCCATATTCTAATATCATACACTTCATTTATTATACTGAACAAGCAACAGATCTTATAGTTTTGCATTCCCTATTAAAATCAAACTTACATTAAGTTTATTCATATTTACAGTGTGTAAACTTAACACAATTTTAATAGTGATAGGGTCCCTCTTGTCTTCACCACCTATCACCCCATCAGCCTTCACATCCAACGCATTATCCTCCACTACCGCCACCTACAAAGGGATCCTACCACTAAACAGACCTTTACCTCCCCACCGCTTTCCACAGGAATCTCTCCCTCCCCACTAATCTCCCTCTAGGCACTTATCCCTGCAAGAGACTTAAGTGCCACACCTGCCCAAACATCTTATGTCTCAACTCCATTCAGGGCCCCAACAGTCCTTCCAGGTAAGGTAACACCACCTGTGAATCTGCTAGGGTCGTCTATTGTATCCAGTGCTCCCAATGCAGCCTCCTTTACATTGGCGAGACTTGTCATAAATTGGGACACTGCTTTTTCGAGCACCTATGCATCATCTGCCACAAGCAGGACTTCCTGGTGGCCAAATATTTTAATTCCAATTCCAATTCCCATTCCACTGTGTTCATCCATGGCCTCCTCTTATGCCAAGATGAGACCACCCTCAGGATGGAAGAGCAAAATCTTATATGCCATCTGCTATCCTCCAACCTGATGGCATGAATATTGATTTCTCTCCAGTGAACAAATTCCCCCCCACCCCATTCTTCATGCTGACCTTTTACTTCTTCTCACCTGACTATTGCTTCCCCCTGTGTCCTCTCCTCCTTCCCTTTCTCCCATGATCCATTCTCCACTCCTATCTGATTCTTTGTTCTCCAGTTCTTGCTCTTTCCCACTCCTGGCTTCACCTATCACTTTTCAGCTAGCCTCTTTCCCTTCCCCCACCTTTTTATTCAGGCATCTTCCTTCTCAGCCCGAAACGTCAACTGTTTATTGCAACACTCACAACATGCTGGAGGAACTCAGCAGGTCGGGCAGCATCCGTGGAAACGATCAGTCGACGTTTCGGGCCGGAATCCTTCGTCAGGCCCGAAACGTCGCCTGATCGTTTCCACGGATGCTGCCCGATCTGCTGAGTTCCTCCAGCGTGTTGTGAGTGTTGCTTTGCCCCCAGCATCTGTGGATTATTTTGTGTCAACTGTTTATTCTTTTCCATTGTTGCATTTTGTGTGTTTCCATTTTTACATATGTTCATAAGTTATTTTTGTCCAAGTCAGAAAAAAGACAAAGGTCTCTGGATATCGTAACCATACCTTGACAGTATTATAATGAATAGCATCAAATGCACAGAAGACTGAAAAAAAAAGAAAAATTACAAAGTGTACGAGAGGAAACTATTTCTGCTATTTGCAGTAATAAGCATATGTTTGCAGTTTAAACTTTGGAATTTAATAATGTTAGGAGAGTTTGTTTGTTCATTTGTCCACAGGCCAGGGGTTCATAGCTCAGGGACAGCCTGTATAGCTGGAGATGCAAGAGACTACAGTTGCTGGAATCTGAAGCACACAAAGCACTTGAGGAAATCAGTAGGTCAGGCAGCATCCATGAAGAGAGATGGAGTTTCCTTATAAAGTCCAGATAAAGTCTTGATCTGAAACATCAACTGTCCATTTCCTTCCATAGTTGCTGCCTGATTGACTGGTTTTCTCCAGTGCTTTGTGTATTCAGCCTATAAGGCTGTTGCTCTCTACTTTCCTATTGCAAAATGATTTTTTACTTAAGCTCAGTTTCCTCTCCTGATTTTTATGTTTAATTTTGTAACTAAAAGCAAAGTCAGTTTTTTCACTACAGGGAAGCAGTAATGAGTAAAATTATCAGTCATTCTGTTTCAGGCTTGTTTGAAGGGTGAATGTCAACAGGGAGATCAAAGAAAGAAGATTGCTACCGAATGTTTTATGTTTCCTGAAAAGTTAAGGAGGATTTTTTTTCTCTTTGTGACTGTTTTTCTGAACTAATAACCATATGTGCTATCTCCAACAACACACACAGCTTACGGCAAGGTCTGCACACATTCACAGACTTCAAAGCTAAACGCAGTGGTGCTGCCAACATCGCTGCCTCTCTCCCAGATGAGCCATCTCTTTTTTATGCTAGGTTCAATGTCGACAACACTGAGCCCCCAAGGACAGCCGATACAACCTGCACCTTGATCCTCTCTGAGGCTGAAGTACACAGGTGTTTCCAACAAGTAGATAGCCGCAAGGTTGTGGGAGCGGATGGTGTCCCAGGGCGGGTACTCAGAATATGCACGGCACAACTAGCAGGTGTGTTTGCAGACATTTTTGATCTCTCCCTCTCCCAGTGTTGAGTGCCCTCCTGCTTCAGAACATCCACCATTGTCACTGTATATTGATTGGCCTTACCTCAAATAATAACGAGACAACCTACAGAGAAGAGATCATTATCCTGACACAGATGTATCAAAAAAACAACCTTTCCATCAATGTCGCAAAAACAAAGGAGCTGGTTGTGGCCTACAGGAGGAACGGAGACAGGCTAACCCCTGTTGACATCAATGGATCTGGGGATGAGAGGGTGGACAGCTTCAAGTTCCTTGGTATACACATCACGAGAATCTCACTTGGTCTGTACGTACCGGCTGTGTGGTGAGAAAAGCACACTAGCGCCTCTTTCAGCTCAGATGGTTAAAGAAATTTGACGAGTCCCTAAATTCTACAGGGGCACAATTAAGAGCATCCTGACTGGCTGTATCACTGCCTGGTATGGAAATTGTACTTCCCTCAACCGCAGGACACTGCGGAGAGTGGTGCAGATAGATATGAGCTTATCATTACTCAGGACAAGTTCCACAAATTCACCATCCTCTGGCAAAAGAAATTTGTCCGCACTTCTGTTTTAAATGGATGTCCCTCTATCCTGAGGCTGTGCCTTCTTGTCCTAGACTTTCCCACCATGGGAAACTCCTTTCAACATCTACTCTGTATAGGCATTTTAACAATTAAAATGTTTCAATGATATCCCTCCTCATCTTTCTAAATTCCAGTGAGTATGGGCCCAGAGCCATCAAACAGTCCTCATATGTTAACCCTTTCATTCCCGGAATCATCCTTGTGAATCTCTTCTGAACCCTCTTCAATGGCAGCACATCTTTTCTTATATAAGGAGCCCAAAACTGTTCACAACAGTCAAGGTGAGGCCTCACCAGTGTCTTAGAAAGCCTCAGCATCACATCCCTGCTATTATATTCTAGACTTCTTGAAATGAATGCTAACATTGCATTTGCCTTCCTCACCAGCGACTTAACCTGCAAGTTAACCTTTAGGGTGTTCTGCCGAAGTCCCTTTGCATCTCTGATTTTTGGAATTTCTCCCCATTTAGAAAAGAGTCTGCACATTTATTTCTTCTATCAAAATGCATGACCATGCATTTTCCAACATTATATTTCATTTGCCACTTTCTTGCCCAATCTCCTAATATGTCTAAGACCTCCTGCAGCCTTACCATTTCCTCAACACTATCTGCACCTCCACCAATCTTCGTATCATCTGCAAACTTGGCAACAAAGCCATCTATTCCATCATCTAAATCATTGATTTACAGCATAAAAAGCAGTCCCAACATCGACCTCTGCAGACACCAATAGTCATTTGTTGCCAACCAGTAACGAATGCTCTTATTCCCACTCGCTGCCGCCTACAAAACAGCCAATGCTCTAACCATGCGAGTAACTTTTCTGTAATAACATGGGTTCTTAACTTGGTAAGCAGCCTCATGTGTGGCACCTTGTGAAAAGGTATTCTGAAAATCCAAATATACACCATAAGACATAGGAGCAGAATTAGGCCATCTGGCACATGGAGTCTGCTCCGTCATTTAATCATGGCTGATCCCTTTTTCTATCTCATCCTCAATCCCAGTTCCTGGCCTTCTCCCCGTAACCCTTGATGCCATGTCCAATCATGAACCTATCAATCTCTGACTTAAATACACCCAATGACCTGGCCTCCACAGCTGCACGTGGCAACAAATTCCACAAATTTACTACCCTTCAGCTAAAGTAATTTCTCTGCATCTCTGTTTTGAAAGAGTGCCCCTCTATTCTGAGGCTGTGCCCTCTTGTCCTAGACTTTCCCACCATGGGAAACATCCTTTCCACATCTACTCTGTCTAGGCCTTTCAACATTCAAAAGGTTTCAATGTGATTTCCCCACTCGTCCTTCTGAAGTCCAGCAAGTACAGACCCAGAGCCATCAAACATTCCTTGTATGATAACCCTTTCATTCCTGGAATTATCCTTGTGAGTTTCCAATGGTCCCTCTCCAATGCCAGCACATCTTCTCTGAAATGAGGGGCCCAAAACTGTTCCCAATACTGGTGAGGCCTCACTAGTGCCTTATAAAGCCTCAGCATCACATCCTTGCTCTTGTATTCTAGACCTCTTGAAATGAATGCTAACATGGCATTTACCTTCCTCACCACTGACTCAACCTGCAAGTTAACCTTCAGGGTGTTCTGCACAAGGACTCCAAGTCCCTCTGCATCTCAGATTCCTGGATTTTTTCCCTATTTAGAAAATAGTCCACACGTTTATTTCTACTACCAAATATGCATGACCGTGCATTTTCCAACATTTATTTCATTTCCCACTTTCTTACCCATTCTCCTTAACTGTCTAAGTCCTTCTGCATACTACCTGCCCCTCCACCAATCTTTGTATCATCTGCCAATTTGGCAGCAAAGTCATCTATTCCATCATCTAAATCATTTATATACAGGTGTACAGCATAAAAAAGAAGTGGTCCCAACACCGACCCCTGCAGAACACCACTAGTCACTGGCAGCCAACCAAAAAAGGATCCTTTAATCCTACTCACTGCCAATACTCCAACCATGCTAGTAACTTTCCTTTAATTCCATGGGCTCTTAACTTGATAATGTGTGGCACCTGTCAAAGGCCTTCTGAAAGTCCAAATATACAACATCCACTACATCCCCTTTATTTATCCTACTTGTAATCTCCTCAAAGAATTCCAACAGCTTCATCAGGCAGGATTTCCCCTGAAGGAAACCATGCTGAATTTGTACTGTCTTGTCCTGTGTCACCAAGTACTCCATCACCTCATCCTTAACAATTGATTCTAACATCTTCCCAGCCACTAAGGTCATGGTAACTGGTCTATACTTTCCTTTCTGCTGCCTTCCTCCTTCCTTAAGTGTCATTTACACTTTTCTAGTCCTCTGGCATCATACCAGACTCCAATGATTTTTGAATGATCATTTCTAATGCCACCACAATCTCTAATGCTACCTTTTTTAGGACCATAGGGTGCAGTTCATCTGGTCTGGGTGACATATACCTTTAGGTCTTTCAGATTTTTGAGCACCTTCTGTCTTGTAATGGTAACTGTACCTACTTCTCTTCCTTCACATACTACAACATCAGGCATACTGCTAGTGTCTTCAACATTGAAGACTGATGCAAAACACTCATTTAGTTCATCAACATCTTGTCCCCCATTATTATTTCTCCTGCTTCATTTTCAAGTGGTCTTATATTCACGCTCATTGCTCTTTTTTTTAAAACGTACTGGAAAAAACTTTTACTATCCACTTTGATATTATTTGCTAGCTTGCTTTCATATTTCATCTTTTCCCTTCTAATGATTTTTAGTTGTTCTCTGTAGGTTTTTAAAAACTTCCCAATCCTCTATCTTCCCACTAATTTTTGCTTTGTTGTATGCCCTTTCTTTTGCTTTTATAATATCTTTGACTTCCCTTGTCAGCCACGGTGGTACTATTTTACCATTTGAGTATTTCTTCATTTCTGGAATACACATGTCCTGCACCTTCCTCATTTTTCCTGGAAACGCATGCCATTGCTGCTCTGCTGGCAACTCCTCTCTCATACCACTGTAATTTCCACTGAAATACTGCTACACCCAGACTTTACTTTCTCTCTATCAAATTGCAAGTTGAACTCAATCATATTTTGATCACTGGGTCCTAAGGGTTCTTTGACTTTAAGCTTCCTAATCGCCTCTGGTTCATTACATAACACCCAATCCAGTATAACAGATCCCCTAGTAGACTCAATGACAAAGTGCTCTAAAAAGCTATCTCTTGGGCTTCAATAAACTCACTCTCGAGATACATTACCAACTTGATTTTCCCAATTGACCTGCATATTAAAATCACAGTGTCCTTTTGACTCGCCTTTTCTATTACCTGTTGTAACCTGTGGTCCACCTCCTCTCCACTGTTGGGATGCCTGTATATAACTGCCTTCAACGTCCATTTACCTTTGCAGTTTCTTAACTCAACCCACAAGGATTCAACATCTTCCGATCCTATGTCACATCTTTCTACTGATTTGATGCCATTCTTCACCATTAGAGGCAAACTACCCCCTCTGCCTACCTTCCTATCCCTCCAATATAACATGTAACCTTGGAGATTCAGCTCCCAATTACAACCATCCTTCAGCCAAGATTCAGTGATGGCCACAACATCATACCTGGCAATCTGTAATAGCGCAACAAGATCATCCACCTTATTTCTTATACTACACGTATTTAGATACAACACCTTGAAACATAGAAACATAGAAAATAGGTGCAGGAGTAGGCCATTCGGCCCTTGGAGCCTGCACCGCCATTTATTATGATCATGGCTGATCATCCAACTCAGAACCCTGCACCAGCCTTCTCTCCATACCCCCTGATCCCTTTAGCCACAAGGGCCATATCTAACTCCCTCTTAAATATAGCCAATGAACTGGCCTCAACTGTTTCCTGCAGCAGAGAATTCCACAGATTCACCACTCTGTGTGAAGAAGTTTTTCCTAATCTCGGTCCTAAAAGGCTTCCCCTTTATCCTCAAACTGTGACCCGTATTTGAGTACCGTATTTCCTATCTTTTCCAATTTTGCATCCCTAATTATTTGATACTCTGCCTGTTGGCTTCAACTAAGTCCCATCACCTGCCTGCTTTTCCTGACAATCTGACTGCACGCTATTTTTACTTTTTTATCATCCGTCCTATCCTGAATCCCTTCACTCCGGTTGCTACGCTTCCCCCCCCCCCCCCACCACCACCAAATTAGTCCCCAACAGCTCTAACAAACCTGCCCACAAGAATATTGGTCCCCCTCGGGTTCAGGTGCAACCCATTACTTTTGAACAGGTCATACCTCCCCCAGAGTATACCTTCTCTCCCCTAGTGGAATATTCACTGCATCTCCTTTATCTATCCTACTTGTAATCTCCTGAAAGAATTCCAAAAGCTAGATTTTCACTTAAGGAAACCATGCTGACTTTGTCCTATTTTGTACCGTGTCACTAAGTACCCCATGACCTCATCCCTAACAATTGACTCCAACACCTTCCCAGCCACTGAGGTCAGGCTAACTGGACTATAATTTCCTTCCTGCTGCCTCACTCCTTTCTTAAAGAGCAGAGTGACATTTGCTATTTTTCATTCCTCTGGTACCATGCCAGAGTCCAATGATTCTTGAAAGATCATTACTAGTGCCTCCACAATCTCTACCACTACCTCTTTCAGAACACTAAGGTGCAGTTCCTCTGGTCTGGGTTACTTATTTACCTTCTGATCTTTCAGCTTTTTGAGCACCTTCTCCCTTGTAATCGTTTAATGACCTGGGAAAGGTCTCACTGCTAATGTAATGGTTTTTCTGTAACGCTGGCCAATGAAGGGAGGTGTTTTTCTTTCTTGCTGGCCCAAGAGAAGCTTTCATGGTCTTTTGTTCAGTGGAAGATGGAGAGAGAAGATACCGAAACGGGGAAGTCATAGACTGCAGGACGTAGTGGACCTGGAATAGGGTGGGGAGTCGACGACACCTGGGGGAAATCGATAGAGAACAAAGAGACAGGAAAACAGTGAGCTCCAACGTCGCACAGTAGACTGTTTCATGAGAATGGGCCCTTCTCTATTTTGTTTTCTTTACTAACTCTATAGTCAAATTAGGAATTATAAAGCTCAGTCGTTTAATTGCATATTGTGTACTGTTTGTTACTTCCTGATACTGATTTGTAACAGGGGAGCACATCATACAGCATCCACCCAAACAAGATTTCTCAAGTTTGGCCAGGCCAGAAGCTGTCTTCTCCTAGTCAAACCTGAGGGTTACAATAGTAACTGCACTCACTTCTCTTCCCACACAGCCTTCAGCACCTGGCATACTGCTAGTGTCTTCCACAGTGAAGGCTAATCCAAAATACTCATTTAGTTTATCTGCCATCTCCTTGTCCCCCATTATTATATCTCCAGCCTCCATTTCAAGTGGTCCTATATCCACTCTCATCTCTCTTTTATTTTTTTTAATATACTTGAATACATTTTTTCTATCCAGCTTGGTATTGTTTGCTAACTTGCTTTCACATTTCATCTTTTCCCTCCTAATGACTCTTTTTGTTGCTTTCTATAGGTTTTTATAAGCTTCCTAATCCTCTGTGTTCCCACTAATCTTTGCTTTTTTGTATGTCTTCTCTATTGCTTTTACATCAGCTTTGACTTCCCTTCTCAGCTATAGTAGTACAATTTTGCCATTTGAAAATTTCTTTGTTTTTGGAATACATCTATCTGTATCATCCTCATTTTTCCCAGAAACTCAAGCCATTGCTGCTCTGCTGTCATCCTGCCAGCATCTCCTTCCAATTTACTTTGGCCAACTCCTCTCTTATACCACTGTAATTTCTTTTACTCACTGAAATACTGCTATGTCACACCTTACTTCCTCCCTATCAAATTTCAAGTTGAATTCAATCATATTGTGATCACTGATAACTAAGGGTTTCTTTACCATAGAACCATAGAACCTACAGCACAGAAACTGGCCTTTTGGCCCTTCTTGGCTGTGCCGAACCATTTTCTGCCTAGTCCCACTGACCTGCACACGGACCATATCCCTCCATACACCTCCCATCCATGTATCTGTCCAATTTATTCTTAAATGTTAAAAAAGAACCCGCATTTACCACCTCGTCTGGCAGCTCATTCCATACTCCCACCACTCTCTGTGTGAAGCCCCCACTAATGTTCCTTTTAAACTTTTCCCCCCTCACCCTTAACCCATGTCCTCTGGTTTTTTTACCTCCCTGATCGCCCCCAGTTCATTACACAACACCCAATCCAGTATAGCTGATCCCCTCGTAGACTCAATGACAAACTGCTCTAAAAGCCCATCTTGTAGGCATTCAACAAAAATCACTATCTTGGGATCTATTACCAATGTGATTTTCCCAATCTACCTGTATGTTAAAATCTCCCATGACTATCATAACATTGCCGTTTTGACCCACCTTTTCTATTTCCCATTGTAATCTGTAGTCCAGTTCTCAGCTACCGTTTGGAGGCCTGTATATAACTGTCAACAGAGCCCCTTTACCCTTGCACTTTCTTAACTCAACCAACAAGGATTCAACATCTTCTGATCCTACGTCACATCTTTCTAATTATCTGATATCATTCTTTACCAGCAGAGCCACACCACTCCCTCTGCCTACCTTCCTATCCCTCTGATACAATGTGTAACCTTAGATATTCAACTCCTAATTGCAACCATCCTTCAGCCACAATTCAGTGATTGCCCCAACATCATACTTGACAATCTGTAATAGTGCAGCAAGAACATCCACCTTATTTCTTATACTCCATGCATTGAGAAATAACGCTGAGTACTGAATTTACTTCCCTTTTTTTGATTCTGCATCCCTAGTGCACTGATACTCACACTGCTGCCTGCAATTTTGTCCTATCATCTGCCTGCCCTTCCCGACAGTCTGACTGGATGCTTTCTTCATTTTTTTTTACCATCTGTCCTATCCTGAGTCCTTTCACTCCAGTTCCAGTCCCCCCTGCCAAATTAGTTTAACCCTCCCCAAAAGTTCTAAGATACCTGCCCGAAGAATATTGGTCCCCCTCGGGTTCAGGTGCAACCTGTCCCTTTTGTACAGGTCATACCTACCTCAGAAAAGATCCCAATGATCCAAGAACCTGAAGCCGTGCCCTCTGCATGAGCTTATAAGCCACACATTTATCTGCCAAATTATCCTGTTTCTACCCTCACTGTTGCATGGCACAAGTTGCAGTCCAGAAATTACTACTTTGGAGGTCCTGTTTCTCAGCTTTCTGCCTAGATCTCTAAATTCCCTCTTCAGGATCTCATTGCTTTTTCTTCTTATGTCATTTGTAACAACATGTACCAAGACGTCTGGCTGCTCTCCTTCCCTCTCCTAAATGCTGTGGACGCAATCTGAGCCATCCCTGACAATGGCACCTAGAGGTAACGTACCATTTGAGTGTCCCATTCACATCCACAGAATCTGCTGTCTGTTGCTCTATTGAATACCCCATCATTACCGTTCTTCTCCCTCTTTCTCTTCTGTACCACGTACCCATGCTCAGTGCCAGTAATCTAGTATCTGTGCATTCACCTTGGAGATCATTCTGCACAACAGTGTCCAAAACATTATACTCGTTATTGAGGGGTACTCTGCCTATTCACCTTACCATTTCTTCTCCTGACAATCATCCAGCTACCCACCTCGTACAACTTGGGGATGACTACTTCCCTGCAACTCTGATCAATACTCTCCCGTACAAGCTGACGGTCATCCAATTGCTGCTCCAGATCCCTAACACAGTCTTCACGGAGCTGCAGCTGGATGCACTTCACACAGATGTAGTTCCTTGGGAGATTCTGAGTCTCCCAGGCCTCCAACGTCCAGCATGAAGAGCACACACCAGCCATTTAAACTACACAGTAAGAAAAAGCGAAAACTTACAGAAACTTGCATGGACAACTTGCCCAGAGCCAGCACTTCTTCTGAGCCAAAGCCTAACACTCCCACTCTCATCACTGGCCCACTCCCAACAATGGCTGATCCCCTTATCCCCTCTGTACTTTTATTTACTCCTCTCTACACTGCTCCTGCTGACCTGTGAGAAACCTCCTCGCTGTACGCTACTCCCATCGCTGATTGGGCAGCTGGAATGACCACCCTCCGGCTAAAAAAATCCTTTCTTAGATAAGGGGCCCAAAACTACTCAATCCTCAAATGTGGCCTCACCAGTGCCTTATAAAGCCTCAGCATTACAATCTTGATTTTTATATTCTTGTCCTCTGGAAATAAATGTTAACATTGCATTTGCTTTTCTTACCACCACCTCGACCTGCAAGTTAACCTTTAGGGAATCCTGCACTAGAACTCCAAAGACACTTTGCATCTTGGATTTCTTAAAATTTTCTCCCTGTTTAGAAAATAGTCTATGCTTTTATTCCTTCTACCAAAGTGCATGACCATATATTTCCCGACACTGTATTCCATCTGCCATTTCTTTGCACATTCTCCTATCCCATCCCTTTTGCAACTTCCTTGCTTCCTCAACACTACCTGCCCCTCCACCTATCTTCATATCATCTGCTAACTTAGCCACAAACCCATGAATTCTATCATTCGAATCATTGATGAATAATGTAAAAAAAAACATCCCAATGCTAACTGGTAGCGAACCAGAAAAGGCTCCCTTTATTACCAGTCTTTGCCTCCTACCAATTAGCCAATACTCTCTCCATGCTGGTATTTTTCCCAGTTACACCATGGGCTCTTGTTAAACAGCCTTCTGTGCACCACCATGTCAAATAACTTCTGAAAATCCAACGATTCTCCTTTCTCTATCCTGCTTGCTATTTCATCAAAGAATTCGAATAGATTTGGTAAGCAAGATTTTCCCCTTAGAAAGTAGGCATTTGGTCTTTTTTATCATGTGCCTCCAAAGTATCCTGAAATCTCATTCTTAACAATTAACATCTTCCCAACCACTGAGGTCAGGCTAACTGGCCCATAATTGCCCTTCTTCTACCTCCCTCTCTCCCTTTTTGAAGAGTGGAATGATAATTGCAATTTTCCAGTTTCTAGGACTATTCCAGAATCAAGTCCTATTAATGGTAAGACTCTTGGCAGTGTGGAGGATCAGAGGGATCTTGGGGTCCGAGTCCATAGGACACTCGAAGCTGCTGTGCAGGTTGACTCTGTGGTTAAGAAAGCATAGGGTGCATTATCCTTATCAATCGTGGGATTGAGTTTAAGAGCCGAGAGGTAATGTTGCAGCTATATAGGACCCTAGTCAGACCCCACTTGGAGTACTGTGCTCGATTCTGGTCGCCTCACTACAGGAAGTACATGGAAACTGTAGAAAGAGTGCAGAGGAAATTTACAAGGATGTTGCCTGGATTGGGGAGCATGCCTTATGAGAATAGGGTGAGTGAACTCGGCCTTTTTTCCTTGGAGCGACGGAGGATGAGAGGTGATCTGATAGAGGTGTATAAGATGATGAGAGGCATTGATTGTCTGGATAGTCAGAGGCTTCTTCCCAGGGCTGGAATGGCTAGCACAAGAGGACTCAGTTTTAAGGTGCTTGGAAGGAGGTACAGAGGAGATGGCAGGGGTAAGTTTTTTTTACACCGAGAGTGGTGAGTGCGCGGAATGGGCTGCCGAATGGGTGGTGGAGGTGGATACGATAGGGTCTTTAAAGAGACTCCTCGACAGGTGCATGGAGCTCAGAAAAATAGAGGGCTATGGGTAACCCTAGGTAATTTCTAAGGCAAGGACATGTTTGGTAAAGCTTTGTGGGCCGAAGGGCCTGTATTGTGCTGTAGGCTTTCTATGTTTTCTATGTTTCTAAGTGATCCTTGAAGGATCATTCCTAATGCTTCCATAATCTCTTCAGCTCCTTTTTTCAGAACCCTAGGGTGTAGTCCATCTGATCCAGGTGACATGCTACCTTCAGACCTTTCAGCTTCCCAAGTACCTTCTGCCTAGTAATAGCAACTGCACTCGCTTCTGCCCCTTGACACCCTCAAACTTCCAGCATAGAACTAGTGTCTTCCACTGTGAAGACTGATGCAAGATACTTAGTCAGTTCATCCACTATTTCCTTGTTCCCCACTACTACCTCTCCAGTGTCATTTTCTAGCAGTCCAAAATCTTAACGTATCTGTGCATCCATCATAAGCAAATTGAAAAAAAACTTATTTATTTATTCATCCTGCCTTATGTAGCTGGATCCTGGATTTCCTGTCAAGATCACCAGCAGGTGGTATGAGTGGGCTCCTTCACCTCTGCCCCTTAACACAGGAGCCCCTCAGGGCTGTGTCCTAAGCCCCTTCTTTTACTCTCTGTATACCCATGACTGTGTCACCACCCACAGCTCCACTCTGCTATTAAATTTGCTGACAATACTCCACTGATTGGCTTTATCTCGAATATTAATGGGGCAGCCTACAGAGAAGAAATCATCACCCTGACACAGTGATGTCAAGAAAACAACTTCTCCCTCAATGTCGCAAAAACAAAGGAGCTGGTTGTGGACTACAGGAGGAATGGAGACAGGCTAACCCCTATTGACATCAATGCATCTGGGGGTGAACAGCTTTAAGTTCCTCGGCATAAACATCACCGAGGATCTCATGTGGTCTGTACCTACCGGCTGTATGGTGAAAAAGGCACAACAGTGCCTCATTCACCTCAGGTGGTTGAAGAAGTTTGGTATGGGCTCCCAAATCATAAGAACTTTCTACAGTGACACAATTGAGAGCATCTTGACTGGCTGCATCACTGCCTGGTCTGGGAACTGTACTTCCCTCAATTGCAGGACTCTGCAGAGAATGGTACAGACAGCCCAGCACATCTGTAGATGTGAACCTCCCACTATTCAGGACATTTACAAAGACAGGTGTGTATAAAGGGCCCAAAGGATCGTTGGGAACCCAAATCACCCTAACCACGAGGTGTTCCAGCAGCTACCATCCGGAAAATGGTACCAAAGCACAAAAGCCAAGACCAACAGGCTTTGTGACAGCTTCTTCCACCAGGCCATCAGACAGATTAATTCATGCTGACACAACTGTATTTCTATCTTATATTGACTGTCCTGTTGTACATAATATTTATTATACATGACTATAGTTGCACATTGCACATTTAGAGGAAATGTAACAAAGATTTATAATCCTCATGTATATGAAGGATGTAAGCAATGAAGTCAATTCAATTCAGTTCATACTGTGTATTCAGTAAGAGAAAAAAATTATTCCATATCTAAAATTTTGGGATAGCGATTCTTTTTGGTATAAATGTAAATAATAGCTATTTTAATATTTAATATACAGTTATCAATACAGATTTGCATGATTTACTCAATTGCCTGTACAGCCGTCACCTGCCATTCTGATTCTCTGTCCCACCCCCACAATGACCACTTAATCTTTGGCAATATTGGGCAACATAAACCAAGAACAGCTCATCTTTCATCTGGGCAAGTTGTAGCCCTCATTACTGATTTAGCAATTTCAGGTAGTCACTTTTTCCTCCTTTTACAGCTATGATTATATCTCTCTTCCAATTTGTTTACCCTTTCCTCCCACTCTTGTCTCTAACAATTGGCTGTAAAGTTGTTGTTAAATTGATAATTTTGGTTTGCACCATATCATTAACATTCCTTTTGTTTTCTTCACACTTTTCCCCTCATCAATTTAAAGTTTCCTTTTATTTCACTCTGTTCCAGATTTGGCGACAGATTTCTACTCGCTTTCTTAGCCCCACCTCCTCCCAATAGATGTTAATTGACCTCCAGAGAGCTTCAGAGTTTTATGTATCTGTTTTGAATTTACAGCCTCTGCAGTTTATTGCTCCAGCGAACACAGAGCATTCTTGCTTTTAACCACAATACGTTTCTGTTTGCATCACAATACTGTACAAATTATAGGTAAATATGGCCCTCTGTCATTGTTCAAAGAAAATGTTGCATATATGGATAATGAAATACCAACTACATTCTCACAGTAGGGGACTTGCATTAGAGTATGGCAGCAATCCAGGTACTGATGGATTGCCAAAACACACTTTAATAAGTGCTTTCAGCTACTATTTTTGATTGAGAAAGATCAAACTATAATTCATCTACACTACTCAACACTTCTCCATTCAAAAGAACCCTGGACCTTGTTATGCTAAAAAAAAAGTGCAAGCATTATAAATAGGTGAGTTACTATATATTCTGACAAGCAACATATTGTTACATGCAGTGGTTTTTGAAAATGTGGACTATCTCTTTAAGACCACAAGACATAGGAGCAGAATTAGGCCATTTGCCCTTCGAGTTTGCTCTTCCAGTTCATCATGACTGATCCATTCAACCCCATTCTCCTTGTAACCTCACTCACTGACTAATCAAGAACCTAGCAACCTCCACCTTAAATACACCCAATGACCTGGCCTTGGTTGATTATAGGAAGGTCTCTGGCATTTTGCAACAATATCATATGGTCGCTGTGGTTCGGAAAAAGGGGAAAAACAAAACCATCAGCTAATTTCCTGCTTGTGTCACTGCATGAATTCTCAAAGAAGCAAATCAGTTGAAAATATAAGACCATAAGATATAGGAGCAGAAGTAGGCCATTGGCCCATCGAGTCTGCTCTGCCATTCAATCATGGCTGATCCAGTCCTTCCAGTCATCCCCACTCCCCTGCCTCCTCCCCATACCCTTTGATGCCCTGGCTAATCAAGAACCTATCTATCTCTGCCTTAAATGCACCCAATGATTTGGCCTCCATAGCTGCTCATGGCAACAGATTCCACAGATGTACCACCCTCTGAGTAAAGTAATTTCTCTGTATCTCTGCTAAAAATGGACATCCTTCAATCCTGAAGTTGTGCCCACTTGTCCCGAACTCGCCTACCAAGGGAAATAACTTTGACACACCTAATCTGTTCAGGCCTTTTAACATTCCGAATATTTCTATGAAATCCCCCCTCATTCTCCTGAAATCCAGCAAATACAGCCCAAGAGCTGCCAGATGTTCCTCATATGGTAAACCTTTCATTCCTGGAATCATTTTTGTGAATCTTCTCTGAACCCTCTCCAATGTCAGTATATCCTTTCTAAAATAAGGAGCCCAAAACTGCACACAATACTCTTAAGTGTGGTCTCACATTGTTGCAAGGAACAGGGTGAACCCAGATGCAGGATACAGGCACGGGAATTGAGTTCGGATGCAGATGAGGGTGTGGGAGTGGCTGGAGCTGAACGGCAAACAGGAGGGTGAACAGGAAAGCAGGAGGCAGGCAGAACTTATCTTGACACGGAGCATAGAAAGACAAGCGGTAGACAATACTTTTCTTGACACGGAGAGACAGAGTTACACAGGTAAACCTTGGTACTGAAGTAAAACTTAGAATGTTATATGGTTGTTAATACTTATCTTGACACAGAGAGACAGGTAATCCTCGGTGCTGAAGTAAAACTTAGAATCCTTATCTTGACACGGAGAGACAGAGTTACCCAGGTAAACCTTGGTACTGAAGTAGAACTTAGATTACACAATCCTAAGCAGCCAGGAACGTTAATTACCACACTGGCTAAACAACGACCTGGCAACGAGTGGATGCAAAGCCGAGGTTTTATGCTGCAGGTCTTGATGAGAACCAGGTGTGTCGCCATCACAGGGAATTAGGAGAAAATGGGGACTTCATGGTCGGGACCATGACAGTACACGCCCACCCAACGGGAGTCTCCAGGCGAATCACAAGGCTTGTCTGGATTGTTGCGATGGAAACCTCAGATGAGGGAAGGGTCCAAGATGAAGGAGCGGGGAATCCAGGTGCGCTCCTCAGGACCGTATCCCTCCCAATTAACCAGCTACTGGAGACCCCTGCCTCGGTGGCGCACATCCAGTATTCACTGGACGGTGTACGCTGGGTGATCGTCAATGACCCGGGCGGGTGGAGGAGGTTCAGCAGGAGGGCACAAAGGGCTGACAGACATGGGTTTCCATTGAGAGACATGGAACATGGGATGAACGTGCATAGATCTGGGCAGTTTGAGTTTGACCACCGAGGGGTTGACGAGGCTCTCAATTTCAAATGGTCCGATGTAATGAGGGTTGAGTTTCTTGGATTCATTCTTGAGGGGGATGTCTTTTGAAGAGAGCCAAACCTTCTGACCAGGCCGATAGTTGGGCACTAAAATTTGGTGGAGATCGGCGATCCTCCGGTTGCGGTCGGCTGAGCGAGCAACCTGCCAGATCTTGCGGCACCGGCGGAGATGGGCCTGAACTGAACGCATAGCGATGTCATCTTCATGTGTGGGAAATAGAGGGCGTTGATAACCAAGGGGGCATTCAAAGGGAGACATTCTGGTAGCAGCGCTAACCAGGCAGTTGTGGGCGTACTCAACCCAAGTGAGATGGGTGCTCCAAGATGACGGGTTGTTGGCGGATATGCAGCACAGTGCTGCTCCCAAATCCTGGTTTGCTTGTTCTGTTTGACTGTTAGTCTGTGGATAGAGACCGGAAGTCAGACTTACTGAGGCTCCAAGGGCTTGACAAAAGGATCTCCAGACTTGAGAGGTGAATTGGGGACCGTCAGAAACAATGTCAGAGGGAATTCCATGAAGGCGGAAGACATGATGGACAAGGAGGTTGGCTGTTTCATGGGCTGTAGGGAGTTTGGGAAGGGCTATGAAGTGCACAGCTTTGGAGAAACGGTCCACCACAGTGAGTACAGCAGTGTTACCATGTGAAGGGGGTAGTCCAGTGATGAAATCCAAAGCAATGTGGGACCAAGGGCGGCCAGGGACAGGTAGGGGATGAAGCAGCCCAGCAGGTGGTTGGTGGGAGGCTTTTCCACGGGCACAAACAGTACAGGCAGAGACGAAGGAGCAAGTGTCAGTATCCATGGTGGGCCACCAGAAATGTCGCTTCAGAAGGGACAGAGTTCAATCGATTCCGGGATGGCAGACGAAATGGGAAGTATGCCCCCACTGGAGAACCTGAGAGCAGACAGAGTCAGGCAAGAAGAGGTGATGGGGGGGGGGGGGGCAGGGTGTCCATTGCCTGAGTCAGGTTGAGTCTCTTTGACTATGGATTCGATTTCCCAGGTGAGGGCAGCCACAACACAGGATGGTGGAAGGATGGTATCAGGGTTGGAAGGGCCCTCCTCAGGGACGTATTGACAAAACAGGGCACCTGGCTTCCCGTTCTTGGAACCAGGATGACAGGTGAGGGTGAATTTGAAATGGCCAAAAGATAGTGCCCAATGGGCTTGGTGGGAGTTAAAAGCATTTCGCTGTCTGGATGTATGTCAGGTTCTTACGGTCCGTTCAGACGATGAGTGGATGTTCTGCTCCCTCCAGCCAGTGCCTTCACTCCTCCAAGGTGAGTCTGACAGCCAGCAACTCCCGGTTCCCAATGTCGTAGTTCCATTCAGTGGGGGATAGATGGCAAGAGAAGAAGGCGCAGGAATGGAGCTTTTGGTCTGCGACGGAGCATTGGGAGAGGACTGCTCCCACCCCAGTGTCGGAGGCATCTACTTCCACAATGAACTGGCAAGATGGGTCAGGTTGGACCAGGATGGGAGCGGAGGTGAAACAGCTCTTCAGCTCCAAGAAGGCTGCGTCCGCTTCGGGGTTCCAATGAAACGGGGTTGCAGGAGAAGTGAGCTGAGTAAGGGGCGCTGCCACCCAGCTGTAGTCCCTGATGAAACGATGGTAGAAGTTTGCGAACCCCAGAAATCGCTGGAGTTGTTTGAGTGTCATGGTTTTGGCCAATCCATCAGCACCCAGATCTTTTCGGGATCCGCCCTCACCTGCCCGCTCTCAATGATGTACCCCAGGAAACTGACAGAACGGGCATGGAACTCTTACTTCTCTGCCTTAACAAATAGCTTGTTCTCCAAAAGCCTCTGCAGAACTTGACGGACATGGTGGGTGTGCTCCTGAAGATTACAGGAGAAGATTAGGATGTCGTCCAAATAAACAAAAACAAAATGGTTAATAAAGTCCCTAAGGACGTCATTTACCAGGGCTTGGAAGATGGCGGGGGCATTGGTGAGACCAAATGGCATGACCAGATATTTGAAATGACGGAGAGGGGTGTTAAAAGCTGTTTTCCATTCATCTCCCTCCCTTATCCTGTCCAGGTGATGGGCATTCCGCAAGTCCAACTTAGAGAAAATTGTGGCTCTGTGACGGGGTCGAATGCTGAATTGATAAGGGGCAGGGGATACTTATTCTTTATGGTGATATTGTTCGGGCCATGGTAGTTAATGCAGGGGCACAGTGAGCCATCTTTCTTCCCCACAAAGAAGAAACCTGCGGCTACAGGGGAAGATGAGGGTCAGATAATGCCAGCCGCAAGGAATCCATTTACATAAGTCTCCATTGCTTCTCCTTCTGGTTGGGACAGGCTGTACAGCCGACTGGTGGGTAGTGAGGCTCCGGGGAGAAGGTCAATAGCGCAATCGTAAGGGCGATGTGGGGGCAATGTTGCTTGCTAAACACTTCTCCCAGATCGTGATACTCTACGGGAACCGTGGACAAGTCAGGAGGCTCGGAGGCAGACAAGGTCGCGGTGACCTCCACTGGGCAAAGGGCTGGTTGCAGACAAGTGGAATGGCAGAACGAACTCCGGCTGACTATCTTCCCCGTGGGCCAGTCGATGTGGGGGTTATGACGGCTTAACCAGGGATAACCAAGACCTATGGGGGCTTGAGGAGAGGAAATTAAATTGAATCGTAGCTGTTCCCGATGGTTTCCGGAGAGAAGGAGAAGCAGGGGTTCTGTGCAGTGTGTGACTCGGGCCAGGAGTCTACCGTCCAGTGCCCGGGCGACCGGGGGGTACACAATGGCTCACGAGGAATTCCGGCTTGGAGGGCTAAATTTTCATCCGAAGAGTTTCCCTCTGCGCCGGAGTCCACTAGTGCCAACAGAGGCAAGGACTGTTGGTCGTAACACAACGCGGCTTGAAGCTGCATCCGGGGTCGGGGGACGGAAGGGAATGTTGTCTGACTCACCAGGGTCCCTCCAGCTACTGGTGAGCCTTTCCCTTTTGGCCGAAGGGGACAGGTGGCAAGGGAGTGACCGGACTGGCCACAATATAGACACTCACCTGCTCTCATTCTCCGGAGTCGTTCAACAGGAGAAAGGCGGTTCCGTCCCAGCTGCATGGGTTCCTCTCCCGGGGCGGTGGAATCGGCCGGGCTGGGAGCCACTTGGGGTGTAGAAGGAGGAGAGAGGCTTGTTCTGGTGGGACGTGGAAATAAGTGCCGAGAAGTGGCCAAAGGTGATGGACGACCAGTTCTTTACGGTGTTATCGGAGGCGATTGTCCAACCTGGTGGCTAGGGAGATCAGGGAATCCAAGCTGTCGGTGTCGTCTCTTGCCACCAACTCGTCCTTTACCAGGTTGCTGAGTCCATTCCAAAAAAAACCCGTGGAGTGACTCCTCGTTCCACCCCAAGTCGGCCGCTAATGTCCAGAACTCCACGGAATATTCGGCAACACTGCGGGAGCCCTGGCAGAGAGAGAATAGACGCTTGGCAGCTTCTTTACCCCAGATGGGGTGGTCAAAGATCTTTCTCATTCCCGCGATAAAAGTGGCGAAAGAAGAGCAGGTTTCTGGTTGGTTGTCCCAAACCGCAGTGGCCCACGCGAATGCACTTCCCCGCAGCGACCCCATGATAGAAGCAATCTGTGGAGTAAGTTGACGACTGCTGTTCAAACACCAGGGAGCACTGAAGGAGGAAGGCCTGGCACCTCCCCAAATCCCCAGCGTAGTGCTCCGGCTCTGGTACGTGAGGCTCTCTAGGCGGGGGTGTTGGTGACACGTGGGGGGTTGCTGCTACAGGCTGTCTGAGCTGGTTAGACAGGGTTCCAGGAGTGAAATGAGTGGAGACATGGTCCACATAGTTACCCATCTGCGTGACGTGAGCAGACAGGGAACGGAGGTTCTCCATGACCTCCCGGAGGAGTTGGTCGTGCTGTCCCAGTAGGGAGCCCTGGCTGGCGAGGGCTTGTTGAAGGGTATTTGTGTCCGCTGGGTCCATGGTGGCCAGATCGTTCTGTTGTGGGGAACACCTATCTTTGTATCATTGGCAAATTTAGACACAAATCCATAATCCCATAAACTAAAAAGCAGCACTCCCAACACCAACCCCTGTGGAACTCCACTGATAACCAGCAGCCAGCCAGAATAGGATCCCTTTATTCCCACTCTCTGTTTTCTGCCAATCAGCCAATACTCCACCCATGCTGGTAACTCTCCTGTAACTCCATGGGTTCTTATCTTGCTAAGCAGCCTCATGTGCGGCACCTTGTCGAAGGCCTTCTGAAAATCCAAGTACATCACATCTACAGCATCTCCTTTGTCTACCCTGCTTGTAATCTCCTTAAAAACTGCAGTGGGTTAGTCAGGCAGGATTTTCCTTTCAGGAAACCATGCTTGGTCTTGTCATGTGCCTCTAGGTACTCCTTAATCTCACCCATGACTATCGATTTCAACAGCTTTCCAACCACTGATGTCAGCCTAAGAGGTCTATAGTTTCCTTTCTGCTGCCTCCCACCCTTCTGAAATAGCGGAGTAACATTTGCAATTTTCCAGTCATCCAGTACAATGCCAGAATCTATCGATTCTTGAAGGGCCATTGTTAATGCCTCCATAATCTCTCCAGCTACTTCCTTCAGAATGCGAGGGTGCATTCCATCAGGTCCACAAGATTTATCCACCCTCAAATCACTAAGCTTCCTGAGCATCTTCTCAGTCATAATTTTCACTGCACAAACTTCACTTCCCTGACACTCTTGAATGTCCAGTATCATGCAGATGTCTTCCACTGTGAAGACTGACGCAAAATACGCATTCAGTTCCTCTGCGTCTCTCATTACAATATCTCCAGCATCATTTTCCAATGGTCCTATATCTACCATCAACTCTCTTTTACTCTTTATATACTTAAAAAAGACTTTAGTATCCTCTTTGATATTAGTCACCAGCTTCCTTTCATAATTCATCTTTTCCTTCCTAATGAGCTTCTTAGTTTCCTTCGGCAAGTTTTTATAAGCTTCCCAATCCTCTGTCTTCCCACTGGCTTTGGCTTCCTTGTATGTCCTCTGTATGAGCTGCAGTCAAAAGAGTGACTGCCAGATCAAACTCCAATATAGAGTAAAACTGAATGGGATTGGCAGAAATTCAAGTTCAAGGTTAATTAACATTCAACCATACATGAATATAGCTAAACCAAGCCGCATTCCTCCAGGGCCAAGGTGCAAGGCACACCACCAACAACACACAGCATATATGGTTACAATTTCAGAAAAACATGCAATCACAAAGGAAAATCATAGGGCACCACTGCTCAATACAAGAGGACATGGCTTTAAGGTAAGGGGTGGGAAGTTCAAGGGGGATATTAGAGGAAGGTTTTTCACTCAGAGAGTGGTTGGTGCATGGAATGCACTGCCTGAGTCAGTGGTGGAGGCAGATACACTAGTGAAGTTTAAGAGACTACTGGACAGGTATATGGAGGAATTTAAGGTGGGGGCTTATATGGGAGGCAGAGTTTGAGGGTCGGCACAATGTTGTGGGCCGAAGGGCCTGTACTGTGCTGTACTATTCTATGTTCTATGTAAAAACAGAAGTATATAGCCCAAGTCTCTGAGTGGAAAAAGAAAGAAAATTATAGAAAATCATGGAATTTGTCAGAAACAGGATTTTTAATCTGACCATAAAGATATTTTGTTCAATATTTACTGAATTTGATTTGTTGTCCAAATAGAAACTTTACATTTGGATTAAATCTGCTCCAAAATAACTGCATTTTTTAAAAAATAAAATAACTTATTGGTTCTCAGTTTTGGAAAGACCACATTAGAAGCGTAAATATGACTTTTCTCTCTTACTGACTGACCTGCTGTGTGCTTTCCAGTTTGCTTCAAATTTCTGACAAACTGCTTCAGTTCTAGTTCTTCTTTGCAGTGATAAACTTACCCCAACAATCTCTCTACCATGTTTTTCCTAAAATAGACTGAATTGAAGCATTTGAAGATTTCATATCCTATGTCAACCATTACAATTATTTCTCAGTTGAGTGTTCTCTTACAGCTGTAGTCAGAAAGCCATGAATGATGTAAGGAGTAGAGAAACAGAGAACATGGATGTAGGGCAGGTGCGTAGCTGATAATCCAGATGACTATCAGACAATATAAAATCTTTAATTCAGTTTTGGAACTTAAAAGGACAAAGAGCGACTAAACACAAGAAAATCTGCAGATGCTGGAAATCTAAAGCAACACACACAAAGTGCTGGAGGAACTCAGCAGGCCAGGCAGCATCTATGGATGTTTTGGGCCAAGACCTTTCTTCAGGATAAGTAAGCTAGCAAATAGCATAAATAAGTGAATTCAAAAGGACAAGCAGAGGATGCTTTCAATAGTAGAAGAGTCTAGGGTCAGAGGGCACGGCATCAGAATAGATGGCTGTCTCTTTAGAACAGAGATGAGGAGTTTCTTTAGCCAGAGGATGGTGAATCTGTGGAATTCATTGCCACAGACAGCTGTGAATGACAAGCATTGAGTATATTTAAAGCAGAAGCTGATAAGTTCTTGATTAGTCAGGGTGTCAAAGGTTACAGGGAGAAGACAGAAAAATGTGGTTGAGAAGGATAATAAATCAGCGATGATTAGAGTTGCTGGGCCAACTGGCCTAATCCTGCTCCTGCATTTTATGGTCTAAAAGTCTCTGACTGGCAATTAACGGGTAAGTTACTGAGAAAAGGAGATTTATACAAAGAAAGAAATGCTATCAATATCACCTTAAGTATTAGTATTTGCAATACAGAATTAGATAAAAATTCATATAGGTATTAAATTTATACACATTAACAGAAATTTGAAGTCAGCATGGATTTGTTGCAGGGAAATAATGTGAAACAAACATTGTGGTTGATTTGTGCAAAGTCTTTCAGAAGGTGTTTGATTAATGCCAAATAACGGCATTGTCACTTGGTCAACAAGATGGAAGCTCGCACAATGAACAAGATTGAAATAGCATGGATTGTAAATTGGTATACAGATAGGAGATCGAGAGTGGTATTGTTTCACTATTTCTTGGCCAAAAGGAAATTACACTGTGATTTTTACTGGAGTTGAGCACTATGACCGTGTCAGGGTTTTGTACTAGAACCAAGGTTTGCTTGATAACATGAATTTTAATGCACAGAGCACAATTTCAGAGAATACAAAGTTTGACAAGTGTATTGAACAGTGAGGATATTGGATGGGTATCAAAAGGACAATGGCAGCAGTAATTAGACAAAATTCTGGAGGAACTCAGCAGGTCAGGCAGCATCTAAGGAGAAGAATAAACAGACTTTTTTTACTTCTTTAAAATACTAATTATGATGCTTCATATTCACAACTCTTTATTTTATTTGCTTCTGACCAAATCTCCTTCAGAAGTGTAATCATAAGCACAATCAAGAAGGCATAGGAAACTGTGAGTTTAATAAATAGAAGCATAAAGCACAAAAGTAAAGAAGTTAATTCAAACCTCTATAAAACTGAACAACAGGAATTCTGCAGATGCTGGAAATTCAAGCAACACACATCAAAGTTGCTGGTGAACGCAGCAGGCCAGGCAGCAACTGTAGGAAGAGGTGCAGTCGACGTTTCAGGCCGAGACCCTTCGTCAGGACTAACTGAAGGAAGAGGACTCTTCCTTCAGTTAGTCCTGACGAAGGGTCTCGGCCTGAAACGTCGACTGCACCTCTTCCTACAGATGCTGCTTGGCCTGCTGCATTCACCAGCAACTTTGATGTGTGTTGCTCTATAAAACTGGATCAGTTTGTTAATTTTATTAATATAGTACATATACGTCACCACATACAACCATGATATTAATTTTCTTACAGGCATTCATAGTAAGTACAAAGAGACACAATCAAATCAATGAAAGACCGTACGGAACAAAACTGACTAAAGAACCAATGTGCAAAAGACAATAGTGCAAGTTCAAAAAGGAGAAAAAAACAAAGTAATAAAAGTAAATAAATAAACAATAAATATTGAGAACATGAGATGAAGAGTCCTTGGAAGTATATCCATATGTTGTGGGATCATTTCAGCATTGGGGTGAATGAAGTTATCCCCTCTTGCAAAGAAAAAGAATTTCAGGATGTATATTGTATACATTTCTCTGACATTAAATGTACCTTTGAAACCTCTGGTTCAAGAGCCTGATGGTTGAGGGGTAACAACTGTTCCTGAACCTGATGCGTGAGCCTTGAGGCTCCTGTACCTTCTCCCTGATGGTGGCAGTGAGAAGAGAGCATGGCCTGGGTGATGGGGACCCCTGATAATGGATGCTGGTTTCCTATGACAACCCGTCGCGTCGATGTACCTAATGGTGGAGAGGGTTTTACCCATGATGGACTGGGCTGTATCCGCTATTTTTTGTAGGATTTTCTTAGTTCTTTTTGAAAATGGAATATTATAAAATCTTATTCTGGACTCACGCTTCAATAAAGACATATTGGCCTTAGAGGTGGAGCAAAAAAGATTTAGCAGATTTACTGGACTTCTAATAGAATGAGGGAATTCAGTTATGTGAAGAGACTGAAGAAGCTGGGCTATTCTCACTACAACAGAGAAATAACTGAAAAATTTAATAGAAATTGCCAAAATTATGAGTGAATGAGGAAAGTCAAACCATTCTCGTTGGCAGAAGGGTTGAGAGCCAAAGAACACAGATAGTGTGTGATGGCAAAAATGAACGTAAAGATGACACCTTGCATGCAGAAAGATATTTATGATTTATATTTCACTGACCAACAGTGTGACGCTAGTGAAAGCAGATCAGAATCAGATTTATTATCACCAAAATACTTCATGAAATTTGTTGTTATGCAGCAGCAGTGCAGAGCAATATATCAAAATTACTATAAATTACAAAAACAGATCAAAATCATCATTAATATGTGTCGTGTTGTACCATGATTGACCATGATTGTTCTTAGCAAATTTTCTCCAGAAGTGGTTTCCCATTGTTTTCTTCTGGGCAGTGTCTTTACAGGCCGGATGACCCCAGCCATTATTAATACTCTTCAGGGACTGTCTGCCTGGCATCAGTGCTTGCGTAACCAGGCCCTGTGATATGCACCAGCTGCTCACATGACCATCCACCACCGGCTCCTATGGCATCACGTGACCAGGATCATAAGCAAGTGCTACACCTTGCCCAAAAAGTGACCTGCAGGCTGGCAGAGGAAAGGAAAATCTTATACCTCCTTCAGTATTTCCACTCCACCACCCAACAAAAATAAATAAATAGTACAAAGGACAAATAAAAAGATAGTGTTGGGTTTAATTTTATTTGATGAGCACTTGCATAACTTGCAAGGAGCATGAGAAAAGCATAAGGATAATTTGCTGTGGGGAAACAGCCAAGGAATGAAATTGGCTGCACTTCAGAAAAGCTTGTTGGGTCAAATGGTGACCTTCTGTGCTGCAACAGTTCAAGAGACCCTTTCAGGATTATAGAAATTTCAAATAAATACTTTAGAAGTGCAGTTATTATTATACTGCAGGTAATACAGAAACTAATTTGCACACAGCAAGTTCCTACAACAACATGTTAATAAGCAGACAATCAGATATGTTGATAAGTGACTATTATTAATCAAGGGATAGAAGCCTTACTCTTGTTTGAAGTGTGTGGTGGGTATTTTATACACACTTCATGGACACACAAGGGCTTAGTTTAATGTCTCATCAGAGAGATGGTAACTTCAACAATGAAGAGCTCCCTTAGCACTGGACTGGAATGTCAGACTCAATATTTGTCTTCAACTGGGACTTGAAACAAATTCCTTGTGCCTCAGAATCAAAGGTGCTACTAAATCAATCATAGCTTAGTGTTCATTTATTAAAAGTAAGGATTTTAACATCTCTATTAAAGCGCTTGCATAAAGCACAATTTTACAATGAGCTTCAATCTCCCTCCCCAATACATTCAGATAGCACAGTTTAATTCACCATGCCATGAATAATGGTAGGAAGGTCGGCTAACAATTTTTAAATTAATTTTTCAAAGAATGAAATTTCTAATGACAACTGCTTGCTGTGCTCTCTAAAATGGTAGTACTAGGTCTGTAGTAGAGATATTCACAAATCCTTTAAGTACATAAAATCATCAGGTTAATCAAGAATCACCATGTGGTCCTTTCTGTTAATTGAGTCCTTAAGTGGCAAAAAGCAAATGTTTACCAAGTGCTGTGATAGCAACAAATATATTGCTAAAAACCTTCCAGACAGAAGCACTGCAGGGTTCATGAGGACTTTGTATTTTCCCACTGAAACGTTTCCCATCTCTGTGGGAGAGTTAGTATGTGCTCATTCAAAACAGAGTCAAGCCAGGATAACTGCTTTCCACAAAATTAAGAACGGTGTCTTCACATGATACAGCTTATGAAAGAGGAATCTGACAAACAAGACTCAGTAGGATATGAAACACAAGATGGATTATAATCCTTGCCCTGCAACTAGTGGAACAATATTCTTTAGTAATTTTAATTTATATCACTGCAGCTGGCAAGATCATTGCAGTACAAATGGATCACTAAAGTTACAACTAGGTTTGCCATAACAAGTGAATGCATACTGGTTTGACAGAATAAAGTCACTTATTTGCTCCTAAGGAGACTCAACACCTGGATACTTGCATAAGCCTGCTGCAAGTATTTGCTTTGCAGGTTTCTTATCATTGTAATAATTGTGACAAAACTGAAAACGAGATTATTGAATTTTACAAATTTCTAAATGTGCATACTCAACATTGTTTCCTCTTTACTAGTGATGCATCAGAGCTTTAGAAGTCAGTAGGGCCAAGTTTACATTAAAAGCCTTAATGCATTATAAGCATAGTTATGAAAATTACATTGCAAATATTTCATTTTCATTTAATGATTCACAGTGTGTGTCATCATATGAGAAAAGGGAGGTGAAACAGAATGTTGTGAAGCTATATCTATTGTTATCTTATGCCCAATTTGAAGACACATACAGGAACATTTGAATATGATTTTAAATCTGAGTGATGCTCCAATACTTGTGCATCAAATAATTGGTTGATCTCCACTGGAAAACTAATGCTTGCAACTCAGCCATCCTAAGGAACAAGTCTGCGGAAAGGCTATGCTGTTGTTTTCCTTATCCTCAGATAGTTACGAGGGTCCTAAGTACAGGTATAATACATGATCAAACTAAGCTATTGTCTGCTTGACATGAAGTTATTTTGCAGAAAAGAAATCTTATGCCAACTAGTTAGTAAATTGTGAGTCCCATCATTTCAGAATCAGATTCCTAGTTACATTGACCACTTCCCATTAAACGTAACCTGTATGTTCTTTTAAGTTAAAGTTATCTTTAATAAGGTTAAGACCACAGGTCATAGTTGGCTTAACTGAATATCCAAGAGCCAATGGAAAATTTGAACAACTGTCACAATAGATTTTTTAAAAATTGAGTATCAAGTTAAACACATTGCCAGGACTTGAAGTTGACAAAAGCTGGTATGCAATTATTTTTATACATAAAAAATGCTTTAAATAAAACATGTACCAGAATTCTGACAGGAGGTAACAAGAACCAGGAAATGCAAGTACAATGGCTGCATATTAGGCTGATCATCAGAAAGCAAATGAAGCATTCCAGTTAAGTGAGAGTGTTTCACCAAGGGGAGAGATTGCTGTGGGGTGTCAGACCAAAAGATATAAGAACATAAGAACTAGGAGCAGGAGTGGGCCACCTGGCTCGTCGAGTCTACTTTGCTATTTTATGTGGCTGATCCAATTCTCCTGTCAGCCCTAATTTCCTGCCTTCTCCTTGCATCCCTTCATGCCCTGACCAATCAAGAATCTACCAACCTCCCCCTTAAATATACATAAAGACTTGGCCTCCACGGCTCCCTGTGGCAATTAATTCCAACCGATTCACCACTCCCTGGTTAAGGAAATTCCTCCTCATTTCTATCTCTGCTTTTATATTTTAGTCCTCTTGAAATAAATGTTAACATTGCATTTGCCTTCCTCTCCACAGACTCAACCTGCAAATTAACCTTTAGGGAATCCTGCACAAGGACACCCAAGTCCGACACTGTATCCCATCTGCTATTTCTTTTCTATCATCCAAATCATTGACATATAATGTAAAAAGCATCGGTCCCAACACAGACCTCTGAAATACCACTAGCCACTGGATGCCAACCAGAAAAACCTCCTTTTATTCCCAATCTTCGGCTGCTGCCAACCAGCCACTGCTTTGTCCATGCTAGAATCTTTCAAGTAATACCATGGGCTCATAGCTTGTTAAGCAGCCTCTTGTGTGGTGCCTTGTCAAAGGCCTTCTGAAAATCCAGGTACACAACATCAACTGAGTTTCCTTTGTCTACCCTGCTTGTTACTTTTTCGAAGGATTCCAACAGATTTGTCAGGCAAGATTTTCCCTTGAGGAAACCAGACTGATTTTGGCCTATTTTATCACATACCTCTAAGTACCCTGAGACCTCATCCTTAAAAATTGACTCCATTATCTTCCTAAGCACTGAAGTCAGACTAACTGGCCTATAATTTCCTTTCTTCTGCCTCTCCCTATTCTTGAAGGGTGAAGTAACATTTGCAATTTTCCAGTCTTCTGGAACCATTCGAGAATCTAGTGATTCTTGAAAGATCATTACTAATGCCTCCACAATCTCTTCAGCCACCTCTTTCAGAACCCTGGGGTTTACATCATCTGGTCCAAGTGGCTTATCTACCTTCAGACTTTTCATTTCTCCAAGAATCTTCTCTCTAGTAATGGTAACTTCACACACTTCAGGCCCCCTGACACTCAGAATGTCTGCTTTCTCCTTCTTCCCCCATTATTACCTCTCCAGCATCGTTCTCCAACATTATGTGACTTTTAAAACCAATTGGCTGCACCAGTGTCGATTTTGTGTGTCTGACTTGAAGGGGGTGAATACTTATGCAATCAATTATTTTGTGTTTTATATTTGTAATTAAGTTAGATCACTTGGTAAGGATCTGTTTTCACTTTTATACGAAAGAGTATTTTTCTGTTGATCAGTGTCAAAAAAAAAGCCAAATTAAATCCACTGTGATTCAGTGCTGTAAAACAATAAAACATGAAAACTTCCAAGGTGGGGGGTGGGGGGGGGTGAATACTTTTTATAGGCACTGTATACATATATAGATATGGATATACACTGTTTATTGTATCATTATAATTTAGTTAGCAGCCACAAAATAATAAATTTCACAACATATGCCAGCGATATTAAACTGATTCTGATTCTGACATCTCACGCATTAACCTTAAACATCCAACGTCTCCACTATTATTGCTTCGTGGCTTCTGAATATACCATTTATAGCACAGGTGCTCAAGATTATGTCACACACACACACACACACACACACACACTCCCTCTTGCAAACATATGAATCACATAAATGAACGTAGTTACTAGAGGGTGAAAAAGAAACAGAGATATGGGACAAAGTTTGGTGGTAGGATTGACCAGGTTACACTTGGCCAGTATACCAGCTTACTTTTGATGCAATAAATGACTTATTTAACATTGCAACAACTCCTTGAATCTGTTATGTTATGATGTTACTCCATGATTGATTTCTCCCTCTGACAGAAGCTAGCCAGTTCTCAGACCTTAGTAGATAGCATGACATTGGCATCTGTGCATGGAGGACGTGATAAAGCACACATTCCTGTGTTCGACAACTCAATAGCTGAACAATGACAATCTCCTGCCATTAAAATCTATGACGGCCAGGTTATTGGATTTCTCTAACACTGAGCACCATCCAATATTGAAGAGTTCAGAAATCAAATGGATGTATGCCTATCTCCAACACAGTAATAAAACCTGAAAAATACAGCTGACTGAATGAATAAAGGCATAGCAACCTGGAAAAAATAGGTTTCTCAAGTAACAGTCCCCTGGTTCACCACCACCTGTCACTTCCACCCCTGGACTAATAGGTGCTTTGTTTTCTCCGACACCTGCTGATATGGAGATGAAAAAGTAGGAAGCTTCAACCCAATAATTACCTGGCACAAGTGGTGATTTACAATAACACAAGGCTCCAAGTCTCTTCATAGAGACACTCCCTAAGTGTTCATTATCATTTAGTAGGGAAAGAGTCACAGCGAAATGTTGTGAATGTGTCCTAGTTAGCAGTCATTTGAAGATAGTACAAATAGCTGGGTTTATTGTCCAGTGTCTAATGTGTTTCCTATTCTTAAGTGTTGGGAGGAGGGAAGAGTTAATGAAAAAGTTGTCATGAAAAATATGAGATTCTGCCTGTTTGTGGCTATAAATTAGCTTTTAAATACATTATAAGCTAGGCTAATTCTGCACACATAATTTGTTTACTAGCACAGTCAATTCCAGTTAAGCAGGGCATTGCCTCACTGCGCGTACATTTATGAAATGCACCAATTTCTCACCTTCAAGTGTTCACCTGCAAGTTTCAACCACATATTTTGTCAGTTGAGGTGTGCCTGGAAATGAACATCCATATGTAAAGTTATGGTTAATATTTTCAACCCAAACTTCTGTTACTGCAATGAGCTCTTCGGGCTTATGCATGGAGTGGAGAGCTGGACTCTGAGCTTTTTCAAAACCTGAACTGATCAATTGTTGCTTAACAAGGGTCACTAATCATTTAGTTTTACTTCTGTTTTTCTCTAGAGTGACTCACTCTTTGTAATGGGCTCAGGGATTCTGTATGACTTGTATTATTAGTGTGGATGTGTGATTACCGCGAATCCCAGTGTCCTGGTTTTAGAGAAATGACATCTCGAGGTGCTGCTCAGGTGAACCACCAATGTTCTTCTGGAATACTTACAAAGCAGCTCTGGTCCCCAACTCTACATTGGAGTCCGTCTTTCCTCTGCACTTTGGTTCTGACATAGCCAGTTCACATCGTGACAGTTACATTTATATCTTAACCACTGTTTCATTTGTTATCTTTTTAAAATTATGTATTATGAATTATTTCATGCATATTTCTGAAATGATGAGAATTGAGAGTAATAGGGATGGTACCATAATGGTTATGTTACTCTGCTCATGAACCAGAGATCGGTACCAAAAATCCAGGGGCTTAATTTAGAATTCCAACTTGACAATAGCAGTGGTACAGAGAGGGAACTGGAAGTGAATGGATGAATTAAATTTGGAATAACAGCAGTAGTAGCTATGAAATCGATGGGTTGTCACAAGACCCCATTTCATTCACTGAAGTCAAAAATCCACCTGTCTAGCCCATATTGATTAGCAGAACTCTGCTACCTCTCAGCGCCTCTGTAGTCCAATTCCAGCTCCATTCTGCATGACCTCCCAATAAAATGTGTGAGTTTTCCCTGGGTAATTTGGTTTTCTCCCACAGTCCAAAGACGTACTGGGTGGGTGATGCACTATCAGTTACTCCAAAAGACTGGAAGTTAGAGTAAATACTGAAAGGCTTTCATCAGCAGTAAAATGTGACCTCGACCATGCTGAGTATCTGCCCTGGTCTGAGGAGGAGCAGTGGCACAATCGCCTTTATTCAGGGGTCTGTGGGAGGAGCCACAGGAGCAGTCAGCAGAGGGGCTTGTCCAGACAGGTAACCCAGTTACAACATGTATATATGGTTTACCATAGTGGGTTAATTCGTCATAGTAAATTATCCCATGGTTAGGTTAGAATTAATCAAGTTTGTCGGGGGTTGCTGGGGTAATGTGGTTTGAAGGGACAAAAGGGCCTACCCCACACTGTATCTCCAGAAGGGCCTACTCCACACTGTATCTCCGATAGGGCCTACCCCACACTCCATCCCCGGTAGGGCCTACCTCACACTCCATCCCCGGTAGGGCCTACCCCACACTGTATCTCCGGTAAGGCCTACCCCACACTGTATCTCCGGTAGGGCCTATCCCACACTGTATCTCCGGTAAGGCCTACCCCACACTGTATCTCCGGTAAGGCCTACCCCACACTGTATCTCCGGTAGGGCCTATCCCACACTGTATCTCCGGTAGGGCCTATTCCACATTGTACCTCAGGGAGGGCCTACCTCACACTCCATCCCCGGTAGGGCCTACCCCACACTGTATCTCCGGTAGGGCCTATCCCACACTGTACCTCAGGGAGGGCCTACCTCACACTGTATCTCCGGTAGGGACTACTCCACACTGTATCTCCGGTAGGGCCTATCCCACACTGTACCTCAGGGAGGGCCTACCTCACACTGTATCTCCGGTAGGGACTACTCCACACTGTATCTCCGGTAGGGCCTATCCCACACTGTACCTCAGGGAGGGCCTACCTCACACTCCATCCCCGGTAGGGCCTATCTCACACTGCATCCCCAGAAGGGCTGTACCTGTGATGTACTGGGCTGCATCGATTACTTCCTGTAGACTGTTCCATTTTTGGGAATATTTCATTTGGAGTTTGACGAGATTTGGTATGTCACCAAAACTCTCACAAATTTGTGCAGATGTCCCATGCAGAGCATCTGGCTGCATCACCATCCAGTATGGGGGGAGCTACTGCACAGGATCGAAAGTAAGCTGCAGAGAGTTCTAAAATTAGCCATCTCCATCATGGGCACTAGCCTCCATATCACCAATGTCATCTTCAAGGAGCAATGCCTCAAAAAGGTAGCATCCATCATTAAGGACCCCCATCACCCAGGACATGCCCTATTCTCATTGCTACCATCAGGAAGGAGCTACAGGAGCCTGAAGGTACACACTTAATGATTCGGGAATGGCTTCTTGTCCTCTGCCATCTGATTTCTAAATGGATATTGAATTCATGAACATGACCTCACTACTTTTCTTTATTATTTCCTTATAGAACATGGAACATAGAATAGTACAGCACAATACAGGCCCTTCGGCCCACAATATTGTGCCAACCCTTAAACCCTGCATCCCATATAACCCCCCCCCACCTTAAATTCCTCCATATACCTGTCCAGAAGTCTCTTAAATTTCACTAGTGTATCTGCCTCCACCACTGACTCAGGCAGTGCATTCCACGCACCAACCACTCTCTGAGTAAAAAACCTTCCTCTAATATCCCCCCTTGAACTTCCCACCCCTTACCTTAAAGCCATGTCCTCTTGTATTGAGCAGTGGTGCCCTGGGGAAGAGGTGCTGGCTGTCCACTCTATCTATTCCTCTTAATATCTTGTATACCTCTATCATGTCTCTTCTCATCCTCCTTCTCTCCAGAGAGTAAAGCCCTAGCTCCCTTAATCTCTGATCATTATGCATACTCTCTAAACCAGGCGGCATCCTGGTAAATCTCCTCTGTACCCTTTCCAATGCTTCCACATCCTTCCTATAGTGAGGCAACCAGAACTGGACACAGTACTCCTAGTGTGGCCTAACCAGAGTTTTATAGAGCTGCATCATTACATCGCAACTCTTAAACTCTATCCTTCGACTTATGAAAGCTAACACTCCATAAGCTTTCTTAACTACCCTATCTACCTGTGAGGCAACTTTCAGGGATCTGTGCACATGTACCCCCAAATCCATCTGCTCCTCCACACTACCAAGTATCCTACCATTTACTTTGTACTCTGCCTTGGAGTTTGTCCTTCCAAAGTGTAACACCTCACACTTTTCTGGGTTGAACTCTATTTGCCACTTCTCAGCCCACTTCTGCATCCTATCAATGTCTCTCTGCAGTCTTCGACAATCCTCTACACTATCCACAACACCACCAACCTTTGTGTCGTCTGCAAACTTTCCAACCCCCACGTCTACCCCCACATCCAGGTCATTAATAAAAATCATGAAAAGTAGAGGTCCCAGAACAGATCCTTGTGGGAAACCACTAGCCACAATCCTCCAATCTGAATGTACTCCCTCCACCACCACCCTCTGCTTTCTGCAGGCAAGTCAATTCTGAATCCACCTGGCCAAACTTCCCTAGATCCCATGCCTTCTAACTTTCTGAATAAGCCTACCGTGTGGAACCTTGTCAATTGCCTTACTAAAATCCATATAGATCACATCCACTGCACTACCCTCATCTATATGCCTGGTCACCTCCTCAAAGAACTCTGTCAGGCTTGTTAGACCTGATCTGCCCTTCACAAAGCCATGCTGACTGTCCCTGATCAGACCATGATTCTCTAAATGCCTATAGATCCTATCTCTAAGCATCTTTTCCAACAGCTTTCCCACCACAGACGTAAGGCTCACTGGTCTATAATTACCCGGACTATCCCTACTACCCTTTTTGAACAAGCCAACAACATTCGCCTCCGTCCAATCCTCCGGTACAATTTCCGTGGACAATGAGGACATAAAGATCCTAGCCAGAGGCTCAGCAATCTCTTCTCTCGCCTCGTGGAGCAGCCTGGGGAATATTCCATCAGGCCCGGGGACTTATCTGTCCTAATGTATTTTAACAACTCCAACACCTCCTCTCCCTTAATATCAGCATGCTCCAGAACATCAACCTCACTCATATTGTCCTCACCATCATCAAGTTCCCTCTCATTGGTGAATACCGAAGAGAAGTATTCATTGAGGACCTCGCTCACTTCCACAGCCTCCGGGCACATCTTCCCACCTTTCTCTCTAATCAGTCCTACCTTCACTCCTGTCATCCTTTTGTTCTTCACATAATTGAAGAATGCCTTGGGGTTTTCCTTTACCCTACTCGCCAAGGCCTTCTCATGCCCCCTTCTTGCTCTTCTCAGCCCCTTCTTAAGCTCCTTTCTTGCTTCCCTACATTCCTCAATAGACCCATCTGATCCTTGCTTCCTAAACCTCATGTATGCTGCCTTTTTCCACCTCACTTGTCACCCATGGTTCCTTCACCCTACCATTCTTTATCTTCCTCACCGGGACAAATTTATCCCTAACATCCTGCAAGAGATCCCTAAACATCAACCACTTGTCCATAGTACATTTCTCTGCAAAAACATCATCCCAATTCACACCCGCAAGTTCTAGCCTTATAGCCTCATAATTTGCCTTTCCTCAATTAAAAATTTTCCTGTCCTCTCTGATTCTATCCTTTTCCATGATAATGCTAAAGGCCAGGGAGCGGTGGTCACTGTCCCCCAGATGCTCACCCACTGAGAGGTCTGTGACCTGACCCGGTTCGTTAGCTAATACTAGATCTAGTATGGCATTCCCCCTAGACGGCCTGTCAGCATACTGTGACAGGAATCCATCCTGGACACACTTAGCAAACTCTGCCCCATCTAAACCCTTGGAACTAATCAGGTGCCAATCAATATTAGGGAAGTTAAAGTCACCCATGATAACAATCCTGTTATTTTTGCACCTTTCCAAAATCTGCCTCCCAATCTGTTCCTCGGTATCTCTGCTGCTACCAGGGGGCCTATAGAATACTCCCAATAGAGTAACTGCTCCCTTCCTGTTCCTGACTTCTACCCATAATGACTCAAAAGAGGATTCTGCTACATTATCCACCCTTTCTGTAGCCATTATAGTATCCCTGACCAGTAATGCCACCCCCCTCCCCTTTTCCCCCCTCTCTATCCCTTTTAAAGCACCGAAATCCAGGAATATTGAGAATCCATTCCTGCCCTGGTGCCAGCCAAGTCTCTGTAATGACCACTACATCATAATTCCATGTATGTATCCAAGCTCTCAGTTCATTACCTTTGTTCCTGATGCTTCTTGCATTGAGGTACACACATTTCAGCCCTTCTACCTTACTACCTTTACACCCTTTATTCTGCTTCTCTTTCCTCAAAGCCGCTTTATATGTTAGATTTGGCTTTAGTCCATGCACTATACTTGCAGTTCTCGCATGACCTTTATCCTCCTCCGCCTCACTATCTGCTCTAACACTCTGGTTCCCCTCCCCCTGCAAATCTAGTTTAACCCCCCCAGAGCAGCACTACATATTTAACTATTTAATATATATACTTACAGTAACTCACATTTTTTCTTTTTCTCTCCATTACCATGTACTGAATTGTACTGCTGCTGTAAAGTTATCAAATTTCAAATTGGTGTTATTAAACCTGATTCAGAGTTTGCACTTCATTTCCGATGATCTCTAAGGGATCTGTGCATCATCCCCGTGGAATGTGAGGGTTTTCCCCAGATCCTTCAGTATCCTTCCACAGTCTAAAAACATACCACTTAGTAGGTTAATTGGTCATCGTAAGTTGTGCCATCATCAGGCTAGCATTAAATTGGGGGTTTCTAGGAGGCATGTCATGAAGGGCCATTTCTGCATAGTATCTCAATCAATAAATATAAATTTGACAGCAGTGTTATACACATTCCACTACCATCTGCAATCTCACTGCTTGAAATATTTGCCATGTCAAGGCATGGAACCAGGCTTGGTGTAATGATCACAATGCACTGCCAGTGACCCTGCAAAGCTACAACAAAGAACCATGTGACTGGTAAACAGCAGAAGCAGCAAGCTAAAGACAGAGCCAGGCAACCCCACAACCATCTCATCCTGCATCCAGCATGAAAAGAAACCAATCAGACAACCAACTGGAATATTCCCATCCTCAAAGATGATGGACACCAGCAAAGAGAAAGGTTTAATAATTTGAACAATTACTTTCAGCTAGATATACCACATGAATAGTTCAAGCTGGACTGATAAAACCCTCACCATCACAGAGGCCGATGTTCAATCAAATACATAAGTGACATAAGAAAGATCGAAGAATACTGGATACAGCAAATGGCATCAGCACTATACAACATTCTGGCTGTGACATTGAAAGTCAACACTCCAGAGTTATCCCCAGGTAAGCTTTCCAATCGAATCTGGAAACTTTCCCTGGGTGTACTTAGGCTAGAATTGTGGTCTCTCTTCTGGGTGGCCCTAGCACACCCTTGGGTTCAGTTGGCTGTTAATGCAAACAATACACTTCACTGTATGTTTCAATATACCTAGAAACATAGAAATCTACAGTACATTACAGGCCCTTCGGCCCACAATGTTGTGATGACCATGTAACCTACTCTAGAAACTGCCTAGAAATTCCCTTTCACATAGTGCACTATTTTTCTGAGCTCCATGTACCAATATAAAAGTCTCTGAAAAGACCCTATTGTATCCGCCTCCACCACCGTCACTGGAGGCGCATTCCACGCACCCAACACTCCCTGCGTAGATATCTTCCTTCTGACATCCCCCTTGTACCTAGCACCTTAAAACTCATGTTAGCTATTTCAGCCCTGGGAAAAGCCTCTGGCTATCCACATCATCAATGCCTCTCATCATCTTATACACCCCTATCAGGTCACCTCTCATCCTCCGTCACTCCAAGAAAAAAGGCTGAGTTCACTCAACCTATTCTCACAAGGCATGCTCTCCAATCCAGGCAACATTCTTGTAAATCTCCTCTGCACCCTTTCCATAGTGTCCACATCCTTCCTGTAATGAGGTGACCAGAACTGAGCACAGTACTCAAGTGGGGTCTGACCAGGGTTCTATACAGCTGTAACATTACCTCATGGCTCTTGAATCCAGGTTGGGAACCCTTGGTTTAAGGTAGCGTTTGGCTGATGGTGTCATCAGGAAAGATGAAGATAACAAGAATCAGAGAAAGGTAACTGAAGTTGTAACACAGAAAAGGAAGGTAGTTGTGATAATTGGGTGCTAAATACATTACCCTTAGACATTGATATAAAACTCCCTCAGTCAGTGTCTTGCACCCTGTACTTTCCGCTGTACTGTGAATAACCTTGCTTCATCATGGCAAAGTGATATGTCCAATAGAGATTATAACATGTTCATTCATCCTCGGATTATCTAGCAGGCCAGGGCACGTGGTGTCACATGGTGTGAGCAGAATTATCTGCAGCTTAATGTGAAAAAGACTAAGGAGCTGGTGGTAGACCTGAGGAGAGCTAAGGTACCGGTGACCCCCGTTTCCATCCAGGGGGTCAGTGTGGACATGGTGGAGGATTACAAATACCTGGAGATACGAATTGACAATAAACTGGACTGGTCAAAGAACACGGAGGCTGTCTACAAGAAGGGTCAGAGCCATCTCTAATTTCCTGAGGAGACTGAGGTCCTTTAACATCTGCCGGACGATGCTGAGGATGTTCTACGAGTCTGTGGTGGCCAGTGCTATCATGTTTGCTGTTGTGTGCTGGGGCAGCGGGCTGAGGGTAGCAGACACCAACAGAATCAACAAACTCATGCGTAAGGCCAGTGATGTTGTGGGGATGGAACTGGACTCTCTCATGGTGGTGTCTGAAAAGAGGATGCTGTCTAAGTTGCATGCCATCTTGGTCAATGTCTCCCATCCACTACATAATGTACTGGTTGGGCACAGGAGTACATTCAGCCAGAGACTCATTCCACCGAGATGCAACACAGAGCATCATAGGAAGTCATTCCTGCCTGTGGCCATCAAACTTCACAACTCCTCCCTTGGAGGGTCAGACATCCTGAGCCGATAGGCTGGTCCTGGATTTATTTCATAATTTACTGGCATAATTTACATATTACTATTTAACTATTTACAGTTCTATTACTATTTATTATTTATGGTGTAACTGTAATGAAAACCAATTTCCCCCGGGATCAGTAAAGTATGACTATGACTATGACTAGGGCAACATTCAAGCAAGGCAGAAACAGCAAAGAACATTAATTTCACATGAATGCTCGTCATTTGAGGATCTTACCACAGCCAGATCTCCTACTGTCAATATTCTGGGAATCAGCAACCTAACTGTGCTAGACATGTTCTTAGCTCCGAGAACATTTGGGGGAGGGGTGGATGGAGAAGAGGCATAGAATTAGAGTCAGGATATTGAGATAACTGTTATGTCATAACCAACGGACTCTGAACCTGGACCGAGACTTCCCGTTCACCATCTGCTATTTTTAAATTTTCTTCTCAAATTCCAATAAGTAGCTTTTCTGATTCTGGCCTACTGGTTTAAATTTTTTTTAATGACCCATATCTATCTAAACTTCCAGGAAATGAAACACTATATTGCACATGTATCTCTTCCTGCTTAACACCTAGTGTCCAAGTAACACAGATTCGCTCAATGTTAACTTGCTCTACAGTTCACTGTGTAAGACCTGCCCTGGTTCATCCTACCAAAGTGCAAAACCTCGCACTTGTCTGCATTAAAGTCCATCTGCCATTTTTCAACCCATTTTTCCAGCTGATCCAGATCCCTCTGCAGGTCATGATAGTCATCCTCACTGTCCACTACGTCCCCAATCTTGGTGTCATCTGCGAATTTGCCGATCCAGTTAATCATATTATCATCCAGATCATTGATACAGATGACAAACAACAAAGGACCCAGCATTAATCCCTGCGGCACATCACTTGCCACAGGCCCCAAGTCAGCGAGGCAACCCTCTACTACCACCCTCTGGCTTTTCCCACAAAGCCAACATCTAATCCAATTTACTACCTCTTCAATGTCGAGCGACCAAACCTTCTTGACCAGCCTCCCATGCAGGAGCTTGTCAAATCCCTTACTATAGACTAGGACCAGAGGACATAGCCTCAGAATGTAACCATATAACCATACAACAATTACAGCACGGAAATAGGCCACCTCGGCCCTTCTAGTCCGTGCTGAACTCTCACTCTCACCTAGTCCCACCGACCTGCACTCAGCCCATAACCCTCCATTCCTTTCCTGTCCATATACCTATCCAATTTAACTTTAAACGACAACATCGAACCTGCCTCATCCACTTCTGCTGGAAGCTCGTTCCACACAGTTACCACTCTCTGAGTAAAGAAGTTCCCCCTCATGTTACCCCTAAACTTTTGCTTTTTAACTCTCAACTCATGTCCTCTTGTTTGAATCTCTCCCACTCTCAATGGAAAAAGCCTATCCACGTCAACTCTATCTATCCTCCTCATAATTTTAAATACCTCTATCAAGTCTCCCCTCAACCTTCTACGTTCCAAAGAATAAAGACCCAATTTGTTCAATCTTTCTCTGTAACTTAGGTAATGAAACACAGGTAACATTCCAGTAAATCTTCTCTGTACTCTATTTTGTTGACATCTTTCCTATAATTCGGTGACCAGAACTGTACACAATACTCCAAATTTGGCCTCACCAATGCCTTATACAATTTCAACATTACATCCCAACTCCTATACTCAATGCTCTGATTTATAAAGGCCAGCATACCAAAAGCTTTCTTCACCACCCTATCCACATGAGATTGCACCTTCAGGGAACTATGCACCATTATTCCTAGATCCCTCTGTCTACTGCATTCTTCAATGCCCTACCATTTACCATGTATGTTCTATTTTGATTAGTCCTACCAAAATGTAGCACCTCACATTTATCAGCATTAAATTCCATCTGCCATCTTTCCCCCCACTCTTCTAACTGGCCTATTCTCTCTGCAAGCTTTGAAAACCTACTTCATTATCCACAACTCCACCTATCTTAGTTTTATCTGCATACTTACTCATCCAGTTTACCACCCCATCATCCAGATCATTAATGTATATGACAAATAACATTGGACCCAGTACAGATCCCTGAAGGCACACCACTAGTCACAGGACCCCAATCTGACAAACAGTTATCCAAGACAACTCTCTGGCGTCTCCCATCCAGCCATTGCTGAATCTATTTTACTACTTCAATATTAATACCTAATGACTGAATCTTCCTAACCAACCTCGCGTGTGGGATCTTGTCAAAGGCCTTACTGAAGTCCATATAGACAACATCCACCGCTTTACCCTCGTCAAATTTCCTGGTAACCTCTTCAAAAAATTCAATAAAATTTGTCAAACATGACCTTCCACGCACAAATCCATGTTGACTGTTCCTAATCAGGCCCTGTCTATCCAGATAATTATATATACCATCTCTAAGAATACTTACCCACCACTGACGTCAAACTCACGGGCCAATAATTGCAAGGTTTACTCTTAGAACCCTTTTTAAACAATGGAACAACATGAGCAATATGCCAATCCTCTGGCACCATCCCTTTTTCTAATGACATTTGAAATATTTCTGTCAGAGCCCCTGCTATTTCCACACTAACTTCCCTCAAGCTCCTAGGGAATATCCTGTCCGGACCCGGAGACTTGTCCACTTTTATATTCCTTAAAAGCTCCAGTACTTCCTCTTCTTTAATAATCATAGTTTCCATAACTTCTGTACCTGTTTCCCTTATCTTACACAATTCAATATCCTTCTCCTTAGTGAATACCGAAGAAAAGAAATTGTTCAGAATCTCCCCCATCTCTTTTGGCTCCACACAAAGCTGTCCACTCTGATTCTCTAAGGGACCAATTTTATCCCTCACTATCCTTTTGCTACTAATATAACGGTAGAAATCCTTGGGATTTATTTTCAACTTACTTGCCAAAGCAACCTCGTATCTTCTTTTAGCTTTTCTAATTTCTTGCTTAAGATTCTTTTTACATTCTTTATATTTTTCGAGCACTTCATTTACTCCATGCTGCCTATATTTATTGTAGATATCTCTCTTTTTCCGAACCAAGTTTCCAATATCCCTTGAAAACCATGACTCTCTCAAACTTTTAACCTTTCCTTTCAACCTAACAGGAATATAAAGATTCTGTACTCTCAAAATTTCACCTTTAAATGACCTCCATTTCTCTATCACATCCTTCCCATAAAACAAATTGTCCCAATCCACTTCTTCTAAATCCTTTTGCATCTCCTCAAAGTTAGCCTTTCTCCAATCAAAATATCAACCCTGGGTCCAGACTTATCCTTCTCCATAATTATATTGAAACTAATAGCATTGTGATCACTGGACCCGAAGTGCTCCCCAACACATACCTCCGTCACCTGCCCTATCTCATTCCCTAACAGGAGATCCAACACTGCCCCTTCTCTAGTTGGTACCTCTATGTATTGCTGCAAAAACCTATCCTGCACACATTTTACAAACTCCAAACCATCCAGCCCTTTTACAGAATGGGCTTCCCAGTCTATGTGTGGAAAATTAAAATCTCCCACAATCACAACCTTGTGCTTACTACAGATATCTGCTATCTCCTTACAAATTTGCTCCTCCAATTCTCGCTCCCCATTTGGTGGTCTATAATACACCCCCATAAGTGTTACTACACCTTTCCCATTCCTCAATTCCATCCAGATAGCCTCCCTAGATGAGCCCTCTAATCTATCCTGCCAAAGCATCGCTGTAATATTTTCTCTGACAAGCAATGCAACACCACCCCCTCTTGTACCTCCAATTCTATCGCACGGTGAAGCAATTAAATCCCGGAATATTTAGTTGCCAATCACACCCCTCCTGTAACCATGTTTCACTAACAGCCACCACATCATACTTCCAGGTATTAATCCATGCTTTAAGCTCATCCACCTTTCTTATAATTCTCCTAGCATTAAAATAAATGTATTTAAGAAATTTTCCTCCTCTTACTCTCTGTTTATTAATAACGGTGCAAACAACTTTACTGTTTTCTTTTTCTTCCTTCTTCCCTACATCTGTTCCTACACTCTGGTTCCCCTCCCCCCCATATCTAGTTTAAATCCTCCAGAGCCTCTCTAGCAAACCTACCTGCAAGAATATTTGTCTCCGTCCAGTTCAGATGTAGACCGTCCCGCCGGAACAGGTCCCACCTTCCCTGGAAAACTGCCCAATTATCTATAAATCTGAAGTCCTCCCTCCTGCACCATGTCTTCAGCCACGTGTTGATCTGTGCTATCTTACTATTTCTAAACCCGCCTGCACGTGGCACTGGTAGCAATCCTGAGATTGCTATCCTGGAGGTCCTGTCCTTCAACTTGGCGCCTAACTCGGTGAACTCAACTTTCAGGACCTCCTCACTCTTCCTACCCACGTCATTGATCCCTAAATGGACCATGACATCTGGCTGCTCGCCCTCTCTCTTGAGAACATCAAGAACTCGATCCGAGATATTGTGGACCTTGGCACCAGGGAGGCAACAGACCATCCGGGATTCTCAATCCCTTCCACAGAACCTCTTATCTGTCCCCCTAGCTATCGAATCCCCTATCACTACAGCTCTCCTCTTTTCCCTCCTTCTCTTCTGAGTTGAGGGTCCCATCTTGGTGCGAGAAACGCAACCACTGTAACTTGTCCCTGGTAGGTCATCCCCATCAACAGTATCCAAAACGATGTACTTATTATTGGTGAACATCCCTTTAGAAAAAAGACAAGGGAGAATTTCTTTAGTCAGAGTGTGGGAAATCTGTGGAATTCATTGCCGCAGATGGCTGTGGAGGCCAAGTAATTGAGTATATTTAAAGCAGAGGTTGATAGATTCTTGATAAGTCAAGGTGTCCAAGATTTTGGGGGAGAAGTCAGAAGGATAGGGCTGTAAGGAAAAAAATAACATAACCCATGATCGAACAGTAGAGCATACGCGATAGGCTGAATAGCCTAAACCTACTCATATATTTTACAGTTCAAACCCTTGAGTTGAAGAACAGTGGAAATATACAAACACTCTAGGGGTCCCCATCCTAGGTTCTACAGACCCCTTGGTTAATGCTATTGATCCATGGCATATAAAAGGTTCAGGGATCTGGCTCGAGATGCAAACCTTCCTGAATTCCTGACTCTGGTATTGCAAACCTCCAGAGCTCTGCCTGCACTCAGGTTCAGCTGCTCTACCCCACACCAGTGTGCAATCTCACTGTCCCCAATTCCACCGGCGTGCAATCTCACTGTCCCCAATTCCACCGGCGTGCAATCTCACTATCCCCAATTCCACCGGCATGCAATCTCACTATCCCCAATTCCACCGGCGTGCAATCTCACTATCCCCAATTCCACCGGCATGCAATCTCACTATCCCCAATTCCACCGGCGTGCAATCTCACTCTCCCCAACTCCACCAGCGTGCAATTGCACTATCCCCAATTCCACCAGCGTGCAATCTCACTGTCCCCAATTCCACCGGCGTGCAATCTCACTGTCCCCAATTCCACCGGCGTGCAATCGCACTGTCCCCAATTCCACCGGCGTGCAATCTCAATATCCCCAATTCCACCGGCGTGCAATCTCGCTCTCCCCAATTCCACCAGGGTGCAATCTCACTATCCCCAATTCCACCGGCATGCAATCTCACTCTCCCCAACTCCACCGGCGTGCAATTGCACTATCCCCAATTCCATCAGCGTGCAATCTCACTAACCCCAATTCCACCAGCGTGCAATCTCACTATCCCCAATTCCACCAACGTGCAATCGCACTAGCCCCAGTTCCACCAGGGTACAATCTCACTCTCCCCAATTCCACCGGCGTGCAATCTCACTGTCCCCAATTCCACCGGCGTGCAATCTCACTCTCCCCAATTCCACCGGCGTGCAATCGCACTGTCCCCAATTCCACCGGGGTGCAATCTCACTGACCCCAATTCCACCGGCGTGCAATCTCACTATCCCCAATTCCACCAGCGTGCAATCGCACTACCCCCAGTTCCACCAGGGTAAAATCTCACTCTTCCCAATTCCACCGGCGTGCAATCGCACTGTCCCCAATTCCACCGGGGTGCAATCTCAATATCCCCAATCCCACTGGCGTGCAATCTCAATATCCTCAATTCCACCAGCCTGCAATCTCACTATCCCCAGTTCCACCGGGGTACAATCTCACTCTCCCCAATTCCACCGGCGTGCAATCTCAATATCCCCAATTCCACTGGCGTGCAATCTCACTCTCCCCAATTCCACCAGCGTGCAATCTCACTATCCCCAATTCCACCAGCGTGCAACCTCACTACCCCCAGTTCCACCGGGGTACAATCTCGCTCTCCCCAATTCCACCGGCGTGCAATCTCAATATCCCCAATTCCACCGACATGCAATCTCACTATCCCCAATTCCACCCAGCGTGCAATCGCACTGTCCCCAATTCCACCAGCGTCCAATCTCACTATCCCCAATTCCACCGGGGTGCAATCTCACTATCCCCTATTCCACCAGCGTGCAATCTCGCTCTCCCCAATTCCACTGGGGTGCAATCTCACTATCCCCAATTCACCCGTCGTGCAATCTCACTATCCCCAATTCCACCGGGGTGCAATCTCACTATCCCCAATTCCACCAGCGTGCAATCTCACTATCCCCAATTCCACCAGCGTGCAATCTCGCTCTCCCCAATTCCACCAGGGTGCAATCTCACTATCCCTAATTCACCCGTCGTGCAATCTCACTATCCCCAATTCCACCAGCGTGCAATCTCACTATCCCCAATTCCACCGGGGTGCAATCTCAATATCCCCAATTCCACCGACATGCAATCTCACCATCCCCAATTCCACCCAGCGTGCAATCGCACTGTCCCCAATTCCACCAGCGTGCAATCTCACTATCCCCAATTCCACCGGGGTGCAATCTCACTATCCCCAATTCCACCAGCGTGCAATCTCGCTCTCCCCAATTCCACCGGGGTGCAATCTCAATATCCCCAATTCACCCGTCGTGCAATCTCACTATCCCCAATTCCACCAGCGTGCAATCTCACTATCCCCAATTCCACCGGGGTGCAATCTCACTATCCCCAATTCCACCAGCGCGCAATCTCGCTCTCCCCAATTGCACCGGCATGCAATCTCACTATCCCCAATTCCACCAGCGTGCAATCTCACTATCCCCAATTCCACCGGGGTGCAATCTCACTATCCCCAATTCCACCAGCGTGCAATCTCGCTCTCCCCAATTCCACCAGCGTGCAATCTCACTATCCCCAATTCCACCAGCGTGCAATCTCACTATCCCCAATTCCACCGGGGTGCAATCTCACTATCCCCAATTCCACCAGCGTGCAATCTCACTATCCCCAATTCCACCAGCGTGCAATCTCGCTCTCCCCAATTCCACCAGGGTGCAATCTCACTATCCCTAATTCACCCGTCGTGCAATCTCACTATCCCCAATTCCACCGGGGTGCAATCTCAATATCCCCAATTCCACCGACATGCAATCTCACCATCCCCAATTCCACCCAGCGTGCAATCGCACTGTCCCCAATTCCACCAGCGTGCAATCTCACTATCCCCAATTCCACCGGGGTGCAATCTCACTATCCCCAATTCCACCAGCGTGCAATCTCGCTCTCCCCAATTCCACCGGGGTGCAATCTCAATATCCCCAATTCACCCGTCGTGCAATCTCACTATCCCCAATTCCACCAGCGTGCAATCTCACTATCCCCAATTCCACCGGGGTGCAATCTCACTATCCCCAATTCCACCAGCGCGCAATCTCGCTCTCCCCAATTGCACCGGCGTGCAATCTCACTATCCCCAATTCCACCGGGGTGCAATCTCACTATCCCCGATTCACCCGTCGTGCAATCTCACTATCCCCAATTCCACCAGCATGCAATCTCACTATCCCCAATTCCACCGGGTTGCAATCTCACTATCCCCAATTCCACCAGCGTGCAATCTCGCTCTCCCCAATTCCACCGGGGTGCAATCTCACTATCCCCAATTCACCCGTCGTGCAATCTCACTATCCCCAATTCCACCAGCGTGCAATCTCGCTCTCCCCAATTCCACCAGCGTGCAATCTCACTATCCCCAATTCCACCAGCGTGCAATCTCACTCTCCCCAATTCCACCAGCATGCAATCTCACTATCCCCAATTCCACCAGCGTGCAATCTCACTACCCCCAGTTCCACCGGGGTACAATCTCACTATCCCCAATTCCACCAGCGTGCAATCTCGCTCTCCCCAATTCCACCAGCGTGCAATCTCACTATCCCCAATTCCACCAGCGTGCAATCTCACTACCCCCAGTTCCACCAGGGTACAATCTCGCTCTCCCCAATTCCACCAGCGTGCAATCTCACTATCCCCAATTCCACCAGCGTGCAATCTCACTATCCCCAATTCCACCAGCGTGCAATCTCACTACCCCCAGTTCCACCAGGGTACAATCTCGCTCTCCCCAATTCCACCGGCGTGCAATCTCAATATCCCCAATTCCACCAACATGCAATCTCACTATCCCCAATTCCACCGGCGTGCAATCGCAGTGTCCCCAATTCCACCAGCGTGCAATCTCACTATCCCCAATTCCACCGGGGTGCAATCTCACTATCCCCAATTCCACCAGCGTGCAATCTCGCTCTCCCCAATTCCACCGGGGTGCAATCTCACTATCCCCAATTCCACCAGCGTGCAATCTCGCTCTCCCCAATTCCACCAGCGTGCAATCTCACTATCCCCAATTCCACCAGCCTGCAATCTCACTATCCCCAATTCCACCAGGGTGCAATCTTACTGTCCCCATTTCCACCGGCGTGCAATCTCACTATCCCCAATTGCACTGGGGTGCAATCTAACTATCCCCAATTCCACCAGCGTGCAATCTAACTATCCCCAATACCACCAGTGTGAAATCTCACTGTCCCCAATTCCACCAGCATGCAATCTCACTATCCCCAATTCCAATTCCAGAATAATTAGTGATCCAAATCATGTTTTCAGATTTGGATGCTGGATGATTGGAATTTTACTTAATTCAAAATTCAAGCTAAAAGTTCAAAGTAAATTAAATTATGAAGACACGCAGTCCACTTTTATTGTCATTTAGTAATGCATGCATTAAGAAATGATACAATATTTCCTCTGGTGTGATATCACAAAACACAGGACAGACCAAGACTGAAAAAAAACTAACAAAACCACATAATTATAAGATATAGTTACAACAGTGCAACAATACCATAACTTGATGAAGAAGTCCATGAGCACAGTAAAAGTTCAAAGTCTCTCAAATGTCCCACATCTCACGCAGACGGGGAGAAGGAAGAAAAACTCTCCCTGCCATACCTGATCACGGTCCAACTCTGAGTCATCTGAAGACTTTGAGCTCTGATCAGCTCTCCGACACCGAGTACTGAGCGCCATCTGTATCCGAATGATTTGACCTCCTTTTCGGTCGCCAACAGCAGGCAAAGCCGGGGATTTTGAGGCCTTCCCTCCGAAAGATTCCCGACCGCGCAGTAACGACAGCAGTGAACGAGCGTTTCAGAAATTTTTCCAGATGTTCCTCTGTGCTTTCACATCTGTCTCCATCAAATCAGAATTGTCCATGGCCCCTATTTAACAGATACGATATCATTTATTATCGAAGTACATATACTCTGCGGGTCATGAGTTATAAGGAAAGATTGAATAGGTTAGAACTTTATTCCTTGGAAAGCAGAAGATTGAGAGGCAATTTGATCGAGGTATACAAAATTACTAGGGGTAAAGATTGGGTAAATACATCAGGCTTTTTCCATTGAGGTTGGGTGGAATCACAACTAGAGGTCATGGTTTAATAATAATAATAAATGCTTTATTGATATTGCATAGGAAATTCTTCTCTTACAGCAGGAACATTTAAAAACACACTTAGCAGTGTGCAGGCTTAACTAATAATAAAGTACAGAATAATAATATAGACAATAATAATGTACAATGGGCAATAATGATGTACAAAATAATAAAGCAGCAAGTATTGTACTATGATGTGTGTTCTCCTGTTGCACAGAGATGAACTGCTTTATGTGCTTATTGCATTTGGTAGGAAAGATTTTCTGTAATGATTCGTGTGACAGTGGAGCTGAATGAGTCTGTTCGAAAGGGTGCTCCGCTGTTTACTCAGTAGATCATGGAGAGGATGTGCCAGATTGTCCGTCACGGATAACGGTTTGTTTAGTGACCTTCTCTCCACCACTAACTCAAAAGAGTCTGGGTTGTAGCCAAGGACGGATCCAGCCTTTTTGATGAGATTATTTAGTCTTTTTGCATCACCAGCACCGATGCTGCTCACCCCACATAAAGTCAGAAAGAAGACTGCACTCAGTACAACAGACTGGTAAAACATCTCCAACATCTCGCTGCACATATTGGAGGATCTCATTTTCCTTAGAAAATAGACTCTGCTCATCCCTTTCTTGTAAATAGCTTTGGTGTTGGTTTTCCAGTTAAGTCTGCTGTCGGGGTGAACACCCAAGTATTTGTACTCCTTCACCACTGCAACTTTTTCTCCCAGAATGTATACAGGACTCATCGCAGTCCTCTTCCTCCAAAAGCCAGTCTCTATCTCCCTGGTTTTGGCCACATTCAGGAGCAGGTGATTCCTCCAGCACCACTCCACATACTTGTCCACCAGTTCTCAGTACGCCGATTCCTGCCCATCTCTGATACACCCAAACACTGCAGAGTCATCAGAGAACTTCTGCAAGTGACAAGACTGGGATCTGTACTGTAAGTCTGAGGTATACAGTGTGAACAGAAATGGAGTCAGAACAGTCCCTTGTGGGGCTCCAGTGTCACTCGCCACCATCTCAGACAGAGAACTACTCAGCCGTACAAACTGGGGTCTATCTGTCAGGTAGTCAGTAATGCAGGAGATAATGGATCTGTCTACACCCATCCTTTGCAGCTTTTTGTTCAGAAGAAGCGGCTGGATTGCATTGAAGGCACTAGAGAAATCAAAAACGGTGATTCTCACAATGTCACCAGCATCATCCAGGTGGGAGTGAGCTCTCTGCAATGGGTAGATGACGGCATCATCCACTCCCACATGAGGTTGGTAGGCAAACTGTAGAGGGTCCAATGAAGATCTCACCTGCTGTCCACTGTAAGTCAGGGCCAGCCTCTCCAGCACCTGCATCACATGAGATGTGAGGGCAATTGGTCTGTAATCATTAAGTTCAGATGGAGTCACCTTCTTGGGTACTGGAACCAAGCAGGAAGCCTTTCATAGCACCAGTGCCTTTTCCTGACTCAGACTCAGGTTATATAGGTGCTGCAAAATACCAGACAGCTGGCTCGCACGGGCCTTCAGTACCCTGGGGCTGATACCGTCTGGGCCAGCAGTCTTGCCTTGATGTAGTCTCTCCAGCTGTCCCTTAACCTGACCTGCAGTCACCATCAGGTGGGGGAGAGTGGTCGTCCCAAGGAGGCAGGATACTCCTAAGCACTCACCAGAGGGGTGGGAGGGGTGGAGGAAGAATGTTTCAGAGACAGGGAGGGTGTGTGGTTTGGGCAGGTGGGGAAGGACAGCAGGAGGTCTTCTACTGAACCTGCTGAAAAACAAGTTCAATTCGTTGACCCTATCTGGGCAATCCTCAATCTTACTTTCCTTTACCCCGAAGCCAATGATCTGCTTCATGCCCAGCCACACTTCCCTTATGCTATTCTGCTGGAGCTTGTACTCCAGCTTCCTCGTGTAGGATCCTTTGTACTCCCTCAGTTCACTCTGTACTCGCCTCAGTTCCCTCTGTACTCCCTCAGTTCCCTCTGTACTCGCCTCAGTTCCCTCTGTACTCCCTCAGTTCCCTCTGTACTCCCTCAGTTCCCTCTGTACTCGCCTCAGTTCCCTCTGTACTCCCTCAGTTCTCTCTGTACTCACCTCAGTTCCCTCTGTACTCCCTCAGTTCCCTCTGTACTCCCTCAGTTCCTTCTGTGCTCACCTCAGTTCCCTCTGTACTCCCTCAGTTCCCTCTGTGCTCTCTCAGTTCACTCTGTACTCCCTCAGTTCCCTCTGTACTCGCCTCAGTTCCCTCTGTACTCCCTCAGTTCCCTCTGTACTCCCTCAGTTCCCTCTGTACTCGCCTCAGTTCCCTCTGTACTCCCTCAGCTCACTCTGTACTCCCTCAGTTCCCTCTGTACTCGCTCAGTTCCCTCTGTACTCCCTCAGTTCCCTCTGTACTCCCTCAGTTCCCTCTGTACTCGCCTCAGTTCCCTCTGTACTCCCTCAGTTCCCTCTGTACTCCCTCAGTTCCCTCTGTACTCGCCTCAGTTCCCTCTGTACTCCCTCAGTTCTCTCTGTACTCACCTCAGTTCCCTCTGTACTCCCTCAGTTCCCTCTGTACTCCCTCAGTTCCTTCTGTGCTCACCTCAGTTCCCTCTGTACTCCCTCAGTTCCCTCTGTGCTCTCTCAGTTCACTCTGTACTCCCTCAGTTCCCTCTGTACTCGCCTCAGTTCCCTCTGTACTCCCTCAGTTCCCTCTGTACTCCCTCAGTTCCCTCTGTACTCGCCTCAGTTCCCTCTGTACTCCCTCAGCTCACTCTGTACTCCCTCAGTTCCCTCTGTACTCGCTCAGTTCCCTCTGTACTCCCTCAGTTCCCTCTGTACTCGCCTCAGTTCCCTCTGTACTCCCTCAGTTCACTCTGTACTCCCTCAGTTCCCTCTGTACTCGCCTCAGTTCCCTCTGTACTCCCTCAGTTCCCTCTGTACTCCCTCAGTTCCCTCTGCCTCCAGACCTGAAGGCTTGCTTCATATTCGAAAGTTATTTCAGATCACCGGTGATCCAGGGCTTGTTGTTGGGGAAGCAGCGAACCTGGGTGTTAGCAGGACCAGGCTGTGATCAGACCTGTCAAGTGGCTGTAGGACAGTGGCACTGTCTGTATCCTTTACATTCGCGTACAGAAGGTCCAGTGTTCTATTGGCCCATGTAGGACAGCTGACATATTGATAAAAAGTTGGTAGTGTTGTCTCGAGAGAAACGTGATTAAAATCCCCAGTAACAGCCACAAAAATATCGGGAGATTGAGTTTGTATTCTGGCGACCGTCGAAAGAATAGCATTGCATACTACATTCGCTTCAGCCGACTGGTGAATGTAACAACTAAAACGGCAGTTGAGAATTCCCAAGGCAAATAATATGAACGTGTCCCAATGGCTAACAGCTCATTCTAGATTATTGTGTGCCTGGACCATATGTAATGGCTACCTTGTGTTTGGAGCAAAGGTTTTGTGTATTCTCAGGACCAGATGATTGACCTATGTAAACTGATGCTACTGGCTCGAGATCAAAAGATGAAAGGTGAAAAGTTTAAGAAGAACATGAAGGGGAAACTTCTTCACTCAGACAGTCGGAGGGAGTGTGGAATGAGCTGCCAGTACAAGTGGTGCATGTGAGCTTGATTTCAACATTTAAGAGAAGTTTGGATCGGTACATGGATTGTAGGGGTATGGAGGGTTACAGTCCAGTGCAGCTCAATGGGAGTAAGCAGCTTAAGTGGCTACTGGATGGGATGGGCCAAAGGGCTTGTTTCTGTTATATACGTTTTTGTGACTCTAAATGTCACCATATACAGCCCTAAGATTCATTTTCCTGTGGGCATTCACTGTAAATACAAGACACACAATAAGATCAATGAAAAGCCACTCTGAACAGGATGGACAAACAACCAATGTGAAAAAAGCAACAAACGGTACAAATAAAGAACAAAAAAAGAAATAAGAATAATAAGTAAACAATAAATATTGAGAGCATGACATGATGAGTTCTTGAAAGTGATTCTGTAGTTTATGGGAACAGTTCAGTTCTGTGGTGAAGGAGGTTGGGTTAAGTTATCCCCTCTGGTTCAAGAGCCTGATGGTTGGGGTAATTACTGTTTCTGAACCTGGTGGTGTGAGTCCCAAGGCTCCTGTACCTCCTTCCTGATGGCAGTATTTGATATGTTTCTAGTTTTTGAAGTTCATGTAGTACAGATGTGATATTTGCAGCAAAATCTTAAAAGAACATACCATTAAACAAGAAATAACACCCCCCCCCCACACCCCCATCAAGAATCTTGATTAACTCCCTCGGAAGTGATTATCAGCTAACAATCTAACAGTAAAAGCTAATGGTACTGGTAGAACATTACTGTTGCGGCTAAGAAATTCTGAGCAGTGGGAAACGGAAGATATGGATAACATGTAGGTTTTCAGCTTGGCAGAATGTGGCTAGAAATAGCAAAAAATAACTTTTTTTGAGCCATAACTATTCATGTATTGAAAATAACTGATGTGATTGGATAGAGAGCTTTCCTGAATCTCAAAAAATATATTTATTGTATCTTGATTGTTACTTTTTGAAATTTAAATGCATCTTTAGTTATATTCTAGTCATTTTCCAATAGTAGATTTTTGGCTACCTTTCCAAATATCCTTGGTTTCTTTCCATTAGCATTCCTTAATAACAGAATAATTTAGCAATCTTAAGGAACAATTCCAGAAAAAGCAATTCTTGCTTTGTCCCAAGGCAGCAATAGCCAATATCTCAGGACATCTGTTTAAGGTGAGTAGAGTAAGATTTAGGGGGGATATCAGAAACGAGAGAAAATCTGCAGATGCTGGAAATCCCAGCAACACACACAAAACGCTGGAGGAACTCAGCAGGCCAGGCAGCATCTATGGAAGTGAGTACAGACGACGTTTTGGACCAAAGCCCCTCAAAGGGTCCTGCTGAAGGGTATTGGCCTGAAATGTCAACTGTACTCTTTTCCGTCAATGCTGCCTGGCCTGCTGAGTTCCTCCAGTATTTTAGAAACATAGAAACATAGAAAACCTACAGCACAATACAGGCCCTTCGACCCACAAAGTTGTGGCAAACATGTCCCTACCTTAGAAATTACTAGGATTACCCATAGCCCTCTATTTTACTAAGCTCCATGTACCTATCCAAAAGTCTCTTAAAAGACCCTACTGTATCCGCCTCCACCACCGTTGCCAGCAGCCCATTCCACGCACTCACCATTCTCTGAGTAAAAAACTAACCCCTGACATCTCCTCTTACCTACTCCCCAGCATCTTAAACCTGTGTCCTCTTGTGGCAACCATTTCAGCCCTGGGAAGAAGCCTCCGACTATCCACACGATCAATGCCTCTCATCATCTTATACACCTCTATTGGATCACCTCTCATCCTCCGTCATTCGAAGAAGAAAAGGCCGAGTTCACTCAACCTATTCTCATAAAGCATGCTCCCCAATCCAGGCAACATCCTTGCGTATCTCCGCTGCACCCTTTCTATGGCTTCCACATCCTTCCTGTAGTGAGGTGACCAGAACTGAGCACAGTACTCCAAGTGGGGTCTGACCAGGGTCCTATATAGCTGCAACATTACCTCTCGGCTCCTAAATTCAATTCCACGATTGATGAAGGCCAATACACCGTATGCTTTCTTAACCACAGAGTCAACCTGCACAGCTGCTTTGAGTGTCCTATGGACTCGGACTCCAAGATTCCTCTGATCCTCCACACTGCCAAGAGTCTTACCATTAATACTATATTCTGCCATCATATTTGACCTACCAAAATGAACCACTTTACACTTATCAGGGTTGAACTCCATCTGCCACTTCTCAGCCCAGTTTTGCATCCTATCAATGTCCTGCTGTAACCTCTGACAGCCCTCCACACTAACCACAACACCTCCAACCTTTGTGTCATCAGCAAACTTACTAACCCATCCCTCCACTTCCTCATCCAGGTCATTTATAAAAATCACGAAGAGTAAGGGTCCCAGAACAGATCCCTGAGGCACAACACTGGTCACCGACCTCCATGCAGATCATGACTCGTCTACAACCACTCTTTGCCTTCTGTGGGCAAGCCACTTCTGGATCCACAAAGCAATGTCCCCTTGGATCCCATGCCTCCTTACTTTCTCAATAAGTCTTGCATGGGGTACCTTGTCAAATGCCTTGCTGAAATCCATATACACTACATCTACTGCTCTTCCTTCATTAATGTGTTTAGTCACATCCTCAAAAAATTCAATCAGGCTCATAAGGCACGGCCTGCCTTTCACAGAGCCATGCTGACTATTCCTAATCATATTATGTCTCTCCAAATGTTCATAAGTCTTGCCTCTCAGGATCTCTTCCATCAACTTATCAACCACTGAAGTAAGACTCACTGGTCTATAATTTCCTGGGCTATCCTTACTCCCTTTCTTGAATAAAGGAACAACATCCGCAACCCTCCAAACCTCCGGAACCACTCCCGTCCCCATTGATGATGCAAAGATCATCGCCAGAGGCTCAGCAATCTCCTCCCTCACCTCCCACAGTAGCCTGGGGTACATCTCACCCGGTCCTGGTGACTTATCCAACTTGATGCTTTCCAAAAGCTCCAGCACATCCTCTTTCTTAATATCTACATGCTCAAGCTTTTCAGTCCACTGCAAGTCATCACTACAATCACCAAGATCCTTCTCCATAGTGAATACTGAAGTATTCATTAAGTACCTCTGCTGTTTCCTCCGTTTCCATTCACACTTTCCCACTGTCACACCTGAGAAGTCCTATTCTTTCACATCTTATCCTCTTGCTCTTCACATACTCGTAGAATGCCTTGGGGTTTTCTTTAATCCTGCCCACCAAGACCTTCTCATGGCCCCTTCCGTCTCTTCTAATTTCGTTCTTAAGCTCCTTCCTATTAGCCTTATAATCTACTAGATCTCTAATATTACCTAGCTCTCTAAAGCTTTTGCAAGCTTTTCTATTTTTCTTGACTAGATTTATTACAGCTTTTGTACACCACGGTTCCTGTACCCTACCATAACTTCCCTGTCTCATTAAAAGGTACCTATGCAGAACTCCACACAAATATCCCCTGAACATTTGCCACATTTCTTCCGTACTTTTCCCTGAGAACATCTGTTTTCAATTTAAGCTTCCAATTTCCTGCCTGATAGCCTCATAATTCCCCTTACTCCAATTAAACGCTTTTCTAACTTTTCTGTTCCTATCTCTCTCCAATGCTAGAATTATGATTACTATCTCCAAAATGCTCTCCCACTGAGTGATCTGACACCTGACCAGATTCATTTCCTAATACTAAATCAACTACAGCCTCTCCTCTTGTGGGCTTATTTACATATTGTGTCAAGAAACCTTCCTGAACACACCTAACAAACTCCACCCCATCTAAACCCCTTGCTCTAGGGAGATGCCAGTCAATATTTTTGGAAATTAAAATCTCCCATCATGACAACTCTGTTACTATTACACCTTTCCAGGATCTGTTTCCCTATCTGCTCATCGATATCCCTGTTACTATTGGGTGGCCTATAAAAAAACACCCATTAAGGTTATTGACCCCTTCCTGTTCCTAACCTCCTCCCACAGAGACTCCGTAGACAATCCCTCCATGACGTCCACCTTTTCTGCAGCCATGACACTATCTCTGATCAACAGTGCCACGCCTCCACCTCTTTTGCCTCCCTCCCTGTCTTTTCTGAAACATCTAAAACCCGGCACTTGAAGTAACTATTCCTGTCCCTGAGCCATCCAAGTCTCTGTAATGGCCACCACATCATAGCTCCAAGTATTGATCCACGCTCTAAGCTCATCCGCTCTGTTAACAGCATTCCTTGAGTTAAAATAGGCACATTTCAAACCTTCGGTCTGAGCATGTCCCTTCTCTATCACCTGCCTATCCTCCCTCTCGCACTGTCCACAAGCTTTCTCTATTTGTGAGCCAACCTCCTCTACCCCAGTCTCTTCAATTCAATTCCTACCCCCCAACAATTCTAGTTTAAACTCTCCCCAGTAGCCTTAGCAAACCTCCCCACCAGGATATTGGTCCCCCTGGGAGTCAAGTGCAACCCGTCCTTTTTGTACAGGTCACACCTGCCCCAAAAGAGGTCCCTTTTTGTGTGAGTTGGGAGATATCAGAGGTAGTTTTTTTTTAGAAAAAGTGCAGACTCTGCCTGGAATGCACTGCTGGGCAAGGCAATAGAGGCTGATACGATAGGGTTGTTTAAAAGATACTTTGATAGACACATAAATTTACTTAAGCCCTTTACTCCCACTGGGGCAAAGGCTGCTGACAGCTGCTCACCAGAGTTCTCTGTCCTGGGCCTGTCTTTCATGTTGTTTCCATGTGTAGCTCATCTTGTTATATCCTTCCTATTGCAGGGATGAGGAGCTTCTGTCAGCATTTCTGTAGCACTAGGTTTGTACAGAATGGAGCTGTTAGCCCAGTGCTGAAGCCTCCCGTTCTCACAGCCAGGTTTGGCAGAGTTGGATGGAAGGAAAATGGAGGGTTATGGGCTGTATACAAAGGAAGGGTTAGGCTGATTGAAAAGAAGGTTTACATAGATCAGTGCGGTATATTTGATGGAAGTGCCCATACTATGCTGTACTGTTCGATATTCTATGAACAAACTTTGGAAGTTATGATATCTGCAACGTTCTCATGTTCCACCTTCAAAATCCTAAGAGAGAGCTGTTGAGTCTTGAGGATTTGTCAGTCTTTAGAGTCATTATTTTTTGTTTTAATCACTGTTATTTTGCATTCAATTCCCTTATCCTTTCAATTATACCTTACACAGGATCTCCGTATCCTCTTTCTCTATTCAACGTGCCTGCTATTTTCATATTTACATTTAATTAACAATTATCCATTTTAAGGAGACTGCCTCGCTCCTAACCTGTTTTGTTTGCTCATTGTGAAATCTTGGTGCTCATTTTGATTTCCATTATAATATACTTCTTATAAGTTTTTGTAGATCATACTTTATGTTTGATCTCCTTTTACTATACGTTCTGTCTCTCTACATAGTCAGACTTCAGGCTCAATTTTGACACTCTCTGGGTTTGAAATTAGAGACTAATTATTCAATGGCAAAAGAATAACCTTCTTATTCCATGAAGTTTTTCCACCGCCTAGAAGGAACTGATCTAGAGAACGTGCACTGCAGAAGGGCTCAGAAATTCCTATACACATTCCAAACAAAACTGCTGTGCAGTGGAAAACAGACTTAACCAAAATAAACAGCATTGCACCCACGTGTGGGATAATCGTAAGACCATACAACATAGGAGCAGAAGGAGACCATTCAGCCCATCGAGTCTCTCCACCATTCCACCATGGCTAATCTCAGATCCCACTCAACCCATACACCTGCCTTCTCACCACATCCTTTGATGCCCTGACCGATCAGCAAATGATCAACTTCCGCCTTAAATATACCCACGGACTTGGCTTCTGCCAGAATCTGTGGCAAGGCATTCCACAGATTCACTGCTCTCTGGCTAAAAAAAAAAATCCTCCTTACCTCTGTTCTAAAGGGTCGCCCCTCAATTTTGAGCCTGTGCCCGTTAGTTCTGGAACTAGGAAACTTTCTCTCCACATCCACCCTATCTGGTCCTTTCAATTTTCGGTAGGTTTCAATGAGATCCCTCGCATTCTTCTAAATTCCAATGAGTACAGACCCAAAGCTGGCAAGTGCTCCTCATATGTCAACCCCTTCATCCCAGAATGATCCTCGTGAACCTCCTCTGGACTCTTTCCAATGACAACACCTCCTTCCTGCGAGAAGGAGCCAACACGGTTGACAAGACTGCAAGTGCGGCCTGACTAGTTCTTATAAAGCCTCAACATTATCTCAAGCAACACACATCAAAGTTGCTGGTGAACGCAGCAGGCCAGGCAGCATCTGTAGGACTAAGTTAGTCCTGACGAAGGGTCTCGGCCTGAAACGTCGACTGCACCTCTTCCTACAGATGCTGCCTGGCCTGCTGCGTTCACCAGCAACTTTGATGTGTGTTGCTTGAATTTCCAGCATCTCAGAATTCCTGTTGTTCTCAACATTATCTCCTTGCTTTTATATTCTATTCCTCCTGAAATAAATGCCAACACTGCATTTGCCTTCTTTACCACAGACTCAACCTGTGAATTAACCCTCAGGGAGTCTTGCATAAGGACTTACATGTTTTTTCTGCACCCTTGACATTTGAAACTTCTCCCCATTTAGATAGAAGTCCACACTATTGTTCCTTTAAGCAAAAAGCATTATCATACATTTCCTAACACTGTATTCCATCTGCCACTTTTTTGCCCATTCTTCCAATTTGTCTAAGTCCTGCTGCAATCGCATTGCTTCCTCAGCACTACCTACCCCTCCATCTAGTTTTGTATCATCTGCAAACTTTGCCACAAAGCCATCAATTCCATTATCCAAATCATTGACAAACAATGTGAAAAGTAGCCGTCCCAATACTGACCCTTGAGGAACACCACTAGTCACTGGCAGCCAACCAGAAAGGGCTCCTTTTATTCCCACTCGCTGCCTCCTGCCTGTCAGCCATTCCTCTATCCATGCCAGTATCTTTCCTGTAATGCCATTGCATTTTATCTTGTTAAGCAGCCTCATGTGTGGCACCTTATCAAATGCCTTCTGCAAATCCAAGTAGATGTCATCCACTGCCTCTCCCTTGTCCACCCTGCTTATTAATTCTTTGAAGAATTCTAACAGATTTGACAGACAAGATTTACTTTAACAGAAACCATTCTGACTTTGACTTATTTTATCATTAGTCTCCAAGTACCTAGAAACCTCATCCTTAATAATAGACTCCAACACTTTCCCAGCCACTGAGGTCAGGCGAACTGGCCTATAATTTCCTTTCTTTTGCCTTTCATTCCTCTTAAAGAGTGGAGTGACATTTGCAATCTTCCAGGCCTCCAGAACCATGCCAGAATCAAATAATTCTTGTAAGATCATGACCTATGCATCCATTATCTCTTCAGCAAACTCTTTCAGGACTCTGGGATGTAAGTCCATCTGGCCCAGGTGACTTATCCACCTTAAGACCTTTGTGTTTGCCTAGCACTTTATCCTTTGTAATAGCAATGGCACTCTCTTCTGCTGCCTGACACTCACAGACCTCTGACACACTGCTCGTGTCTTCCACAGTGAAGATAGATGCAAAGTACGCATTAAATTCATCTGCTATTTCTTTGTCCCCCATTACTACCTCACCTGTATCATTTTACAGTGGTCCACTATCAACTCACACCTCCCTTTTACTCTTTATATAATTGAAAAAAAACTTTTGGTATCCTGCTTCATATTATTGGCTAGTTTGCCCTCATATTTAATCTTTTCCCTGCTTATAGTTTTTTTAGTTGCCTTTTGTTGAATTTTAAAAGCTTCCCAACCATCCAACTTCCCAATCACTTTTCCGACCTTATATGTCTTTTCCTTGGTTTTTTATGCAGTCCTCAACTTCCCGTCAGCCATGGTTGCCAGCCCTGCCATTTGAGAACAACTTCTTCTGTGGGATATATCTATCCTACGCCATGTGAATTATTCCTAGAAACTGCAGCCATCTCTGTGCGCCATCATCCTCGCCAATATCCTCCTCAATCCACCTAGGCAAGCTCTTCCCTCATACCTCTGTAATCCCCTTTATTCCATTGTGATACTGACACTTATACTTCTCCTTCTCAAACTGCAGAATGAATTCGATCGTAATATGATCCAACAAGAAGTTTAGCTAATCTCTGCTTTGCACAGTATTTTTTGGCATAAAACTCCACGAAATTTCATCAAAAGTATAAATGCCATCAATGGTACTGCAAGATACAAAATTTGTAAACACAAGAAAATCTGCAGATGCTGGAAATTCAAGTAACACACACAAAATACTGGTGAACACATCAGGCCAGGCAGCATCTATAGGAAGCTGTACAGTCGACGTTTCAGGCCGAGACCCTTCGTCAGGACTAACTTAAAGAAGAGATAGAGATTTGAAGGGGGGAAGGGGGAGATCTGAAATGATAGGGGAAGACAGGAGGGGGAGGGATGGAGCTAAGAGCTGGACAGGTGATTGGCAAAAGGGAAACAAAGCTGGAGACACGGGAGAAAGAAAGGGGTAGGGGAGGACCAGAGGAAGATGGAGAGCAGGCAAGGAGTGATTGTGAGAGGGAAAGAGAGAGAGAAAAAAGGGGGGGGGGGGGGGAATAATAAATAAATAAATAAATAAAATAGGGGATATGGGGCACTAATGGAAGTTACTCCCTCCTGGCACTTATCCTTGTAAACGGAACAAGTGCTACACCTGCCCTTACACTTCTTCCCTTACCACCATTCAGGGCCCCAGACAGTCCTTCCAGGTGAGGAGACACTTCACCTGTGAGTCGGCTGGGGTGATATGCTGCGTCCGGTGCTCCCGATGTGGCCTTCTATATATTGGTGAGACCCGACACAGACTGGCAGACCATTTCGCTTAACACCTACGCTCTGTCCACCAGAGAAAGCAGGATCTCCCAGTGGCCGCACATTTTAATTCCACGTCCCATTCCCATTCTGACATGTCTATCCACGGCCTCCTCTACTGTCAAGATGAAGCCACACTCAGATTCGTGGAACATCTTATATTCCATCTGGGTAGCCTCCAACCTGATGGCATGAACATTGACTTCTCTAACTTCCGCTAATGCCCCTCCTCCCCTTCTTACACCGTCCCCTATTTTACTTATTTATTCATTTATTATTCCCCCCACTTTTTTCTCTCTCTCTTTCCCTCTCACAATCACTCCTTGCCTGCTTTCCATCTTCCTCTGGTGCTCCCCTCCCCCTTTCTTTCTCCCATGTCTCCAGCTTTGTTTCCCTTTTGCCAATCAACTGTCCAGCTCTTAGCTTCATCCCTCCCCCTCCTGTCTTCCCCTATCATTTCAGATCTCCCCCTCCCCCTCTCAAATCTCTTACTATCTCTTCTTTCAGTTAGTCCTGACGAAGGATCTCGGCCCAAAACTTCAACTGTACCTCTTCCTATAGATGCTGCCTGGCCTGCTGCGTTCCACCAGCATTTTGTGTATGATACAGAATGACATTAGTATGTCATTATGTCATTATCTCAGTATGACATTCAATTTGACAAGTCAAGTAAAACATAAACTTCATTTACAGAACAATTGGGTTTTTACTAACCATGTTTCCTCTGAGTCTGTGAAAGATGCGAGTAGGAGGAGCCTTTGTTGTCTGCTGCAATCCATTCTGGGTTAGGGGCTGACCCCTCCAATGTTCACTGGGTGATGCCCTCTGGTGTTTGCTAAGTGAAAGAACAAGCTGGACACTCAGGGACTTGGGCTAAATATTTTTTTCTCTTTGTGACAGTGTGCTTTTTTCTGAAATAGTAACCATATATGCTATGTGCTGTGTGCTGTTGGTAATGTTTTGCACCTTGGCCTTCATTTGACTATATTCATGAGTGTTTGAATGATAATTAAACTTGAACTTGAAGTTTAAGGACAAATATTCAGACCACATTCTTTGTAAACCTGAGACCTGTGCCTATCTGTAGCATCATATGCAGCTCAGAGGCATAAGAGATGCTGGAAGCTTGAGCAACAAACACAGTGCTGGAGGAATTCAGTGGGACAAGTTACACCTGTGGCAGGAAAAGGGTAGACAATATTTTGGGATCAGACCTTGGATTGCATACAGCTGCTCAGGTGTGCTTGAAGAGTTTTGTCCTAGAGATTTGAGGGAAGTCACTCTTGAACTTTCTGACCTCAATATAGTTCCAGGCTGCTCCTGCAAGTTCAAGGTGTTGGACGTGACTTGGCAAAATCAAAGTGTAAGGCATGATGTGGCAGATCCAACTGATTGTGAGGGTCAGGAGTTGATAAGAACTTATTGACTTGAAACTTTAACTTTGTTTCACTCTCCACAGATTATGTCCAACCTATGGAATATTTCCAACAGCTTGTATTTTTTTTCCTGTTGGAAGTACTTGGCCAAAGCCCCGGAGAGAGCCCTTATAGAAAGAATGTGCCCAATGGTGGGACACTGATCTTCATCAATCATTCCACTCCTTCCGAGCTCCTGGGTACACTCTTCCATCTTCCTTCTAATATTGCAGCATCAATTTATTAAGTGGCAACGCTACACTCGGGCTGGAAGAACGCTATTAGTCAAAGTAAAAGAATTCAAAGCTGAGTCAAGTTTATTAACAAATGTACAAGTACATAAATATACAGGGTCAGTAAAAAACTCCCAATACAACAGCATCACAGGCAGCTTGTAATCAGCATTCACAAGAAACACATACATAAATTAAAAATAGAATGAACAATTTTATAAGAAAGAACATAATTAGAACAAGAAAAACAAAGCCCATGTTTGGACAAGATGATCAAAAGTGGTTAGTGTTGTTAAACTGTAGTGATTGAAATTGAGCAACACACACAAAATTCTGGAGGAACTCAGCAGGCCAGGCAGCACCTATGGAAAAAAGTACAGTCAACATTTTGAGCCAAGACCCTTCGGCAGAACTGGAGAGAAAAAGATGAGGAGTAGGTTTAAAGGTTGGGGGGAAGGGAGAGAGAAACACAAGGTGATAGGTGAAACTGGGAGGGGGAGGGGTGATTTAAATAGCTGGGAAGTTGAATGGTGAAAGAGATACAGGGCTGGAGAAGGGGGAGTCCAGTAGGAGAGAACAGAAGCCCATGGAAGAAAGAAAAGTGGGAGGATCACTAGAGGGAAGCGATGGGCAGGCAAGGAGATAAGGTGAGAGAGGGAAAAGGGGATGGGGAATGGTGAAGTTGGGGGGGGGAGCCATTACTGGAAGTTTGAGAAATTGATGTTCATACTATCAGGTTGGAGGCTACCCAGACAGAATGTAAGGTGTCGTTCCTCCAACCTGAGTGTGGTGTTATCACAACAGTAGAGGAGGCCATGGACTGTCATATTGGAATGAGAATGGGAAGTGGAATTAAAATGGATGGCAACTGGGAGATCCTGCTTCTTCTGGCGGATGGAGCGTAGGTGCTTGGTGAAGCGGTCTCCCAATCTACGTCGGATCTCACTGATATACAGGAGGTCACACTGGGAGCATCGGACACGGTATATGAACCCAACAGACTCACAGGTGGAGTGTTGCCTCACCTGGAAGGTCTGTTTGGGGCCCTGAATGGTAGTGAGGGAGGAGGTGTAGGGGCAGGTGTAGCACTTGTTCCGCTTGCAAGAATAAGTGTCGGGAGGGAGATCAGTGGGGAGGGACGAATGGACAAGAGTGTTGCGTAGGGAGCAATCCCTGCGGGAAGCAGGAACTGGGGTGGTGAGGAGGGAAAGATCTTCTTGTTGGTGGGATCCATTTGAAAATGGCAGAGGTTCTGAAGAATTATGAACTGGATGTGGAGGCTGGTGGGTGGTAGATGACTAAGGTTGTTTTGGTTGGTTCGAAGGGAGGTAGCTGTCCGTGGGTCTGATGGTGTGGGACTTCTTACTTCAGAGCTTCCTGCCTGATGGTAGCTTGGGACTTCCTTTTAACCATTATGGAACTTTACTTTAAGAGATCACTGAAAGTTGCACCTGCTATTTTAAATGCCAGCAAGTGTGACAATTTGTAATAGATCAAGATGGCCAGAGACCTGTGCTTAATCCTCACCTTCTATGCTCTCCTGGGGCATTACAGGGTTACACTGAGATGTTCACCCCAGGTTGGTGGGCTAAAGAGCCACTGTAAATTGAAACTGGCGGGTAGGTGAGTGGTAGGAAGGAAAGGATGATATCCTGCTATTTTCCCAATTAGTTTTTGTCCCAAATAAGCAGCTGTCCTGATTAACCGATGGCCCAATTAACCGGAACCCACTTTGTGTATATATAAATAAAATTCCAGATTTATTTAATTATTTATTCGACTATTTGAATTTGATTTTCTCAGCTATTGTGATTGGATCCAAAGTAAAATTGCCCAATTAGCACTTTGGCCCTTTGGGTATTTGCCAAGTGACCTAATTGTTATGCAAACACCAAGGATTACAACTAAATTACAGCATCAATTACAACAAAGTTCAACAAATGACTTCTCTCCTTCCCTGCTTGTGAATTTTACATTAAATCATAGTTTAGCAAACCAATTGCCAGCTACCAAAGATTAACTTTACCCCAGTAGTCATTCATAATCAAAGGTTCCAAGAGAGAGCTTCCATTTTTTCACAGCTGTAATAAACTATTTCAAGGCAAGGTTCAGCACCATACTATCAAAGCAGATGCATTCTCTAAATCAATATTTTATAAGAATTTGAATTATGCCAATGAGAAACATACAATGAATGCTTTAGTAAAATTTGTCCTTTATAGATAAATACAAGCAATATATGGATTAATGGAAAATAAAGAAAATGCTGATTTAACAGCAAAGGTTTTATCCTGAGGTATCAATTTTCATCAGTTAATAAGTGGTCAGTGTACTAAATGAGGAAGTTCACATAATTCTTTTATTCCACATAATAACCATGTCTGTGCAGAATACAAAAATACGAAGTACTGTTTGGTTTTCATTTATCATGCATTGTGTTTGAATTTGCAGCGATTCATTTCATTTCCGTCCCCGTCAAAGTACTTTTGTACTTCATTTCGCACAATAACTTGTACAGAGGATCAACACATCGGTGCCTTATTTGCTTCAGCTGAGTTAATCAAATCTAATCTTTTAAGAGGAAGGGAAAAGTGCTATGCACATTGACAAAGAACAACTCCAAAAAAATTCTCACTTTCACAAATTAAATTTGCTCCTCTTATCCACACACTGTACTCTTAAGAACATTATTGCTCTTAAGTCGACCGTGAAAAATATTTAGTCTGAAGGATAGAAAAGGATGCAGTTCCCGTTCACATCTCACTGATTGCTTTAAGTGACTTTATTCACAAACTAAGTTTAACAGTTTACTCAGACTTCTTCACCTCAAGCTCTCCAACTTTTGGCTTTATTTTTAGTGCTTTTTAAGATTAAAAAACAATTTTTTAAAAAAGATATACTCGGTAAAATTCAGATTGGAAAGTAATTTCCGTTTCTATTTGTGCTGATTTAACCTCTTTTAACACCCCTGTAATCTCTGAGTGGCACACACCTGTAAAAGGCAGATTCATTTCACAAAAATGCAAAGCATCAAAGCTTCAGTTACCAATGGAAGTACCAGAGCAACAAGCTGATCCGATTTACTTAGCACTTTTTGTGTTGATAAATTATCCAAAATCCTCACATGTGATAGATAGAACAATTATTCTCACGTCACTTAAGAACAAACAACTCCCTTTTAAAAAGAAAAGTCAATGCCTCTAAAGCAACCCAACTGAAATGTTCATCTTCAAGTTGGGGTTAATGTGACACTTAAAGTCACAACATATATCACCACATTCATTTCTCTTCATTTACCATTAGATTCATGATAGTCAAAAAAAATACGCCCTGCATTTTGTTAAGTAGATACCCCAATATTAATTAGATTTTAAAACAATGTATCAGTGTTTTTTCAGAATGAAATGAAATTAAAATTCTAAATGAAAAAAAAACTATAGCACCAATTTAATGGAAAGAAAATTATTTGCAAATGTAGGCATCTCTGATGTGCTCTTGAGGGATTTGGAAAATCCTGCCTCGACGGCCATTGGATCGGGTGAACATCACTCGGAATCAACATCACTAGGAATGAGTTTCAGCCAGAGACTCATCCCACCGAGATGCAACACAGAGCGTCATAGGAAGTCATTCCTGCCTGTGGCCATCAGACTTTACAACTCCTTCCTTGGAGGGTCAGACACCCTGAGCCAATAGGCTGGTCCTGGACTTATTTCCATCTGGCATAATTTACATATTATTATTTAATTATTTATGGTTTTATATTGCTATATTTATACTCTCTTCTTGGTTGGTGCAACTGTAATGAAACCCAATTTCCCTTGGGATCAATAAAGTATGACTATGACTATGAAAAGATTTTTTTACTCCATTATTTCAGATGTGTCATCTGAATCTACTTTGGAGAATGAAAGCCCCAGTTCCAATTTTACATTAACATAATAGGAGTTCTAAGAGAAGATTATTTATTTAATTCAATCCAATTTATTTATTTATTTATTTTGATAGAGCACAAAACAAGCCTTTCCAGCCCTTCAAGCCACACTGCCCAGCAATCCACCTATTTAATTCTAGCCTTATCTCAGGACAATTTACAATGACCAATTAACCTACTTACTGTTACGTCTTTGGACTGTGGGAAGAAACCAGAGCATTCAGCGGAAACCCACATGTTCCATGAGAAGGATATATACACTCTTTACAGATGATGTCAGAGTTGAACTCTGAACTCCAACCAACCAAGCTGTGATAGCATTACACAAACTGCAACGCTACAAAATTTTGGGTATTTTGAAAGTACATGATTACTGAGATGGCAATATGCATGCTTGCCTTCATTATTAATTCAGTCAATTAGTTCCCTATTTTGTATTAAATAATCTACAGGCAAGTGACCCTGGTGCATCAAACAAAAACTGCTGGGGAACTTTAATCGGCCAAGCTCCATCAGTGGGAGGTAAGGAATTGCTGAAATTTGGGTTGATACCCCTTTTACTCAAAACATCAACAATTCCTTTCCACACTCAAATGCCGCTCCAGCCTGAGTCCAGAATCTGCCATCCCTTGTGTTTCCAAGAAATCCACGTGACTGCATTATGATGCCAGGTTGGCCTGTGACCATCGAACTTTGCAGCTCCTCCCGTGGAGGGTCAGACACCCTGAGCCAATCGGCTGGTCCTGGACTTTTTTTCCATCTGGCATAGTTTGCATATTGTTGTTCGATTATTTGTGGTTTTTGTATTGCTATATTTATGCTCTATTCTTGGTTGGTGCAGCTGTAACGAAACCCAATTTCCTTCAGGATCAATAAAGTATATCTATCTATCTATCTATCAATAATTACCATTCCACACCTCCCCTCCCCCACCCCAAATGCTAATCTGTAAATGAAACAGTTTTTCTCTAAACCCAAATAAAGAACTGGGATAGCACAATAATCTAGCCCTCCAAGAGGACCACAACCTTGCTGTAGGGTTTGGAGGGTCACATACCTCAATGACCCAGAGAGCTATGCTGGCTGGAGTCACGACTTTATGCTTTGGCTCTGGGTAGGGTCAGCCATGCCAAACAGGTCAAAGGGTAGAGACCAGACTGAGAGTGGCTCACCAGTCCTCCAGGTTCAGGGGTTCAGCTCAGGGTAACAACCCTAACTGGTAAAACAAAACTGTTAAGGAAACAGCAATGAAGAATCATTCTACATCTGAGTGTGAGTGTGTTCCTGAGACTCCACCCGGGACTTGCATGAAACAACTAACAAAATAAAGGAAGTTCCGAACACCATTGGAGATGGACCTTCATTGCTGCCCTAAGCACCAGTGGAGTAACGGGCAGTCGATAGATACAGTAGTGTGTGCTTAGCAGAATGCTTTCCAGTACCAGCCACCTGGGCTCAGCTCCCGACGTTGCCTGCAAGGAGTTTGTACGTTCTCCCAGTGACCATGTGGGTTTCCTCGCACAGCCCAAAGACCGTTGGTCATTGTAAAGTGTCCTGTGATTAGGCTAGGGTTAACTCAGTGGTTTGTTGGATGGCACGGTTTGAAAGGGCCTATTCCACACTGTATCGCAATAAATAAAAGTAATTAATTAATTAACTATTCATAATATTGATCATACTATGATAGAATTCACCCTTCAGTTTGAGATGGAGAGGCGAAAGTCAGATATATCAGTATTACTGTGGAGTAAAGGGAATTACAGAGGCATGAGAGAGGAGCTGGCCAACGTTGATTGGAAAGGGACAGCAGAACAGAACTGGCTGACATTTCTGGCAGCAATTTGGAAGGCACAGGATTCACTATTTTTTTAGCGATACAGCGCAGAATAGGCCCTTCCAGTCCTTCGAGCCACACTGCCCAGCAACCACCAATCTAACCATGGCCTAATTACAGAACAATTTACAATGAGCAATTAACCGATACGCCTTTGGACTGTGGGAGGAAACTGAAGGACCTGGAGAAACCTCATGTGCTTCGTGTACAGACTCCTTACAGATAATATTAGACTTGAACTCCAAACTCCAACGCCCTGAGCTGTAATAATGTCTCGCTTACCCTATGTTACCATGGCATCTGTGACGGAAAAACAGCAATGGCTGGAGTTTCGGGGAACAAGTTCTTCAGATGAGCAGGAATTTCTTTGGACTGATGTGGTGCATCTGTGGAATTCTTCGCCACAGATGGCTGTGGAGGCCAAGTCATTGTGTACACTTAAAGCGGAGGCTGATAATTCTTGATTTTCAGGGTGTCAATGGCTATGAGGAGAAGGGAGGAGAGTGGTGTTGAGGGGAATAATAAATCAGCCTTGATGGAATGCGGAGAAGACTCGATGGGCCAAGTGGCCTAAGCCTGCCCCTACGTCTTATAGTCTTATGACTTAATCAGCAACTCTGTATGTCTAGTTCAAAAGATTTCAAATATATACATTACTCAAATGTATTGAACTCTTAATTAGTTGTCATCCTCTGTTTGAGACTGACCAGGGAGCTCCAAGTTATGTATTGCCATTTTTGCTTGCTTTTCTCTGAACTGGTGGGCGATTGATCTTATTTCCTGATCTTAAGGCAGCTCCGGATTGCTTTGTCGTATTCGCCAATTTGTGTGGTGAACCTGAAATTCAAAAAGTACTTTTTTCTTATCTGCTCATGTTTCACTAATATATCTAGTAGAAAAATGCAACTCTCTGCTATTTTCCAAGACGTTTCTCAAATATTGAGCCAAATTTGAAAATAATTACAGAGTCATAGAAAAGTAAAGCATAGAAACAGGACCTTCGACCCATCCAGTCCTTGTTGAATGGTTAAACTGCCTTTTCTCATTGACCTGCACTGGGACCATAACCCTCCATAACCTTGCCTTCCATGTACCTATCCAAACTTCTCTTAAAAATTGAAATCAAGCTTGCATGCAACACTTGCACTGGCAGCTCATTCCACACTCTCATAGCCCTCTAAATAGTTTCCCTTCATGTTCCCTTTAAACTTTTCACCTTTCACCCTTAACCCATGACCTCTGGTTGGAGTCCCACCCAATCTCAGTGGAAAAGCCTGTTTCTATTTACCCTATCTATACTCTTCATCATTTTGTATACCACTGTCAAATCCTCTCAATCTTCTACTTTCTAAAGAATATAGTCCTAACCCATTACAGTCCTAATCTTTCCTTATAACTCAGGTCCTCCAGACCCAGCAACATCCTTGTGAATTTTCTCTGTACTTCTTCAACCCTATTTACATCTTTCCAGTAGAATGTAATTATTAACTTTAGCCATGTTAAAAAACAGCAAAAGCAGTTTATTAATAAATAGGGAAAAACCTAGGTCCAAATACTTCTAAATCAGTAACTTGTTACGATATTGTATACTCTACATTTCCACAACTAACGTTAGATTTGTCTTTAAGACTGAAATCAATTTAAAAAGCCTAATTGAGGGGCAAGTTTTATATTTACTGCAATAAAATGGCTTTATTTCTGTAACAATCAGTCGAGCAAATGGTTAGGGACAAACATAAGGAGAACTAGCTACGGATTTTAAATGGAGGACTTACTACTAGCAACGGATTCCGTTACTTCTTTCCTGTGCCTTAGGATCCTTTGCAGCTCATTTTCTTCTTTAACTTTTGTACTGGTTGCCAATATTTCCTCTTTGTGAGATTTCTTCAAGAGAAAGAAAACATATTAATTACAAAAAAATTATAAAGTTGTCACATAACATCTTGGATGCCTTCCTTTATGTGTTTGCTCAGTGGAGGGACAAGCTGGATTGCTTTCATCTGCAGACTGATGTGGGCTTGCTCTTGCTATCTACATCCATGGATTCAGAACTTGGACTTTAGTATATTTTTGTGTGACTATGTTTACTGTACGTTATCTTATATGTGCTATATGTGTGTTGATCTGGTGTGACTGTTGGTCCTGTGTTTTGCACCTTGGCCCTGGCGGAATGCTGTTTCATTTGACTGTATTCACCGGCATTCATGTACGGTATGGTCGAATGACAATTAAGCTTGAAATTGAACTTATGTTCTTGATGAAATTCTGGCATCTTCCACCTTCCACCACAGGCTAGATGCAGGAAGATTGTTCCCGATGTTGGGGAGGTCTAGAACGAGGGGTCACAGTTTGAGGATAGAGGGGAAGCCTTTTAGGACCGAGGTTAGGAAAAACTTCTTCACACAGAGAGTGGTGAATCTGTGGAATTCTCTGCCACAGCAAACTGTTGAGGCCAGTTCATTAGCTATGTTTAAAAGGAAGTTAGATATGGCCCTTGTGGCTACAGGGGTCAGGGGGTATGGAGGGAAGGCTGGGTTCTGAGTTGGATGATCAGCCATGATCATAATAAATGGCGGTGCAGGCTCGAAGGGCCGAATGGCCTACTCCTGCACCTATTTTCTATGTTTCTATGTTTCCTCTCGAGTCCTGAAAAAGAATCTCAGCCCAAAATGTTGACTGTTTATTCCTTTCCCTGGATGCTTCCTGGCCTGTTGAGTTCCTCCAGCATTTTGTGTGCGTTGTGATTGATTGTGCTGGCTGGGGATTTCAGACTCAGGAATAGATACTCTGGCTAAGAGCACAGCCATTTACAACTAAGCTGAGAGGAGCAGTCAGGCATCTCCAGGGGAAAGGCCGTAGTCCCTCAATGTCACCTCAGCCCCTTGGAACCCACAAAGACACGGTGGCAGCAAGCCAGTGCGATTTCATCATGTAAGTTTATATTGTCTGTCTGAATACCTATGAAAGAACAACAGATTTGTGGCCATTGGATTCTTGAGTTTAGAATCAATTATACACATTTAATTAAGAAAGTTCCTTCTGCTGAGCTGACAGCTTCTTATAAGTGGCTGCTATCTTGGTTAAAGTTTTTACTAAGATATACACAAGGTGGCTACTTTATTAGAAACTTCCTGTACCTAATAAAATGGCCAGTGAGTGTCTGATCATGGTCTACTGCTGGTGTAACACATCCACTTAAAGGTTCACAGTGTTGTGCATTCAGAGATGCTCTTCTGCACACCACTGTGGTAAAGCATGGTTATTTGAGTTTCCTGTTAGCTTGAACTAGTCTGGCCATTTTCCTCTGATCTCTCTCATTAACAAGGCATTTTCATGCACAGAGCAGCCACTGAACAGACTTTTTTTCCTGCACTATTCTCTGTAAACTCCCGAGAAGGTCCCAGGACATCAGCAGTTTCTGAACACCAATAATCATTCAATGGTCAGAATCATTTAGATCACATTTCTTCCACATTCTGATGTTTGGTCTGAATAACAAATGAACCTCTTGACCAAGTCTGAATGTCGTCCAGTGTTATAATACTCTTCAGTGATTGCCTTCCTGGTGTCCGTGGCCACATAACCAGGACTTGTGATGTCCACCATCTGCTCCCGTGGCTTCATGTGACCCTGATCGGGGCTAAGCAGGTTTACACCTTTCCCAAGGGTGACCTGCAGGTTAGCGGAGGGAAGGCGTGCCTTACACCTCCTTTGGTAGAGACATATGTCCAGCCCACAACCCTATTCTTATCATATGTACTGAGATTCAGTGAAAAGTTTCATTTGAATATCACCCAGACAGTTTATGCCATTCATAATTACGTCACGATACTAACAAGGAAGACAATGCAGAATATAGTGTTACAGTTAGAAAATAAAGTCAAGGGTCACAACAAGATAGAATTGAAATCAAGAGTTCATATTTAAACATATGAGAAATCCTTTCGAGAGTCTGGTAAAAACAGAATAAAAACTGTCACTGAGGCTGGTGTTACACGTTCTCCAGTGTTTGTATCTTCTACACAAGAGGTTCTGCAGATGCTGAAAGTCCAGAACAACACACAGAAAATGCTGGAGGAACTCAACAAGCCAGGCAGTGTCTATGGAAACGATTCAGACCAAGACTCTTCTTCAGGGCTGGAAAAGAAGGTGGAAGATGCCAGGATACAAAGGAGAGGGAAGGGGAAGGAGGGTAGCTGAAAGTGATAGGTGAAGCCAGGTGGGTGGGAGAGGTACAGGGCAGGAGAGGAAGAAATCTGATCGGAGAGGAGAGTGAAGCATAGGAGAAATGGAAGATAGAGGGGCACCAAGGGAAGGTGATAGCAGGTGAGAAGAGGTGGGAGAATAGAAGAAGAGGATAACTTCTGCCCAAAGGGAGTGAGGAGAAGAGAGAAGGTCCAGGGGGTTAGGGGCCTTGATTTATATTTGCTCATTTTGCGAGACAGCAGTAAGTGTTGGTGGTGTCAATGGAGTGAAGGCTGGTGTTCGAGAAGAGATATTGCAGCCTTCTCCACAAACAAATGTCCCTTCCTAATGATGTTAACCATTTGATGCCGAGCTTCATCACATGATTAAAAAGTGGAGACTGCACAACCGTGTGTCTGTATTTATAGTCCAACGTAGTGAATCAGGTTGAACTGTGGAAACACCTAATAAAAAACATCCATGCAACCACCAGGCAGCAGTGATAATCCTCTTTACCTTGTTTATTTCCAACCATTAGGTTATCCCTCCCACATTAAACTAGTTAGGCTGATTATGTTGCTTTATAAGGAATCAATACATGGCCAATAGTGATCCAGCTGAGGCCACTTCATCTCACAGCACTGCTGGTCCACAGAGAGGAAACAGCAGTCAGAATCTGAAGCAGGTTTAATATTTCTGGCATACTGTATCTCGTGAAATCGGCTGTTTTTTCAGCCACAATAAATTGGTTGTTTTGTGACAGCAGTAAACAAGAGCTGAAGTAAAGAGTGGGAAATGCTACATAGAGCATAAGGTACAGGAGTCTCAGGACTCGCACAGCCAGGTTCAGGAACAGTTATGACCCCTCAACCATAGGCTCTTGAACCAAAGGGGATAACTTCACTCACCCCAACAATGAACTGCTCCCATAACCAATGGACTCACTTTCAAGGACTCTTCATCTCATGTCCTTGATATTTATTGCTTATTAATTTATTATTTTTATTTCTTCTCTTTGAATTTGCACGGTTTGTTTTCTTCTGCACTGGTTGAATGCCCAAGTCGTGCGGTTTTTCATTGATATGGTTATTATTCTATAGATTTACTGAGTATGCCCACAAGGGAATGCATCTCCGGGTTGTACATTGTGACATATATGTACTTTGGGAATAAATTTTGCTTTGAACTTTGGTACTGAACAAGTGCCAAACTGCTCCCAAGTTACTTCCCAGTAATTCTGACAATAGGAGCAACACTTTCAGTACATTGGATGAACTCAGCAGGTCGGGCAGCATCAGATAATTCTGATAATAGTAACTGCAGGGAGCTTGTTTGGCCATGACACAATTACAAAGGAACCTGAAAGATTGAAGAGCAAAACTAAAGTAAATTGGAATTAAATTCAGGACTTACTAGTATTCCTCTGAGTTCTTGTAAAGCATTAGATTCTTGAAGTGTGTTCTTATTAATTGGAGTCTAGAATCAAACAGAAGGAAGTGTGACCAACAGCAAAACTGATTAATGGCATTAGCAGCGACAGGAATTCCCTCAGAATTAATAATTTGGCACGGTTTTATTGGAAAAAGGTGACAATACAATTAAAAAAACAGTTGAAGTACAGGGAAAAACTCTTTCAGGATGTTTAATAATAGGTGAAAGTAACATCTGTAAAAGACAATTAAACTTAGGACTGACAATTCACACGGCCTTTGAGATATGCAAAATCTTGAATAAAGCGATAATCACAAAATTTTTAAAAATCACGCAAATTTTATTTCATATCTACTGTACCAATAAAAACATTTGGAAAAAAATGGAGACAAATTTTCGAGTGAGAAGGATGTAGTTTAAAGAAGTTGTGCCAGGAAAGGCTTCTTAGTTTCCAGAGGTGTTGGGAATGCGCTGCTAGGGCCAGTGATGGAGGTAGATAGATAATGGCATTTTAAGAGGCTCTTAGGTAGCATGATGCAGGGATATAGATCATATACAGACAGGAGAGACCTAACTTAATTTAGCATTATAGTGCAAACATTGTGGGTCAAAGGACCTGTTCCTGTACTGTACTGTTCCATGTTCTGTGCAAACGGGGGATGCAAATGTTACTTTGCTAGAGCATTTAAAATTTTTCTGCATTTAGGAATTAAAGCAGCACTTTAGAAGAAACTAACTTCCTTCAGCTAAAAACACATTGACTCAAAGAGTTATGCAGGAAAGGAAACAGGCTATTTGGCCCAACTTGTCCATGTTGAACAAGCAGCCTATCTGAGCTAGACTCTTACGTCTGTATTTGGCCTATACACTAACATTACTAAGAGTAAGATAAACAGATACTACAGAAATAGATAGAAACAACAGAGATTAAACTGGTTAAATTGTGCACTTTGGTAAAGTAGTAACCAGTTCCCAATGCTTGGAGCTAAGTTGCAGGAAGAGGAATTATGGCTCCTTCTATTCCCCGTGAGTTGAGTACACAAGGCAAAAGTTTACAGAAATACAGGGGATAATGTTGGCAGGTGAAAGTTAAAGTTACCACTGCAGGTGCTGACCCAAACCACTGCTAGCTTTCTAGAAACTCAGCTCTTTACGAAGCATTAGCAGCCACCAGCTGACAACTAATTTGTTAGTAGTTTGAGTGATCTGCAAGTTTAAAATGAACTACAAGGGCACAACTTCGGATTTGTAAGTTTAGAATTCTATGAAGAATATGTTTCACTCACAGTAAATACACAAGGAGACAATTTTTTAATTATACAGATGTCAGTGTATTAGATTACTGAGTTCGAGATCCTCAACTACAAATAGTACTATTTGAGGACTGTACAAATATTTTATATTTTCAAAAGAAAGAGAAATGCATTATACTGTTTAAATTATAACAATACAGTCACCTTGTTCGTTTCATTGACCTTCCGAAGCTGAACTCCTTTCTTAATTCTTTCCATCATTTCATCAACTGCTTGTTTCTTCACTTCATCAAAAGAATTGCCTTTAGATAGTTGAAAAAGTTTATGATTTGGAAGGAAACTGATTCATACATGAAACTGCATGCACCTTTACCATCCACAAATTTTGCATGTTTCTGCTGAATAAAGTTATTTTCATATCTGCAAATATCTTTGTATTAAATGCAAAATATAGGGAGGCATATTGGACAGACATTTTTCTAATGACCATAATTTGATAGAAATCCACAGTATCTCTGTCTGTTATGTTTATATAGAGTTGAAAGTGGTATTACTTTCTGGTCATTCTTCATTATTAAGGTTATTGTCAGAGCACAATTTCTAAGAGCCTCCAGAATCTGCAGTTATATTTTAATTGTGCACATACTAAGGATGAACAACAAAGGTGAAACAAAAAGGAAACCTAACCAAATTATTTATAAACTGCACCGAGAAGGGAGTTGTATGTTTACAAAAATGCTTTGCATTTATAAGATCTTTCTCAACAATACTGAAATATTCACAAATACTGTACCGTTAGTCACACTTGAGAAGTGTAGTCACTGCATATTGTAATGCAAACAACATAACCCTACACAGTCAAGAAAGCTCACCAGTGCCCTTACTTTCTGAGGAGGCTGAAGAGAGCTGGACTTTGTACATCTATACTCAGGTCATTCTACAGATACACAGTAGAAAGCACCTTAACAAGCTGCATCACTGCATGGTACGGAAACTACGCTGCGACAGAGGGGAAGGTTCTACAATGAGTCGTCAAAACCACCCAATGGATCACTGCCATCAGCCTACCCACCATCAAGGGCATATATACAGACAGGTGCCAAAAAAGGGGCCAGCAACATGATGAAAAATCCCACCCGCCCTGCTCATGAACTTTGTCCCACTCCCATCAGGGAGGTGGCTATGTAACATCCATGTCAGGACCACCATATTCAAAAACAGTTACTTTCCCCAAGCAGTAAGATTGATCAACATCTCCACCCACTAACTCCACCACAACTTGACTATTTCCCATCAGTTACCTTATGTACAACATCGTGTCACTTTATGGACGTACAATCAATGCATTTAAGCTATCTTTTATATTTATCTTTATTGTGTTTTTATTATTATTGTTTTCTTTACCTTATTGTACTTTTTTAAAGCCACATTGGATCTGGAGTAACAATTATTTCATTCTCCTTACATTTGTGTATTGGAGATGACATTAACCAATCTTGAATCTTGAATAATTAGAATATGGTATTAGTGCTACCTTAATGAATCCAATGATCAGGTATGAGCATTACTGATGCATCCAAAAATAATTGTCCATTTGTAAATGCCCTTGAGCTGCTATAGTCTGGATAGTGGTAACACTGGGAGTTCTAACATTTCCATTCAGAGATAGAGGGAGAATGGGAATGGGTTTCCAGGTGAAGACAACTTACGACTTGGTAAAAGATGGCAATGCTCGTATCCAATTACACCCTGGACCATCGAGTTCAAAGAGATCATGTGTGTGTGTGGTTTTGCTTCAGTGGATAAATGTGGTACCACCAAACAGACAACATTTCTCTGAATGGCTAAAGCTTATTGAGAATCGGAACTTCACTTCCTTTTACTTCTTTTAAATTATATAAACAAATGAATAACCCAATAGTTAAGCATACTTTACGTATATGGTTTCAATTTCGAAGATTTTTTGGGTTCAATCAATTTATCCTAGCAAGCCCTATCTTGTCAAACTTTCTTTTTCAACCTTCCACGATGGATCAAGCCTACTCTGATTGGAAAATTAAAGGTATAATATCTTTTCGCGATTTATTTATGGATAATTGTTTTATGTCTTTTGATCAACTTTCTAATAAATATAACTTACCCAGATCTCACTTTTTCAGATATTTACAGATTAGGAACTTTTTATTTACTGTTTCCCCTAATTTCCCACATCCATATCCAACGGATATTTTGGAAAAAATTTTAGATTTAAATCTCTCTCAGAAAAGTGTTGTAGCAATCATATATGATATAATTTTGAATTTATGTCCTGATGCTTCTAATAAAATTAAAGCTGACTGGGAAAGAGAACTTGAGATTAATATACTGACTGAAAAATGGGAAGAAATTCTTCAGTTGGTGAATTCATCCTCTGTATGTGCTAAGCATAGGTTGATACAGTTAAGTGCACAGGGCTCATATGTCCAAAGATAAACTATCTCGTTATTACTCTTATATTAATCCAATATGTGACAGATGTCATTCCGAGATAGCTTCTCTAACCCACATGTTTTGGTCATGTCCTTTGTTGGAGAAATATTGGAAAGATATTTTTGATATTATTTCAACGGTCCTAAATATAGACTTACAACCGCATCCAATTACTGCTATCTTTGGACTACCAATGATAGATTTAAATAATTTAACCTCTTCATCACGAAGGATGATTGCATTTCTTACTTTAATGGCCAGAAGGTCTATTTTATTGAATTGGAAAGAGATTAACCCTCCTAAGGTATTTCATTGGTTTTCACAAACTATGCTGTGTTTGAATTTGGAGAAAATTAGAAGTGCAGTTTATGACCCTTCCATTAAGTTTGAAAAAACTTGGAGGCCATTCATTCAGCATTTTCACTTAATGTAATATCTTTATTTCCAAACCTATTCTATTTCTCTGTATTGTTGTTGGAGGGGAATGGAGTCGTCGGCACCGAGGTTTTCTTCTTTTTCATTTTTAAGTTCTTAGATTTGCCCAAGTCTTTTAGTTTAGTTGATCAATTTTGTCTTTCTTTTGGGTTGGGGTTTTTTTTTGGTTTCGGTTTTTTTTTAGTTTTTTTTTGATCTGTATTATCCGTTGTTAGTTTTATATGATTGGGAGTTTAGTCAAATTTCAATATTGGACTTTACGATTACTGTTTGTAAGTGTAACAATTTATCTCCTATTATTTGTATCATTGCTATGTTTTGTTTATATATTCTAAAATTAATAAAGAGATTGAAAAAAAAGAGAATTGCACCTTTCAGTAGGTGATTATTGTCTCAGACTCACGTTTCAGCATCCATTAGCTCAAGCTTGAATGTCATCCACACTTCACTTTGCAGGAGTGAACCTCTTCATTATTATGTTTGAATTTTTGTTAAATTGTATGAATCAGCACAAGTCCTATTCATTAGGATACATGGTGAAATCTTGTACAATAACAAAATTCAAAGTTCAATGTAAATTTATCATTAATATACGTACAGTATATGTCACCAATTAAAACCCTGAGATTCATTTTCTTGCTGTCTTTCGCAGTAAGCACAAGAAACACAATAGAATCAATGAAAGACTGCACACAACACACAACAATATGCAAAAGACAACAAACTGTACAAATACTAAAAGAATAAATACTAATAATAATTTTACTAGTTACTTGTTTACAAACTGTATGTAAAATTGTAACATCATTCATCTTGCAACTAATCACCCCTCACTTCGAATACCACACTGTACTTACACAAGAGAAGAAAGGATGGTGTGAGGGTATGAAAAGATGTGAAAAACAACTGATAGTAGATTCTGTAATTCTAAATCAAGCCCAGCGTAAAAGCAGAAATCTTTCAAGTTATATTGACGGTAAAAAGGCATTTGATTCCGTCGCACACTCATGGATAATAATATATATATAAACTACACCTAATATTTGTGAAATTCTTACAGCATCTGGTGAGGCATAACATACTATAATCACTCTATCTATTAACAACCAAAAAAGAACAGCCATCATTAACAAAATAAACCAAGGCAATTTCCAGGGTGACTCTCTATGTCCACTATGGTTCTGTCTAGATTTAAATCCACTCTCTAATTTACTGAATTGGACAAAACCAGGGTGTCAAGAAAACAACCTCTCACTTAATGTCGCAAAAACAAAGGAGCTAGTTGTGGACTACACGAGGAATGGAGACAGCCTAACCCTATTGACATCAATGGATTTGGGTTTTAGAGAGTGAACAGCTTTAAGTTCCTCGGCATAAACTTCACCGAGGATCTCACATGGTCTGTACATACTGGCTATATGGTGAAAAAGCACAACAGCACCTCTTTCACCTCAGGCGGTTGAAGAAGTTTGGTATGTGCCCCCAGATTCTAAGAACTTTCTACAGGGGCATGATTGAGAGCACCCTGACTGGCTGTATCACTGCCTGCTATGGGAACTGTACTTCCCTCAATCGCAGGGCTCTGCAGAGAGTGGTGCGGACAGCCCAGCGCATCTATAGATGTGAATTTCCCACTATTCAGGAAGTTTACAAAGACAGATGTGTAAAAAGGGCCCGAAGGATCATTAGAGATCCAAGTCACCCCAACCACAGACCGTTCCAGCTGCTACCATCCAGGAAATGATACCGTAGCATAAAAGCCAGGACAAACAGGCTCCCGGACAGCTTCCTCCACCAAGCTATCAGACTGATTAATTCATGCTGACACAACTGTATTTCTATGTTATATTGACTATCCTGTTGTACACAATATTATAAATTACTATAAATTGCACATTTAGACAGAGCGTAATGTAAAGATTTTTACTCCTCATGTATATGAAGGATGTATGTAACAAAGTCAATTCAATATCAAATCAGAAACAACCAAATTACAGTGCCTATAAAATGTTTTCACCCCCTCTGGTACTATTCATGTTTTATTGTTTTACAACATTGAATCACAGTGGATTTAATTTCTTTTTTTTGACACTGATCAACAGAAAAAGAGGCTTTTGTGTCAAAGTGAAAATGGATCTCTACAAAGTGATCAAAATTAATTACAAATATAAAAATACAAAATAATTGATTGCATAAGTATTCAACCCCTTCAAGTCAGTATTTGGTAGATGCACCTTTGGCAGCAATTACAGCTATGAGTCTGTGTGCATAGGTCTTTATCAGCTTTGCACATCTGGACACTGTCATTTTTCCCCATTCTTCATTACAAAACTGCTCAAGCTCTGTCAGGTTGCATGGGGATCGGCGTGAACAGCCCTTATCAAGAACAACCACAAATTCCCAATTGGATTGAGGTCTGGACTCCAACTTGGCCACTCCAGGGCATTAAGTTTATTGTTTTTAAGCCGTTCCTGTGTAGCTCTGGCTTTATTCTTGGAGACATTGTCTTGCTGGAAAACAAATCTTCTCCCAAGTCGCAGTTCTCTTGCAGACTGCATCAGGTTTTCCTCCAGGATTTCCTTGTATTTTGCTGCATTCATTTTACCAGCTACCTTTACAAGCTTTCCAGGGCCTGCTGTAATGAAGCATCCCCACAGCATGATGCAGCCACCACCACGCTTCACGGTAGGGATGGTGTGTTTTTGATAATGTGCGGTGTTTGACTTACGCCAAACATAGAATTTACTCTGATGGCCAAAAAGCTCAATTTTGATTTCATCAGATCATAGAACCTTCTTCCAGTTGACTTCAGAATCTCCCACATGCCTTCTGGTAAACTCTAGCTGAGAATTCATGTGTGTTTTTTTCAACAGTGGCTTTCTCTTTGCCACTCTCCTGTAAAGCTGCGACTGGTGAAACACTCGGGCAACAGTTATTGTATGCACAGTCTCTCCCATCTCAGCCACTGAAGCTTGTAACTCCTCCAGAGTTGTTATCGGTCTTTTGGTAACCTTCCTCACCGGTCTCGTTCTTACACGGTCACTCAGTTTTTGAGGATGGCCTGCTCTAGGCAGACTTACATTTGTGCCATATTCTTTCCATTTCTTGATGATTGACTTAACTGTACACCAAGGAATATTCAGTGACTTTGAAATATTATTACATCCATCTCCTGACTCATGCTGTTCAATAATCTTTTTAGGGAGTTGCTTGGAGTGTTCTTTTGTCTTCGTGGTGTAGTTTTTGCCAGGATACTGACTGACCAGCAGTTCGACTTTCCAGTTTCAGGTGTGTTTTTACTACAATTAATTGAAACACCTTGACTGCACACAAGTCTCCAAAAACAGGTCTCTATTTAACTAATTAAATGACTTCTAAAACCAACTGGCTGCACCAGGGATGATTTGATGTGTCATATTAAAACTGGGAGGGGAGAGGGTGAATATTTATGCAATCAATTATTTTGTGTTTTATATTTGTAATTAACTTAGATCACTTTGTAAACATCATTTCCATTTTTATACAAAGAAGTATTTTCCTGTTGATCAGTGTCAAAAAAGCCAAATTAAATCCACTGTGATTCAATGTTGTTAAACAATAAAACATGAACACTTCCGGGGGGTGGGGGATGGGCTGAATACTTTTTATAGGGACTGTATAGTTAACACACCTTCTCTACATGGATAGTTTGAAAATATATACTTCATCATTAAAGTTAACGCAATTAATTGAAATAGTAGATCTATTTTGTAAAAATATAAACATGAACTTTGGACTAGGTAAGTGCAGAACATGAAACATAAATGCAATGGAGCTAGCAGAATATAAAACTGAGCAGCAGGATACAATACAACTGACTGATAAATATGAAACACACTGTATAAGTATCTGGGATGTCAACAAGCAAAGAAAATAGACTATAGTGCAATAAAAGGAAAACTTTTGACAAAATTTACTTCAAGGCTTAGAAAATCAGCCAAACACAGCTGAACTGTAAAAATATAACAAAGGCAAAAAGCACTTTCACTATACCCATATTAACATTTTATTTTGGCATGATATCTTGGTGCAAAATCTATCCATAAAATCTACAAAGAAAAATAAGAACTGAAATGACAAATTTTAGAAAATACTTTCAATTCTGATATTAAAGTACACAGCACTAAAGTTAAATGAAAGCACAACCTTGCAAAATGAAGAAATTTATCACTGCAGAAGTAAAAGTTAACCAATAAAAGGGCATGATCCACCATGGAAGACAACCCCATGATCTGAGCAAACTAGATATCAACAAAGAAGCATTGAATGCCTGGCTCAGAGTTAGAGCTCCCTTCCTAGAAACTGAGGGGTTCCTTGTGACAATACAGGACTAAGTGTTTAACACAAAAAAATCAAAATACATAATAAAAGACCAACAAATTCAAGAAAATAAATGCAGAAAATGCTAAGAGAAACCAGGAACAATCCAACACACTACAGGATCCTGCAGCAGTTTAACTCAATCTGATTACTTACACAGGCACCATTAAGTGGCAAACGTCATTCACCAAAATCTTGCTTTAAAGCACAAACTCATATAAGACACCATACTTTACTACAAATACAAGCCTTATCCAATTTCAGAGGCAGAGTTCTACAATATCAGTATTACAGTGGAGTAAAGGGAATTACAGAGGCATGAGAGAGGAGTTGGCCAGAATTGATTGGAAAGAAACACTGGCGGGGATGATGTCAGAGCAGTAATGGCTGGAATTTCCGGAAGCAATTTGGAAGGCACAGAATATATACATCCCAGAAAGGCGGATGTATTCTAAAGGCATGATGATGCAATTGTGGCTGGCTAGAAAAGTCAAAGCCAACATAAAAGCCAAAGGGGACAGTATATAATAGAGCAAAAATTAGTGGGAAATTCGAGGACTGGGAAACTTTTAAAAGCTAGCAGAAGGGAATGAAAAAAAGTCAGTAAGATGGTAAAGTTGGAATGCAAAAGCAAGATAGCTAATAATATTAAAGAGAATAGCAGAAGTTTCTTCAAATACATAAAGTATAAAAGAGGTGAGGGTGGATATTGGATCACTGGAAAACAATGCTGTAATTGGTAGTAATTGGGGACAAGGAAATGGCAGACGAACTGAATAAGTATTTTGCATCAGTCTTCACGGTGGAAGACACTAGCAGTATGGTGGAAGTTATAGGGGTCAGGGGGCATAAAGTGTATGAAGTTACCATAACTAGAGAAAAGGTTCTTGGGAAACTGAAAGGTCTGGAGGTAGATAAGCCAACTGGACCAGATGGTGTACACCCTATGGTTGTGAAGGTGGTGGCCAAGTCTTTTGATGGAAGACCATAAGGAACAGGAGCAGAATTAGGACATTTGACCCATCATGTGCTCCGCCATTTCATCATGGCTGATCCAATTTTCCTCTCAGCCCCAATTTCTCGCCTTCTCCTGATATTCTTTCATTCTTGATCTTTGCCTTAAAAATACATAAAGATTTGGCTTCCACAGCTGCTGTGGAAAAGAATTCCACAAATTCATCTCTCTCTGGCTAAAGAAATTTCCATTCTAAAAGGACACCCCGCTATTCTGAGGCTGTGTCCTCTGGTCTTCGACTCTCCCATCATAGGAAGCATCCTGTCCACATCCGCTCTATCAAGGTCTTTCACCATTTGATAGGTTTCAATGAGGTCACCACTCATTCTTCTGAATTCCATTGAATATAGGCCCACTCTTCATTTGACAGCCACTCAATCCTGGAATCATTTTAGTGAACCTCCTTTGACCCTTCTCCAGTTTCAGCACATCTTTTCCAAGATAAGGGGTCCAAAACTGCTCACAATACTCCAATGAGGCCTCACCAGTGATTTATAAAGTCTCAACATTACATCCTTGATTTTATATTCGAGTCTTTTTATGTATATTTGAACCAACCAATTCTTGATTGGTCAGGGCACGAAGGGATACGCAGAGAAAGCTGCAGGTTTGGGCTGAGAGGAAAATTGGATCAGCCATGATGAAATGGCAGAGCAGACTCGATGGGCCAAATGGCCTAATTCTGCTCCTGTATTTGATGGTCTAAATCATATTATAACCAATTCATTATTACAGATAGGACAATCCATAATAACCATCTGGTATAATATTACAGGATAAAGAAGCAAGAACAATTTACTTAATAGACAAATACACATAACATACTGAATTCAATAATAATAATAAATTCTTTATTGATCCCGAGTGGAAAATTCTTTTGTTACAGCAGCAGCATTTAAAAACACACTTAGCAGTGTGCAGACTTAACTAATAATGAAGTGCAGAATGATAATATACACAACAGTTTACCAATGTGCAATAATAATGTACAAAATAACCAGAGACTATTGTACTATGATGTGTGTTCTCCTGTTGCACAGAGATGAACTGCTGTATATGCTTAGGAAAGATTTTATCTAACGATCCCTGTGACAGTGGAGCTGAATGAGTTTGTTCAAAATGGTGCTCCACTGTTTATTCAGTAGGTCATGGAGTGGACCTGTCAAATTTATAAGTGAGAAACACCAGAAATATGCTGAAATAAAGAGGAAATTGAAAGACTATGGAATTCGTCCCAATATTAATATCTACAACTAGTATCATCCCAAAGTCACTGCACAATAGCATTAAACAATTAATCCTACACAGAAAGCCTCTATACTAAACACCACTAAAATAGTCCGAAAGTTCCTAGCAATTGAGAAATGAGAAATGAGTATGCTTGGCTATGCCTGTACCTCAGATTTTACCAGCCTGGGCCGAGATAAAATACAAAAAATAATAATAATAAATGAGCAATTAATATTGAGAACATGAGATGAAAATTCCTTGAAGGCAAGACTATAGGTTGTGGTAACATTTCAGTGATGAGACAAATAAAGTTGAATGAAGTTAACCCCTCCAGTTCAGGAGGGGTAATAACTGTTCCTGAAACTGGTGGTGTGAGTCCTGAGGCTCCTGCACATTCTTTCTGGTGGCAGCAGTGAGAAGAGAGCATGGCCTGGACAGTGGGGAACCTTGCTGATGGATGCTGCTTTCCGGCAACAGCACTCCGTGTGGGTGTGCTCAATGGTGGGGAGGGCTTTACTTGAGAAGGGATAAGCCTTATCAACTACTTTTTGAAGGCTTTTCCATTCAAGGGCATTGGTGTTTGCATACAAGGCCAAACCTTTGCAAACTTCTAAGAAAGTAGAGGTGCTGCTGTGCTTTCTTCGTAATGAGATGTACAATGCAGGACCCAGGACAGATTCTCTGAAATGATAATGCTGAGGAATTTAAACTCAACCTCTCCACCTCTGGTCCCTTGATGAGAATTCCTCTTGAAATCAATAATCATCTCCTTGATCTTGCTGACCGAGTAAGAGATTGTTGTTGTTCAGTCAGATTTTCAATCTCGCACCTATACGCTGATTTATCACCATATTTGATTGTACCTATGACAGTGGTGTCATCAGCAAACTTAAATATGGCATTTTACTAAGGAGCTGGTGGTAGACCTGAGGAGAGCTAAGGTACCGGTGACCCCTGTTTCCATCCGGGGGGTCAGTGTGGACATGGTGGAGGATTACAAATACCTGGGGATACGAATTGACAATAAACTGGACTGGTCAAAGAACACGGAGGCTGTCTACAATAAGGGTCAGAGCCGCCTCTATTTCTTGAGGAGACTGAGGTCCTTTAACATCTGCCGGACGATGCTGAGGATGTTCTACGAGTCTGTGGTGGCCAGTGCTATCATGTTTGCTGTTGTGTGCTGGGGCAGCAGGCTGAGGGCAGCAGACACCAACAGAATCAACAAACTCATTCGTAAGGCCAGTGATGTTGTGGGGATGGAACTGGACTCTCTGACGGTGGTGTCTGAAAAGAGGATGCTGTCCAAGTTGCATGCCATCTTGGACAATGTCTCCCATCCACTACATAATGTACTGGGTGGGCACAGGAGTACATTCAGCCAGAGACTCATTCCACCGAGATGCAACACAGAGCGTCATAGGAAGTCATTCCTGCCTGTGGCCATCAAACTTTACAACTCCTCCCTTGGAGGATCAGACACCCTGAGCCGATAGGCTGGTCCTGGACTTATTTCATAATTTACTGGCATAATTTACATATTACTATTTAACTATTTATGGTTCTATTACTATTTATTATTTATGGTGCAACTGTAATGAAAACCATTTTCCGCCTGGGATCAATAAAGTATGACTATGACTATGACTATTGGATAGATATACTTTATTAATCCCGAGGGAAATTTGGTTTCGTTACAGCAGCACCAACCAAGAATAGAGCATAAATATAGCAATACAAAAACCACCAACAATCAAACAGCAAAATGCAAACTATGCCAGATGGAAGATAAGTCCAGGACCAGTCTATTGGCTTAGGGTGTCTGACCCTCCACGGGAGGAGCTGCACGTTCGATGGCCACAGGCAGGAATGACCTCCCGTGCCGCCAAGTGTTGTATCACGGTGGAATGTGGCCGAAGTCCAACAGTAAAAAGTTCAATATCCAGTCTGCAAACATGCTCCTCGATTGTAATTATACCCCGGATTGCACCATCTGTTGTTAACCAGATCAGTAAGCACCCAACTCCTTTACGCTTACTGCTCTCAGTGCACTTCCGGTCAGCTGGAACGGTGTTACCCACCGAACTCCTCTTCTCCAAAAGTCTCTGTTGTCTCGACCCGGTCCTCTTTCCTTGACTTTGTGATCCCCCTCTGCATCCTCTGTGGGTTTTCCTCCGGATTTCAGCAGAGGTGTCCGCCACTCTGCTCGCTAAACCGGCCGGCATTAGCTGGAATACACAATGCGACCTTGCTTCTGTCCCGCGTGTGATTAGCCACCCAGTCATAAGCCTAAAATGAATAGAGCCGGAGGATATGCACACAGACTTGAGGTGCCCTGTGCTGATGGAGATTGTGGAGCAGATGTTGTTGTCAATCCAAACTGACTGGGATCTGCAAGTGAGGAAACTGATATTCCAATTGCATTAACAAATCCAGACACTTGCCGAACACCACAAGTTTCTACATTTTCAGCTTTTATTGAATGTAACTTACCTTAAAACTAAAACTAACTATATAAAATTATAATGCTTGGATATCGATCTCACCTGATTCCACTGAAAGGGACCTTCCAAACTCAGACCAATTGGATTCATTTTGTTTTTTACATAGTATCTTCATAAGATTTCTGTTGAAAAATTGACAGTTTTCTCAGAGTCCAATACAAATTATTCTACAAAACATGTCATTTCTTTGATCCAGTCTATAAACTCAAGTTTAGGCTAATAATTCTGAATTATTCTCCCATCATGCACTTGCTGTGGAGACACCACAATCTCTCTCCCCCCCCCCCCTCACAACTGCAGGGTAAAGAAGAACAAACTGAATGGCAGATGTTCCTCTGACTAGTATAGTACTGTGAATGTACTTTTCTCTATCAAGCACAGAATCAAATGCAACATATTCAAGGAGTTATTGTTGAAAAATTCTTGATCTTTCTTTAATGCATCTTATTCAAAGCTGCAAATAAATTAAAATGTCAGCTACTTCAAATCAAATCTATGTTCCTTTAAATGGATTAACTGTACAGTACTGTAAAATGTGAAGATTAATAATTTACACAAAAGGGCACACAAATCTTGAGTAAGTATTCTGGTTAGTACAAACCAGTGGATAATTACAAAGAAAAATAAACCTGTGCACATTTATCAGGCATCACCTTCATCTTTTGGCCATTTAAAATGCTTGCAATGAAGCATTATAATTGTGAAGATTAGCTACAGTTATAACGTAGGAATCACAGTCGCTAATTTCACAGCACACGTTCCTGTAGAAGCAACGTGTAATTGAATAGCTGAATTATTTTGTGATCGTCAATGGAAGTCATGGAAATACAAAAGAGTACAAGAAAGGGGCAGACCTGACATTCAGAATCAGAATCAGGTTTATTATCACCGGCATGTGTCATGAAATTTGTTAATTTAGCAGCAGCGGTTCAATACGATACATAATATAGAAGAAAAATAAATAAATAAATTACAGTACATGTATATTGAATAGATTAAAAATCATGCATAAACAGAAATAATATATATTTAAAAAGTGAGGTAGTGTCCAAGGGTTCAAAGTCTATTTAGGAATTATTTAGCAGAGGGGAAGAAACTGTTCCTGAATCACTGAGTGTCTGCCTTCAGGCTTCTGTATCTCCTACCTGATGGTAACAGTGAGAAAAGGGCATGCCCTGGGTGCTGAAGGTCCTTAATAATGGACGCTGCCTTTCTGAGACACCGCTCCTTGAAGATATCCTGGGTACTTTGTAGGATAGTACCCGAGATGGAGCTGACTAAATTTACAACCCTCTACAGCTTCTTCCGGTCCTGCGCGGTAGCTCCACCGTTCCCCCCCACCCCACCCCCGCCATACCAGACAGTGATGCAGCCTGTCAGAATGCTCTCCACAGTACATCTATAGAAGTTTTTGAGTGTATTTGTTAACGTACCAAATCTCTTTGAACTCCTAATAAAGTATACCTGCTGTTTTGCCTTCTTTATAACTGCATCGATATGTTGGGACCAGGTTAGACCCTCAGAGATCTTAACATCCAGGAACTTGAAACTGTTCACTCTCTCTATTTCTGATCCCTCTATGAAGGATGAGACGACATGTATTCCTTCCTGAAGTGCACAATCAGCTCTTTCGTCTTACTGACGTTGAGTGCCAGGTTGTTGCAGTGGCACCACTCCACTAGTTGGCATATCTCACTCATGTACGCCCTCTTGTCTCCATCTGAGATTCTATCAAGAATGGTTGTATCATGGCTAACCTACGCTGGCCTCAACTCCTCTTCTGTGTCAGTTCTCCACACCCATCAGGCACAAGAGCAGCATTAGGCCATTCAGCCCCTCAGGTCTGTGCCATCATTCTATCATGGTTGATTTGTTCTCCTTCACAACCCCATTCTCCTGTCTTCACCCCATAACCTTTGATGCCCTTCCTAATCAAGAACCTATCTGCTTTAAATATGCCCAATGACTTGGCTTCTATAGCCACACATTGCAATGAATTCCACAGATTCACCACCCTCTGGCTAAAGAAATTTCTCCTCATCTCTGTTCTAAAGGGACAACCTTTTATTCTGAGGCTGTGCCCTCTGGTCCTAGACTTCCCCACTATAAGAAGCATCCTCTCCATGTCCACTCTATCTAAGTCCTCCAATATTCAATAGGTTTTAACTGGATTCCACCTCATTCTTCTAAACTCCAGTGAGTAAAGCCCCAGAACCACCAAACATTCTTCATATGTCAACCCGTTCATACCCAGGGTCATTCTCATGACTCTCCTCTGAACCCTCTCCAATGCTAGCCCATCCTTTCATAGATAAGGGGCCCAAAATTGCTCACAATACTCCAAGTGTGAACTGGCCAATTCTTCATAATGCCTCAGCATCACATCCTTAAATCCCTCAATTCTGATAAGATGAACTCTAACTCTAACTCACAATCTAACTTATTATCTACCTGCACTACACTTTCTCTATATCTACAGAACGTAGAGGAGTACAGCACAGGAGCAGGCTATTCGGCCCACAACGCTGTGCTGAACCAGCTGAAAGGCAAATCAAAAACACCCAAACACTAATCCCTCCTACCTACACCTTGTCCATATCCCTCCATCTTCCTTACATCCACATGCCTATCCAAATGTCTCTTAAAAGCTCCCAATGTCTTTGCCTCTACCACCACACCAGACAATGCATTGCAGGCATCCATGACTCTTGGAGTAAAACTCGTACCCCTCACATCCCCCTAACTCATCTGTTACACTTTATCTGCATTGTTATTGTTTTACCTTGTTCCACCTCAATGCACTGTGTAAGGGTTTGAACTGTATGAACAGTATGCAAGGTAAGCCTTTCACTGAACTTGAATACATGTGACAATAATAAATCAATTCCAAGTCTTTGACCTTAGTAAGTATTAAATATATCTAACGTTCTTGCCTCCACCACCATCTGGAGAAAGAATGTATTGGAAACTTTCACCGTGAACTGGGGAGAGCAGAGGGACTCTGGTTTGACATCCCACCCAAAAAAGGCCATCCCACCTGTCCACAGTTACTGCCTTAATGTTGTGCTCAGGTCATTTAAGTAGAAACTCCGAGAAGTCACCCTGGTATTGGGGAGTCCTGTACACCAGACACGTGAGACCACAGATGTTGGAATCAGAAGAAATAACTAATCTGCTGAAGGAAGTCTTAGGAGGAAAGGAATTGCCGAGGCTTTGGGTCAAATCCAAACAGCAGGGATGAGAGGGGGGAGGAAAGATAGCCAGTATAAAGAGGAGAAGAGGAATAGTGAGAAAAGAACTAGTAGGTCTTCTGCTAGCTCACAGGATTGTCCATCAGGAGACCAGAGTCTCCAACAGCAATACAGACTAAACCTGTTGTTGTTTTGGAGTAGATATCTCTGCCTGGGTAAATTATTGTCACAAGATACCTGACAGCTGCCAGTTAACAAATTAGAAAATGTTTTCCAACTGTAGCAAATTATGTAAAGAATAAATTACTTTTCTGCATGCTATGATGAACATTCAACTGACAACTTTTCACTATGAGCCTGACAAGCTTGATGATATTATACTTGTCAATTATATTAAAAGGTTTAATCAAACAGAAAATATCATCTGGATTCTGAACATTGTGTAGTCAAATGTCTCCAAAGGATAATACTCTCCTTCAGTCATACAGTCCTCTGAGGATCTGCATTTGGTCAATTTTGGTCTCATAATCATCTCTGGATTTAATTGTTCCACCACCAAAGGCAATGCCTACAGAAGCAAAGGGCTAGAGATCAAAGTTCAAATTTATTATCAAAGTATGTATACCATATACAACCTTGAGGATCATCTTCCTACACAACAGAATTCACTGAAAAACACACACAAGCCCAAGAAATATCCAATTTACAAAAGGGGATAAATCGTGAAAACAGTACATAGAACATAGGACATAGAATATTACAGCACATTACAGGCCCTTTGGCCCACAATGTTGTGCCGACCCTCAAACCCTGCCTCCCATATAAGCCCCCACCTTAGATTCCTCCATATACCTGTCTAGTAGCCTCTTAGACTTCACGAGTGTATCTGCCTCCACCACTGACTCAGGCAGTGCATTCCATGCACCAACCACTCTCTGAGTAAAAAACCTTCCTCTAATATCCCCCTTGAACTTCCCGCTCCTTACCTTAAAGCCATGTCCTCTTGTATTGAGCAGTGGTGCCCTGGGGCAGATGTGCTGGCTATCCACTCTATCTATTCCTCTTAATATCTTGTACACCTCTATCATGTCTCCTCTCATCCTCCTTCTCTCCAAAGAGTAAAGCCCTAGCTCCCTTAATCTCTGATTATAATGCATATTCTCTAAACCAGGCAGCATCCTGGTAAATCTCCTCTGTACCCTTTCCAATGCTTCCACATCCTTCCTATAGTGAGGTGACCAGAACTGGACACAGTACTCCAAGTGTGGCCTAACCAGAGTTTTATAGAGCTGCATCATTACCTGGCGACTCTTAAACTCTATCCCTCGACTTATGAAAGCTAACACCCCATAAGCTTTCTTAACTACCCCATCTACCTGTGAGGCAACTTTCAGGGATCTGTGGACATGTACCCCCAGATCCCTCTGCTCTTCCACACTACCAAGTATCCTATCATTTACTTTGTATTCTGCCTTGGAGCTTGTCCTTCCAAAGTGTACCACCTCACACTTCTCTGGGTTGATCTCCATCAGCCACTTCTCAGCCCACTTCTGCATTCTATCAATGTCTCTCTGTAATCTTTGACAATCTTCTACACTATCTACAACACCACCAATCTTTGTGTCATCTGCAAACTTGCCAACCCACCCTTCTACCCTCACATCCAGGTCGTTAATAAAAATCACGAAAAGTAGAGGTTCCAGAACCGATCCTTGTGGGACACCACTAGTCACAATCCTCCAATCTGAATGTACTCCCTCCACCACCACCCTCTGCCTTCTGCAGACAAGCCAATTCTGAATCCACCTGGCCAAACTTCCCTGGATCCCATGCCTTCTGACTTTCTGAATAAACCTACCATGTGGAACCTTGTCAAATGCCTTACTAAAGTCCATGTAGATCACATCCACTGCACTACCCTCATCTATATGCCTGGTCACCTCCTCAAAGAACTCTATCAGGCTTGTTAAACAGGATCTGCCCTTCACAAAGCCATGCTGACTGTCCCTGATCAGACCATGATTCTCTAAATGCCCATAGATCCTATCTCTAAGAATCTTTTCCAACAGCTTTCCCACCACAGACATAAGGCTCACTGATCTATAATTACCCGGACTATCCCTACTACCTTTTTTGAACAAGGGGACAACATTCACCTCCCTCCAATCCTCCGGTACCATTCCCATGGACAACGAGGACATAAAGATCCTAGTCAGAGGCTCAGCAATCTCTTCCCTCACCTCGTGGAGCAGACTGGGGAAATATTCTGTCAGGTCCCGGGGACTTATCTGTCCTAATGTATTTTAACAACTCCAACATCTCTTCTCCCTTAATATCAACATGCTCCAGAACATCAACCTCACTCATATAGTCCTCACCGTCATCAAGTTCTCTCTCATTGGTGAATACCGAAGAGAAGTATTCATTGAGGACCTTGCTCACTTCCACAGCCTCCAGGCACATCTTCCCATCTTTATCTCTAATCGGTCCTACCTTCACTCCTGTCATCCTTTTTTTCTTCACATAATTGAAGAATGCCTTGGGGTTTTCCTTTACCCTACTCGCCAAGGCCTTCTCATGTCCCCTTCTTGCTCTTCTCAGCTCCTTCTTAAGCTCCTTTCTTGCTTCCCTATATTCCTCAATAGACCCATCTGATCCTTGCTTCCTAAACCTCATGTCTGCTGCCTTCTTCCACCTGACTAGATTCTCCACCTCACTTGTTACCCATGGTTCCTTCACCCTACCATTCTTTATCTTCCTCACCAGGACAAATTTATCCCTAACATCCTGCAAGAGATCCTTAAACATTGACCACATGTCCATAGTACATTTCCCTGCAAAAACATCACCCCAATTCACACCCGCAAGTTCTAGCCTTATAGCCTCATAATTTGCTCTTCCCCAATTAAAAATTTTCCTGTCCTCTCTGATTCTATCCTTTTCCATGATAATGCTAAAGGCCAGGGAGCGGTGGTCACTGTCCCCCAGATGCTCACCCACTGAGAGATCTGTGACCTGACCCGGTTCGTTACCTAGTACTAGATCTAGTATGGCATTCCCCCGAGTCGGCCTGTCCATCCTCGACACACTTAACAAAAACGGTAAATATAAGACCTGGAACATGAACTGCAGACACCCTGAAAGTGAGTGCGCAGCTGCGGAGAATTCCTGTCTGAACCCGTCTACTCTTCCTTGATCACCTGTCCTCATCTCTTTCAATGACTCAAATCAAACCTTAGTTAATACGACTCAGGTGGCAGCTGATAGGGGCATTTAGTTATGTTAAAGCTGTCAGATAAATGCAAATCCTTGTTATAAAAAAGGATTGGAGAAATGAAACGTATGCATGACTGAGTTGCTGGAGTTATCTTTTCTGCAGATAGTGATACCAAGACTCAGACAGAGTTGGTGCAGTCACAACCCATCAGATCTATCATCACTGAGCTGCTGGTGCTATATTCTCTACAGATAGTGATTCCAAGAAGCAGACAAAGTATGTGCAGCCACAAACCATCAGATCTATCATTCCAGTTTATGAGAATGGTGCTTTACAATGAGCTGCAAATCATAAACACAAGAGGTTCTGCAGATACTGGAAATCCATGGTAACACACCCACATTCCTGATGGAACTCAGCACGTTAAGCAGCATTGAAAGGTTGACCCTCTCAACCGAAATGTCAACTGTTTATTCCCCTGCATAGATGCTGGCTGACCTGTAGAGTTCCTCCAGCATTTTGTATGTGTCACTCCACAAGCAGCTGTTAACTGAAAGACATAGCTTTGAAGTTCTCCCTCTTGTACATACAGTATATTCCTTTGGTATCATATTGAGATTAAAAGTAAGATTTTGAACTTAATAAAAACATCCCTGCAACACATGCACTGACTTTCAAGGACTCTTCATCTTATGTTCTCAGTATTTATTGCTTATTTAGTAACATCACTGTTTTTCTTTAATATTTGCATATTTTGTTGTCCTTTGTGCATTGGTTGTTTGTCCATCCTGTTGGGTACGGTATTTCATTGATTCTATTGTATTTCTTTTATTTATTGTGAATGCCTGCAAGAAAATGAATCTCAGGGTTGTATATGGTGACATCTATGTACTTGGATAATAAATTCACTTTAAAACTTGAACTTTGAATTTAAATGCCAAACGTAAGCATTTGATAGTGAATTAAACTGTAGCCAAATTTTGTAAGGCACCTGTTTGATTTTGACAAATCTAAAGCACTATAAACATGCCAATATTACATGTTTAAATACTGATTTATCAAAAGATTTAGAATAGAGGAATAAGAGTGTTTTCATTACTTTAGAGGATCTGAAGAAGGTGACATCGGTGGAAGAGGTGGAGCCAGTGGTGGCTCTGGTGACAGTGAAGACATTTCTGCTCGTTTGATACGTTTTCCCAGTTCGTCAACTGTAACAGAAGTACCAGAACTTTAAATGTTAAGCTAACACCACCTATGTGTCATAGAAATTAGTAATGACATTTTCACATCTGATAGTATGATGTAATCAATGTGCTCTATACATTTTCTGCAGTCCAGTTCCCCTGTAAATCCCATTGTGGAAATCTAAACTCATTGGTATCTTCCTAAAGCAGAGGCCGAATTAATCCCTCTCCACCAAATCTCATCCCCTCCATTTGTCTTTCATTATACTATTTCTCTCACTTCACACACTTCCCAAATAAAAGATTATACCAGAGGAACCTACGCAAATCCAACATGCTGCCTTCTTTATGGAAAATGCAGGACATTCTTTTGTTCTGGAGCCTTTTGCAACAGTTTTCTGCCAATGACAGAATCTCCACTCTTTCCTGCCACCCACCAGCTGTTTTCATCATCATATGTTTCACCTCCAACTTCCTCTTTTCCTTCCCATCTTCTCTGTCGTCACTTCCGGAGAAAGATCGACCTCAAGACCACGGGATATCATGTACACATTAACTGCAGTTGCTTCTCCCTAACTTTCTGCAAAGACTTTATTTCACTTACCTTGTCATTCTGTTGCAACTATTCCGATTGCATGCCAACCCTTCCATTATCTCTTCTTGTTCCATAAGCAAGGATTTCCCTCAGCCAGAGCCAACAGAGCTTTAAACATGTCCTTTCGGTCTTTCACACCTTCTACCTATTTTCTTTCTCTCCACTCCCAGAGCCCCTCACCTTCACTTCCTATGCAGCCAGCCTCAAAATTCAACAGAACTTCAACATCTCCAACATTACACATCTTCCCTTCTGAACTAATGCCTTTCTGCATTGAAAGGGGAACATTTTCCAACTATTTATTTGTCTAGAAATACAGCTTGGAATAGGCCCTTCAAGCCACGCCACCAGCAATCAATTTAATCTTAGCCTAATCACAGAGTAATGTACAATAACCAATTAATCCTAGTGGGTTTGTGGGAGACTGTGCAGACCAGCCCTACTGCTTGGGGAAAGTATCTGTTTTTGAGTCTAGGGGTGCTGACTTGGATGCTACGTAGCCTCTTTTGTGATGGGAGTGGGACAAACAGTCCATGAGCAGGGATCTATGCAATGTCCCACTCCATTCTAAATTCTCCATCCTCAGCTGCTGATATTGTTACAATAAAGCACGATGTAAGCTTCATCTTCTGCCCAGGTACTAAGTAACTTTCTGGACAACATATATATTCAGTGATTTCCAGTACTCAGTACTGATTTCCATCAGACTGATTAACTCACGCTGATTTGAGTGTATTCTATTACATTGACTGTTCTATTTATTATTAATTACTATGATTGCACATTGCCTATTTAGATGGAGACGTATCGTAAAGAATTTTACTCCTCACGTATGTGAAGGATGTAAGAAATAAAGTCAATTCAATTCAATATTGTCAGCACATATTGCTTCTGATTTTCAAGCTTCATGTCTATGTACTCAATTTCGTCCTGAATGCTGTTGCTTGCTTTTATTGTTTGCACAATCTGTGTTTTCTCCCTCTCTCTGTGCGCTGGGTCTTTGTTGGTCTTTTTTTAATTGTGTTCTTTCAGGTTTGTTGTTTAGTGGCTGCCTGTAAGCAGACAAATCTCAAGATTGTATAATTTATATATACTTTGATAATAAATGTACTTTGAACTTTAAACTTTTGCACTTTTATTTTCCACTGGTATATAAATCCTGTATCCCAGCTGCACTTCTTCCACTGGGTTCCACAACTCGCCCTTTCACCTCAAATTGCCACTTCATCTTTTAGCCGCTCACCACATTGACAAGCTTCCACTTGCTGCTCCTCTTTCCTACTGCTTCCTCTGAATCATAAAACCTGCTGATGTCTATTTTCTTTCTCAGTGCAAGATAATCATCCTGAAAATTTAACACTGTTTCTCTTTCCATGGATGGTACGCTCTTTGATGAGTGTGCCCTATTTTATTTATGTTTCACACTATTTCAATTTTGTGTCCTCTGCTATTAGACCGAGTTCACTGTTCTTTGTTAGATTTTCTTCCCAACCACAACCACTGCCTCTCACAGTAACATCTTTACTGACTGCCCGTTACACCACTGGTGTTTAAGGCAGCAATGAAGATCCTGCATCTCCAGCAGTGTTCAGCACTTGCTTCATCATGTCAGAAGCTTCCTCTCAGCTTTCACTACTGTCACCCATACAAGTCCTGGGTGGAGGCTCACACTAAGATGTAAAATGATTCTTCACTACTGGTTCCATAACAGTTTTGTTTGATCAGTCAGAGCTGTTAGTCCTGAGCTGAACCCCTACCCAAAAGGACCAGTGGATCACTCTTAGTATGCCCTCTACCCTTTGGTCTGTTTGGTATGGGTGACCCTACCAAAAGCCAAAGTATAAAGTCCTGATCCAGCCAGCAAGGCTCTCCGAGTTATTGAGACACGCAAGCCTCCAAACCCCATGACAAGGTTGTGGCTCTCTTGGAGGAATTCCATCATTGCCCACATGTAAATCCGTATCCATATCCCTGCCACTTCAACACTTGATGCTAATGCTTTTCTAATCATTCCTACTTCAGCCTTGCACAACCAGTGGCTCATCTGGCCCACCTCATCTCCATCTGCACTTCCACATCCACACAACTTCTAACCTCTTCTAATTCTGCTCTCTTTATAACCATATAACAATTACAGCACAGAAACAGGCCATCTCGGCCCTTCTAGTCAGTGCTGAACTCTTACTCTCACCTAGTCCCACCGACCTGCACTCAGCCCATAACCCTCCATTCCTTTCCTGTCCATATATCTATCCAATTTAACTTTAAACGACAACATCGAACCTGCCTCTACCACTTCTGCTGGAAGCTCGTTTCACACAGCTACCACTCTCTGAGTAAAGAAGTTCCCCCTCGTGTTACCCCTAAACTTTTGCCCTTTAACTCTCAACTCATGTCCTCTTGTTTCCCCCACTCTCAATGGAAAAAGCCTATCCACATCAACTCTGTCAATCCCCCTCATAATTTTAAATACCTCTATCAAGTCCCCCCTCAACCTTCTACGCTCCAAAGAATAAAGACCTAACTTGTTCAACCTTTCTCTGTAACTTAGGAGATGAAACCCAGGCAACATTTTAGTAAATCTCCTCTGTACTCCCTCAATTTTATTGACATCTTTCCTATAATTCGGTGACCAGAACTGTACACAATACTCCAAATTTGGCCTTACCAATGCCTTATACAATTTCAACATTACATCCCAACTTCTATACTCAATGCTCTGATTAATAAAGGCCAGCATACCAAAAGCTTTCTTCACCACCCTATCCACTTGAGATTCCACCTTCAGGGAACTATGCACCATTATTCCTAGATCCCTCTGTTGTACTGCATTCTTCAATGCCCTACCATTTACTATGTATGTCCTATTTTGATTAGTCCTACCAAAATGTAGCACCTCACATTTTTCAGCATTAAACTCCATCTGCAATCTTTCAGCCCGCTCTTCTAACTGAGCTAAATCTCTCCACAAGCTTTGAAAACCTACTTCATTATCCACAACGCCACCTATCTTAGTATCATCTGCATACTCACTTGTCCAATTTACCACCCCAATATCCAGATCTTTCTATGCCTCAATAAGTGTAATTGTAGTCCTCATTGCCCTGTCATAGTTTAGCCCAATTTACATGCATGATCTCTACCCCAAAACACATAGTAGTAATTTAAAATATTGTTTCCTCTCTCCCCTCCATAACTGTCAGTCATTTATTTATGCATCCAGTCTCCTCCAGGCAATTTGGTCCCTATAGCTAATTTTCTTTCGTGTTGCCTGTATATACTCTTCTTTGAAAAATGCAAACTGCAGGATGAACTTGGCAGGTTAGGCAGCATCTGTGAAGGCATAGGTAGAGTGCACAGTCTGGGTTGAGTCCCAGTATCAGGACCAGAGTTGCTGGTTGACCTGATGAGTTGTTCCAGCAGTTAGTTTTCATTCCAGCCCCTGCTACCTTGTGTCTACAGTTACTGTGCTTGCATCTTCAGTTCTGCTCTTAACTTCTCCATTTCCTATTACTGCTCATTTCCATATCCTCCAATTCCCCTCCTTTCTTCTTGCAAAGAGCGCTAAATATTGGCCTGAACATGGGGAAAACAAAATAGTTGTGTATTGCTGTTGCATAATTTATTTGTTTCTAATTTATTGAGATACAGTGTGGAGTAGGCCCTTGCAGTACTCTGAGCCGTGCCGCCCAGCAATCCCCCAATTTAATCCGAGCCTAATCACAGGACAATTTACAATGACCAATTAACCTGTCAACCGATACATCTTTGGAATGTGGGAGGAAACCAGAGTACCTGGAGGAAATCCACATGGTCACTGGGAGAACGTACAACCTCCTTACAAGCAGCGGCGAGAAATGAACCTGGGTCACTGGTACGGTAAAGCATTGTGCTACCCACAATGCTCCTATGTCATCCAATGACGTATAAAATCGGACAAAATATGGGAAAGTCACAAATCAATAAATTGGAAAAATGGCTATGTTTTTGTATTAATACTTCATCTCAGGTCCAGTTTGTTTTCTAAGAAACTAGAAGGCCCTCAAACATTCCTAGGGGTGACAAAGAGTTTTGCAAATTATTACAAGAATTCAGCCTAGACCTTCGCAGTCTTAAACAAATTTAAAATTTTTTTTAATCTATACTACAATAAAGAACAGAAAACATACTGGTATGTTTCAAATCCCGCACTTGCTCATCGCACTTTTTACACTGAACTTCGAGTTCCTCTTTGTCTTCTTTGAAAAGTTTAAGCTGTTTCTTTAGTGAGTTTACTTCTTTCTGAAATCTTGAATCATTCAACTGTTCCTCCAACTCCTTTACCTGACAACCCAAAAAGAAAGGCTGACGTTAGTACTTTATATATGTTCCATTTCACTTGTCTTGCAAATTCCCTCATTATAATTCTTCTGGTGAAAATGATCTATCTCAACATTTCTGTCAATTTTGTCTTCATATCTTCTCATTGTTAAGTAAACTATTCACAAACAAGTCGTCACAGATGAACCTCCTGATCAGGGAAACATCCAAATAAAATTTGTTTTCTAGAAGATAGTATTTACTAAGTATTGTCCAGTGGATCGCCACTGTATTTGAACAAGTTCACTTACTATAAGTTCCATGTGACCCAGTGGCAGGTCTCTCTAAACCGCAGGGGTTTCCAACCCAGGGTCTAAGGACTCCTCAACTAATGGTAGGGGCCATGGCATAAAAATATTGGGAACCCTTGCTCTAGGTTCTTTAGTGTAGTGGTTTATGAAGTCACAAGGATAAAGATACCATCCAAATATCCAGATTTGGATGGTGCCTCAGGGGTCTGTTCTGGGACTCCTTTTCTTCGTGATTTTTATAAACGACCAAGATGAGGAAGTGGAGGGAAGGGTTAGTAAATTTGCTAACGACACAAAGGTTGTGGATAGTGTGCAGGGCTGTAAGAGGTTACATACAAAGAAACATCGATAGAATGCAAAACTGGGCTGAGAAGTGGCAAATGGAGTTCAACCTAGATAAGTGTGAAGTGGTTCATTTGATGGTAGAATATAGTATTAATGGCAAGACCCTTGGCAGTGTGAAGGATCAGAGGGATCTTGGGGTCCAAGTCTATAGGATGCTCTAAGCAGCTGCGCAGGTTGACTGTGAGGTTAAGAAAGCATACAATGCATTGGCCTTCATCAATCATGGGATTGAGTTTAGGAGCCAAGAGGTAATGTTGCAATTATAAAGGACCCTGGTGAGATCCCCATTTGGAGTATTGTGCTCAGTTCTGGTCACCTCACTACAGACCGGATGTGGAAAATATAGATAGGGTGCAGAGGAGATTTACAAGGATGTTGCCTGGATTGGGGAGCATGCCCTATAAGAATAGGTTGAGTGAACTTGGCCTTTTCTCCTTGGAGCGACAGAGGATTAGAGGTGAACTGACAGAGGTGTATAAGATGATGAGAGGCGTTGATCATGTGGATAGTCGGAGGTTTTTCCCCAGGCCTGAAATGGCTAACATGAGAGGGCACAGTTTTAAGGTGCTTGGAAGTAGGTACAGAGGAGATATCAGGGGTAAGTATTTTTACGCAGAGAGTGGTGAGTGCGTGGAATGGGCTGCCGGCGACGGTGGTGAAGGTGGATACAATAGGGTCTTTTCAGAGACTCCTGGACAGGTATAAGGAGCTCAGAAAAACAGAGGGCTATGGGTAACCCTAGGTAATTTCTAAGGTAAGGACATGTTTGGCAAAACCTACAGCTGCGTGGTGCTGTAAGTTTTATGTCTATATTTCTATATCCATACAACAGTATTTCATGTCATATGACATGGTACACTAGGTTACCACATGAAAGTCTATACTAAAATATAAAAATGTTATCCAACTACTTGGAAATTTTCATGGTTTAGCATTTGGCTCAATGAGTGATTTTTGCCATACTGCATTTCGACTGACCAGAACCTAACCCCGTGATCCTTGCTAACTCACCAGAACATGACCCCAGTAAACTGTGTCAACTCACCAGGACCTGACACCCATGATTGGTGTAAACTCACCAGGACCTGAATCCCATGATCGATGTAAACTCACCATGATCCCACTCCCGTAAAGAGTGTAAACTCACCAGGACCTCACTCCCGTGATCGGTGTAAACTCACCATGACCTCACTCCTGTGATCAGTGTAAACTCACCAGGATCTCACTCCCTTGATCGGTGTAAACTCACCAGGATCTCACTCCCATAAAGAGTGTAAACTCACCAGGACCTCACTCCCGTGATCGGTGGAAACTAATCAGGACATGAATCCTGCGATCGGTGTAAACTCACCAGGACCTCACTCCCATGATCGGTGTAAACTCACCATGACCTCACTCCCGTGATCAGTGTAAACTCACCAGGACCTCACTCCCGTGATTGATCTTTACTCACCAGGACCTCACTCCCATGATCGGTGCAAACTCGCCAGGACCTGACTCCCGTGAAGAGTGTAAACTCAGCAGGACCTGACTTCTGTGATCAGTGTAAACTCACCAGGACTTCAATCCCGTGATTGATGTAAACTCACCAGGACCTGAGTCACGTGAAGAGTGTAAACTCACCAGGACCTGAGTCACGTGAAGAGTGTAAACTCACCAGGACCTCAATCCCGTAATCAGTGTAAACTCATCAGGACCTGAATCCCGTGATCCGTGTGAACTCAACGTGACCTGACCCAGCAATCCTGTCATGGTCCGGTCCGTTAAGTCCACATCCCTGTTCACGGTCTGGTCTGTCAATCCGTATTCCAGGTTTTCTGTTGGGTGCTCTAATTAAGGCACATGATTCTCATTTGGGCAGACACATAAATACCTCCAGAGACCAGGGGTTGTCTGCTGGATTGTTCCTGTAAAAACCCCCTGTCTGAATCCCTTCTTGGCCCCTTCCTCCTGAAGCCTTGCCCTGCAACCAGTGTCTGAAGCCTTGCCTGTGCTGGTGTCAAGTTCAACCGTTGGAGCAAGACTGGAGCCTTGCTGTGGCTAGATGAGAAACTGTCCATTGTTGTTTGAAACTGTCTCTGTCCATGCCTTTGCTAGGTAGGTCTGGCTGTTTGCTGCTACCTAGTGTTGGGAACTGCCGCTTCGTGTTCAGCGTTCTGTGTAGAACCCCGGCCCCAAGTCCTGTTCCCAAGGAGGGGTCCCGGCTCTGTGTTCTGTGTACGAGTCCCGGCCCTAAGTCCTGCTCCCAAGGAGGGGTCTCAGCTCTGTGTTACATGTCCCTGTGTTCCTGTGCTCTAGACCAAGGCTCTGTGTTCCTGTTCTCCCCAAGACTAAGGCTCAGTGTTCTGTGTTCCTGTTGTCCCAAGTCCAAGGTTCCGAGGTTCCTGTCTTCCTACGTCCAAGGCTCGGCTGTTCCTGAGTACCAAGTCAAGGCTTCATGTGCCTCATCCTGTCCATGTGCTTCTCCTGTACTGGAGTTCCCACGTCTTGCCCAGGAGTCACTTGTTCTGTCCTGTAGCCTCGCCTAGTCCTGTCTTCCAAGACCATGTCATGTCTTCGCCTAGTTCTGGAGTCTGAGCCCAAGTCACGACCCAGGTTCCCGGGCCCCGTCAAGTCCTGGCCTCGAGGAACCCGGGCCACGTCAAGTCCTCGCCTCGGGGAACCCGGGCCCCGCCAAGTCCTCGCCTCGAGGAACCCGGGCCCCGTCATGTCCTCGCCTCGAGGAACCCGGGCCCCGTCATGTCCTCGCCTCGAGGAACCCGGGCCCCATCATGTCCTCGCCTCGAGGAACCCGGGCCCCGTCATGTCCTCGCCTCGAGGAACCCGGGCCCCGTCATGTCCTCGCCTCGAGGAACCCGGGCCCCGTTATGTCCTCGCCTCGAGGAACCCGGGCCCCGTCATGTCCTCGCCTCGAGGAACCCGGGCCCCGTCATGTCCTCACCACGAGGAACCCGGGCCCCGTCATGTCTTCACCTCGAGGAACCCAAGCCATCTCCAGTCTTGTAGCCACGTCATGTCCTCGCCTAGTTCTGGGATCTGAGCCCGAGTCAAGACCCAGGTTCTGGGTTCTTGTCCAGTCTCCAGCTCAGAGTCCCAGGCCAAGCCCAAGCTCCTAGTTCCTAGTTCCTTCTCCTGGTTCCGCTTTCCAAGCCAAAGTCCTAGCCCAAGTCTGTGTTCTTGTCACAGCTCTCTAGTCAAGTCCTGTTCCTAGTACTTCAGTGTCCGTGTCTTGCATTTGGGTTCACTCCCAGCGCCCCGTTATGACCGATCCGTGCGGACCCAACGGGACCTGACCTCGTGATCCGTATCAGCTGATCAACACTTGACCCCTGTATCCAAGTCTTCTCAATGGAACCCTTTACCTGGTAAACTGTTCTACAAACAATCTAATCCGTTAATGTCCTAACCAAAGGAAATCCCGGCTTGGTCTTTACGTGACTGCAATCCAATGTGAGTGTGGCTGATGTTTGACTGACTGGCATAGCCAGGCTAGCCCAACCATAAGGCATATATATTCCAAGAATAATAAGAAAGTACACACCTATTATGCAGTCACAAACAGGAGAAAATCTACAGATGCTCGAAATCTAAGCAACAGACACAAAATTCTGGACGAACTCAGCAGATCAAGCAGCATCAATGGAAAAGAGTACAGTCGACATTTTGGGCTGAAACCCTTCGGCAGGACTGACGAAGGGTCTCAGCCTGAAATGTCGACTGTTTTTTTCCTTAGATGCTGCCTGGTCTGCTGAGTTCCTCCAGCATTTTGTGTGTTTTCCACCCATTACACAGTACTTACTTCTGATAAGTGATTGCTGTCATCTGTATAAGTACCTTACCTTTTTCTCATGTAAAATTCTCTCCTGCTCCATTTTCCCTGACACAATTGCAAGCTCATCAAGAGCTTTCATGAGCTGCTCATGAGGCACCATATTCTGAGTGAGAATCTGACTTTGTCTTTTTAGTTTTTTTTGTTCCACCAGCATCTGAAATGAGGACAAGTACATTTTAAAAATCCAAGCACTTGAAATTCTGACCAAATTAATTACCTATTTTAGTCGTCCGCAAGACCTTGATGCTAGTGATCTTGTTCATGCTATTTACAACCTTTAAAAATCCATTCCAACCTGTCTATCAGACAATATGTACAATTAGTTAGACAGATTGATTTGATATTAATATTGTATTGATAACATAATAAACAAAGGAATCAAAATCAGATTTAATATCATTGGGATAGGTCATGAAAGTTGCGGCAGTACGTTGCAAGACATAATAATAAAAAGTGTGATTTGCAATAAGTATATATATTCGTAGGTTCAATGTCCAATCAGAAATACGATGGCAAAGGGGAAGAAGCTGCTGTTGAATCATTGGGATGTCAGGATCAAGTTTTTTTTTCATGGAGTGGTGGGTGCCTGGTTTGCGCTGCCTGGGGTTGTGGCAGAGGCAGATACATAAGACTTTCAAGAGATGTTTAGATAGGCAGATAAATGTGGGAGAAATGGAAGGATATTGACATTGGGTTGGAAGGATGGATTAGTTTATCCGGCCTTTCGATAATTAATTTAGTTGGCTAAAAAGGTTTGTTTCTGTGCTGTACTGTTTCACGTTCCATGTTTGATAGTTTCTCCATGTACCTAGTTATAATGTGTTAATGACATTGTAGATTCCATCATTTCTGGGATTATACTTTCCACATGCTGAGTGTCCACAGCTGATCAGATACACTGCAATTAATAAAACTGCGGCTACTTTTCATACCTCGTGAGCAAAGGACTCAGCTTCCTTTCGGAGATCTTTCTCCAGTTCCAGACTTTGCTCTAAGCCTTCATATTCCTCTAGAGCCAACATTGAAACTTGGAGAAACATAAGCATTTAAAATTTAGCAACGAAATTGCAGCAGTACATTGTGAATCTGAGTATGTTTTTAATACAGAGATAAAACTAATGTCAGCACAACATGTGTCACAAAGTTTAAAGAAGTATCATTTTTTGGTATTATTTGGATGTCTAATTTTCACTACTTTAGTATTTAAATTCATTATAGATTTATTCAAATCTATTTCCATAACTAGTATTTGATTCTTTAAACAAATAAAGAAACTATAATTTGAAACAAAACACTGAAACAATATTCATGCCTCCATTGTTAAAATATTTCAGCAGTGCTTGACTCTGGAGAAAATTCTGAATTTAAGTTGCACGTTTTGAATTCAAACACAAAACCAAGCCATGTTCTTAGTGCATTAGTGACTGTTTGCTTTGTTTCAGCAAGTTCTCAGTCACATCACTAGATGGAGCACCAGTTTTTTTGGTGGAAGAACTGGACAAACAACTGACCAGCTCCCTCACTTGAATATTTCATTGGCATCAGAAAAATACAAACAATCTCCTCCTTCTGTCTTTTTTTTTGAAAGGGAATTTTCTCCTTAAAAATGATGGGCAAGGTGCCCTAATGCAGTGAAGCAAAAAGCTGGTCTTTCTGCTTCACTACACACACACAAAGTTTTTGGGTGGCAGGGTCGAGAGATGTCTCTACCAAAGGAATTCCTGATAGCATCATCTGGAAATCTAAATTTCGACAGCAATTGTCAAGAATGATGGTGCATACTCTAAGCATGATATTATGGCATTGCATAAACCAGGCGTGAGCTTGAGGAAATGAATTAAAAATACAAGGGTATCTCTGCCATTATAAATGTGAATCCCAACTCAAATATGGATAAAATGCTGTCAAGATAGGTGAAAATATACACTTGGTTTTCAGTTTTTTCCTTAAACAGTAGTGTTCCATTTAACTTAAATTATTGGTGGGGTGAAAAACATCTCTACCAAAGGAAGTGTAAGGCACTCCTTTCCTCCGCTAACCTGCAGGTCACCCTTGGGCAAGGTGCAGCACTGGCTTAGCTCCCCCCCACCCCGATCAGGGTCATGTGAAGCCATGGGAGCAGGTGGTGAATGGTCGTATGAGCAGCCGGTGCAGGTCACAAGTCCTGGTTATGCAACCACTGACCCCAGACAGACAATCTCTGAAGAGTATTGATAATGGCTGGGGTCACCCATCTTGTGAAGACACTGTCCAGAAGAAGGCAATGGCAAATCATTTCTGTAGAAAAATTTGCCAAGAACAATCATGGTGAAAGACCATGATTGCTGACATCATATGACACAGCACATAATGATAATGATGACACTTAGACGAAAGGAAATGACGTGCACCTTTCTTTACAAAATACTTTCTTTCTTAATCATCAGCAAGAAGAAAGTTTGAAAATTTGAAATTTAACAACTTTGTTCAATCTCAATAACAGCCAAATGGGGGACCAAAAAGAATTGGTTCATTCTTGTTAAATGTACTAAGATGCAGTGAAAAATTTTGCATGCCATCTAGACAGATTATCCTAAATATAAAGTGCATCAAAAAAGTACAACGGGTTAAGCAAAATGATCTGAGCAAAAACTCAGAAAGTTAAATTTCTGCAGCATGCTTTCAGTTCTTACATATTTACTACAAAAATATTCATAGTTTTTTTCTACATTAGAATTGATCTTTTGTTTTAGTGAAGGAGGTAGGCAAATGTCAGAAGTACAAGGTTTAATGGTTTGCAAAAGTAACCAGGACATTGAGGAAAGCAAATATTGCTGAAATAAGTCTACACATTATGAAAAGAGTAACAGATATGAAATGGACTGAAGAATGCACATATTCATGTTGCTGCTCCTTTGGTTCTAATGGTTGAGGCAGTCAGTGTATCTCAGTAAATAACCAAGAGTGGAATCAATGGTAAAGAGATACGTAAGCTACAGTAGAACTATGTTTAACCATTGAGTTGTATTGCACTGAAATTATCTCCTCGGTCTAAATCACTCATGATGACATTTCTGCCTGTCTTACACAAATATCATTTTCCTGCATTAAGACCATATCCTTCTATGTATTGTCTATTGAAATGCCCATCCAAATGTCTCTTACATTTATTAATTGTAAATGTCCACTGGCAGCAAGACCCAGATATCTACCACTCACCGTGTAAAAATAATATGCCTCTCAGATGTCCTTGAAGACCCCTTCCTCCTTAAACCAGTGCCCTCTTGTTCTGATACCCTTATCATGGGATCAGGGGTCCCCAAGTTTTTTTATGCCACGGAACCATTAACCAAGGGGTCCATGGAGCTCAGGTTGGGAACCCCTGCATGGGATAAATATTTTGATCATCAATCCTACCTATGGCTCTCATAATCTTATCAGTTTCTATTAAGTCATCCCTCAGCCATGTAGCACAGTACGTAGAGGTCTATCGTATTATTCAGTCCTGACTGCTCCAGTCTTGCAGTATTATTCAATAAGTTTAATTAAAAACTGATATTTGTTTTCTTTCTAGTTTTACAAACCCATTGATTAACAACAATGATTACAGGTCAGAAGTTGAAAAACCTTTGTTGTACTTGGCAAGAACCTGATTTTGATTTTCAATTTCTGCAGCCAGTAACTTATTCTTTTCTTCTTCCTTTTGTAGCTGGAAAAATAAAATGAATTTATAATAAATACCAGCATCACTAAAGTAAACTCAGATTGATGTAACATATTTTAATTTTATTTGGGGTAAAGGGGACACCACCAGCAAGGCCAACACATATTGTTCATCACCCCCTGAGCAGATAATGGCTTTTGACCTGCTGCTCTCCTACAGGGCCAGTGCATTGTCAATTTCAGGATCTGCACCAAGTGACAAAGAAGGAATAGTGATAGATTTCCAAATCAGGATGACATACACTTTAGAGAATAATCAGCAGTGAATGGTGTTCCCATTCACCTGATGCCATGGTCTTTCTGGGTACCTGTCTAACCACTTCTAACTGCCGTAAAAAACCTAGGTGTATCATCTGAATGATAATGTTACTACTCTATCTTATTTAATTGGGTGGTCATTAAGTATCATTCAATAACCTCTTAGCTCCATCTTTTGTTCATTCTTTGATCACTAATGCAATAAGATCAATATTTTCTTCACCTCAAACTCATTATAAAGTTACAAAGCTGAAATAATGGTGGGTTGTGAAAATAACAGGAGCATTCAGAAAAAACATGCCTTGAAATAATATGAAAAGCCCAATATTACAGAATCTTTCTTAGATAATGACATTTAGAGAGTTTATTTGTGCATTAATAGATTTATTTGACTGTATTTTTTTAAATCTATGGACTATTTCATCTAATTATGTAGTTTCACCATGCAGTTCACTAAATGAATTAGACAGCCTGCTTTAGGGATTTGTATCATGAACTTACATTTATATCGTGTCTTTGAAAATCCCAACACATTTCACTGTTATTGAAATAGTTCTGAGGTATGATTGGAGTACTTTTAAATCCATTGCATGGTTACATTGATTGTAGAGATGAGATGAGCTTTATTTATCACAGTGCTCTGGGAAATGTGCTGTTTGTATCATGGTTTTCCATGTGCTAGCAGCAGCCCACAATGTTGCCACACTTCTGGTGCGAACATGGCATGCCTACATCTTACCAACCCTGACTGTATCTTTTGTAATGTGGGACGAGACCAGCCATGGGGAAAATCTCCTTCCAATAGTGGCAGGAATGAGTGATAGCTGATGCTATAAAGTGATTGGGATAATCACCACACTACCTTACCACTCACTGTGACTAACATTGGGAATCAAATCTACCAGGAGATTTAACTTTTTGAAAAAAATTAGCAAAATGGAGGAGCAGTTGGAATAAACCCTATCTTTAAGAGTTGGATAAAGGCAGCAGAGGGAATGAACCGTGCACAGCAAGTTAAGAAATAATGTTCATGGACCGTTTGTCCCACCCCATCAGGGGGATACGTAGCAACCTCATCAGGACCACCAGACTCAAAAACAGTAAAGCTGATCAACAACTCCCCCGCCCAACCATCACTACTTTATCATTTCCTATCAGTCATTTTATGTACAGACACTCCTGTGCCTTGTGTCACATTATGGAATACAATCAATCCATGTATATCAGCTATCTTGCGTATTTACTGTATATTTATTTTATTGGTATTATTGTGTTGTTTATCTTACTGTGTCTGTTTTTGTGCTGCATCAGATCAAGAGTAACAATTCTTTTGTTCTCCTTACACCTGTGTACTGGAAATGACATTAAAATTTGACTTGACAAATAAATTCTTCTTGGGCTTCCAGCCTGGTACAGGTATTGATTTTTTCCAACATTTCAATGACAAACTCTACCATCTTCATCAGGGATGATGCCTAGTCCAGTGGTATTTATACCCTGTTGTCCATCCTTCCTGACTGGTTAATCCTCCTTCAATCAGGTTTCTGCTGTCCCACCTTGTTTACAACCAAATTCAAATTCTTTCTTGGAGTGAGACTTTCATCTTTGTTAAAATTCAATCGGGCCCTTAAAGGGCTGACAGAAAAACCAGGAAACCTAACATGGGGAAACCTAACATGGAGAAACCCGTCACTACTGCCTGTCTTCCCTATAACTGCACAGGGTCTGGAAAGATCACCAGGGTCCTGAGGAACCAGCAGGTTAATACCATCCAAAAACTCTTAAGGAAGCTCAAATCACAGCTTATGGGGGTCAAAGATGACCCGGCACTCTGGACAGCTGGTGTTTATAGGATTCCCTGTGAATGCCGATCAGCATATATTGACCAGACAGAACGCACAGTGGAAACCAGCATGGTGTATCCATTTGGGTTACCCAGTGAAATCAGCCGTAGCAGAACATTGCATTCACAATGGCCATAGGATTGACTTTGATGGCACAAAACCACTGTGCCACACCAATGGGTGTTGGGACTGCCTGGTGAAGGAAGCCTTTGAAATAAAACTAGAGGAAAGAATTTTAACAAAGATGAAGGTATTGCTCAAAGTTAAGAACTGGAATTTGATTGTAAACAAGGTGGGAGAGTGGAAACCCGATTAGATGAGAACTAACCAATCAGGAGAGACAGACAATGGGAGTATAAATCCCACTGGACTAGACATGCCTAGGCATCATCCCCGATGAAGATGGCAGACTTTGTCATCAAAATGTTGGGTAAAATCAGTACCTGTACCCGGCTGGAAACCCGAGAAGAGTTTATTCATCGTATACTCCGGGAAAACACTAGATCGTTAATCTTGACTTGACCTTCACCTGGAGGGCAAGGGACAGGAAACACAGGTGGGCCTTGTACAAAGTTCATTCTCCTTAAACTCTAGTAGTAACCAGAGCACAGAATAGATCAGGATTTAATGTGCATGTCACAATTAATACAATTGTCCATTAAAAATGTTGATTTTTGGGTTGGGAGACTGTCATCAATGTAATATTATGGGGATCAATGACAAATCCCCAGCTGCTCCCAATCCACGTCAATGTGATTTGGATAATAAGTTCAAGGTTGCTGACAGCACAAAGACGAATGGTGATCTGTGCTGTGAGGATGCAGGGAGATTTTGGAGGATGTAACCATGTTGAGTGAATGGATAAGAGCAAAGCAGATGGGAAATAATATGAAAAGATGTGAGGACATCACTTTGAAAATATAAGGTGCATCATTTTTTTAAGCAGTGATAGTTTGAAAGGTATTGATGTTCATGGAACTGAATGTCCCTGCAACACAAACTGCTGAAAATTAATATGCAGATTCAGCAAACAACTAGGAAGATAAAAGATAGGTTAGTCTTATTGAAGTACAATCTAGCAGTAATTTAGATGGTTCTGGTGAGACCATATAGGAAAATTGTGTACAGATCTGGTCTCCATATCTACAGAAGGACATACTTGCGCTACAGAGGGTGCAAGAAATATGGACCAGATTCCCTCTGAGGATTGAGAGTGTTCTTGCATGAAGAAGCATACAGCAAACAGTTACTACTTTTTCTTCTTCTTGTGTTGTTTTCTGGCAGTTGGCAAACCAGCTTTAAGGTGCATTACCGCCACCAACTAGACTGGAGTGTGGATCGTTTGATAAAGAGGAGGAATGAAAAGAACTGCATTCCCTAAATTCTACACAATAAACCAGAGTCTTTCAGATACTTCATGATATAGGTCTGTATTTCTCTTAAAATCCCACTTAAAGTGTCTTCTATATCCACAGCAGTTTTTTTTGTTTATCTTAAGTGCTCCTATCATCTTCACTCTTTCCCTTTGGTACTTCCTACATTTAATCAATACTTGTTCAACTGTTTCTGGCTGATTACAGTATTCACACAACCCAGTTGGATGTTTCCCTATTTTGTGTAATGTGTAATTAAGACTTGTGTGTCCAATTCTTAAACAACTGATGATCACTTCTATCTTTCTATGTCCATTTGATATTCTTTTGTATCTGACTTGCCTCTGTATTTTGTACAGTTGTCTCCCTGTTTCACTCTCATCCCAATGCTTCTGCCTTGTCTCCTCAATACATGTTTTAATAATGCTCTTGACTTCCGCTTTGCTGAGAGGGATCTGGACCTCTATTATAGACGATTTGAGTGATTATTCAGCTATGCTATCCACCTTTTCATTACTCTCCACTCCACAATGAGCAGGAACCCAAAGAAAGCTTACTTCTACACCATTTTTGGGCAGTGTATATAACTTGCATAAAATCTCCAATAAAATATCCTGTCTACCTTCTGATTTTCTTGATTTGATAGAGGTTAATGCAAACAAGCTGCCTTTTTAACATTATTTTCTTCTATCCAAGATAAATATTGCCATTAACTCTGTTGTATACACTGATAAATGCTGAATTCTGCAGATGCTGAAAATTCAAGCAACACACATCAAAGTTGCTGGTGAACGCAGCAGGTCAGGCAGCATCTCTAGGAAGAGGTACAGTCGACGTTTCGGGCCGAGACCATTCGTCAGGACTAACTGAAGGAAGAAATAGTAAGAGATTTGAAAGTGGCAGGGGGAGGGGGAGATCCGAAATGATAGGAGAAGACAGGAGGGGGAGGGATGGAGCCCAGAGCTGGACAGGTGATAGGCAAAAGGGGATACGAGAGGATCATGGGACAGGAGGCCAAGAAGAAAGAAAAGGGGGAGGGGGGGAGAAACCCAGAGGATGGGCAAGGGGTATAGTCAGAGGGACAGAGGGAGAAAAAGGAGAGAGAGAGAAAGAATGTGTGTATATAAATAAATAACGGATGGGTTACGAAGGGGAGATGGGGCATTAGCGAAGTTAGAGAAGTCGATGTTCATGCCATCAGGTTGGAGGCTACCCAGACGGAATATCAGGTGTTGTTCCTCCAACCTGAGTGTGGCTTCATCTTTATAGTAGAGGACGCCGTGGATAGACATATCAGAATGGGAATGGAATGTGGAATTAAAATGTGTGGCCACTGGGAGATCCTGCTTTCTCTGGCGGACAGAGCGTAGGTATTCAGCAAAGTGGTCTCCCAGTCTGTGTCGGGTCTCGCCAATATATAGAAGTCCACATCGGGAGCACCGGATGCAGTATATCACCCCAGCCAACTCATAGGTGAAGTGTCGCCTCACCTGGAAGGACTGTCTGTGGCCCTGAATAGTGGTAAGGGAGGAAGTGTAAGGGCATATGTAGCACTAGTTCTGCTTACAAGGATAAGTGCCAGGAGGGAGATCCGTGGGGAAGGATGGGGGGGACGAATGGACAAGGGGGTCGCGTAGGGAGCGATCCCTGCGGAAGGCGGGGGGGGGGAGGGAAAGACGTGCTTAGTGGTGGGATCCCGTTGGAGGTGGCGGAAGTTACGGAGAATAATATGTTGGACCCGGAGGCTGGTGGGGTGGTAGGTGAGGACCGGGGGAACCCTATTCCTAGTGGGGTGACGGGAGGATGGAGTAAGAGCAGATGTGCATGAAATGGGGGAGATGCGTTTGAGAGTAGAGTTGATGGTGTCGGAAGGGAAGCCCCTTTCTTTAAAAAAGGAGGATATCTCCCTCATCCTGGAATGAAAAGCCTCATCCTGAGAGCAGATGCGGCAGAGACGGAGGAATTGCGAGAAGGGGATGGCGATTTTGCAAGAGACAGGGTGAGAAGAGGAGTAGTCCAGACAGCTGTAAAAGTCAGTAGGCTTACAGTAGACATCAGTAGATAAGCTGTCTCCAGAGATAGAGACAGAAAGATCTAGAAAGGGGAGGGAGGTGTCGGAAATAGACCAGGTAAACTTGAGGGCAGGGTGAAAGTTGGAGGCAAAGTTAATGAAGTCAATGAGCTCAGCATGCATGCAGGAAGCAGCGCCAATGCTTTGATGTCCTTCTCCTAATGCTAGTTTTGAAATGAGGAATGTAGACTGCAATACCTGTGTAGCCAGAGCTAGGGTCTTTTGATCCATCCGTAAATATTACAAGTTTGTTTCTAAAATGCAGGTCTATATATTCTTGTCCTATCAGTTTGATTTCACAATTAGACTTCTTTCCCAAAAGTTGTTGCAGGTTTATATCTACTGCATGTATTGTAAAGAGCCATGGAGGAACATCTGATAATGGAACTGTGGGGCTATACTCCATTTCGTGTAGACCATATTTTTGTGCTGCTACATCCCCGATCCATCCAGTTATTATAATTTGAATTATGTTCCCAGCAGTCTTTTAATATCGCTTTAGTCGGATGTGAGTAGTTATGCCCCATGATGTCAACCCAGTAATGTAGCATTAGCTTTAATCTTCTAACTCTTAATGGCATTTCCCCCATTTCGACTTGACGAGCTGATATAGGTGATGTTCTGAATGCACCACTACATATCCTGAGGGCCTGGGCTTGCTTAACATCCAGCATTTTTAAATTACTTTCTGCAGCTGACATGTAAGCTACACTTCCATAATCCAATGTAGCCCTCATTAGAGCTTGATAAATATTTAGTAGTGATATCCTGCTCGTACCCCAATCCTGTCCAGCAAGACACCTCAATAAGTTGTTTATTTTTTTACATTAGGTTGTAATTTTCCCAATTTGCTTTTTCCATGTAAGTTTCTCATCAAATAACAAACCAAGGAACCAAATTACCTTTACCTGCTCTAATTTTTGTTCATATAATTTCACGGAAACTCGTTTGTGATTTCTTGAGAAACATATCACTTGCGACTTACTTATAGACAATTTGAAACCCCATTTATTTGCCCACTCCTCCACTTTATTTATTGCATCTTGCATTTCCTTTGTATATAAATTAAATTTCTTCCCCTTACCCACAAAGCCCTGTCACCTGCATAAACGGATTTCCCCACACTATGCTCAACTTGTGCAAATATGTCATTTATCATTATGGTAAATAGTAAACAGTCACTTCTGTTTGCAGTTCCAAATCAGTTTGCCAGGCCTACACATGCAGGCACCTCCCAGTCTCCACTCAGCTAATAGGAGCCATCTGCCATTCATTTCCAACTCATCATCTGCAGCTTATTTAAACCCAACTCTCATTACAGTTCTTGTTCATTAATCCAACCAGCTGGTCTCAGTCAGTTGCTCCTAGCCTTCAGTTATCTTGTTGCCTTGTTGTGTTAGGTTTCTGTTCTCTCTTGTTTTGTGGCCCCTCGCAGCTTGTTTTGCAGTTTATTATTAAAGAGATCGCTCACTGCTAAATCGTTTCCACTGCTCTGCATTTGGGTCAAACCCCCTCTTCGTTTCCTGACACAGTTGAGATATGCTTAAGTGTAGTGTTTGGATTACAATGTTTGAGAAAGAAATATTGGTCAGAATATCGGGAAAGTTATAGCAGGTATTTTTATATCCACCTGTGAAAGGAATATGTGATCACTATTACACACAATTGTCACCTCTAATCTCTGGAGTATGGTTTGAACTATGACCTTCAGGTTGCCACTGAGTTAAGGTTAATAGCACTCAGCTCAAACTGTGCTCATAACTAATTCAAACACAGCACATCATTTCAGCAAGATTTCTTCCTTTGTTTTTGTTACTCACTTTATCAGTCAAGTTTTTCAGGTTCTCCAGCTGAAAAGACAACTGCATCTTCTCTTCCAGTATTGATGCAAGATTTTTTCGAAGATCTAGAATACAGACAAATTTGAATTTACATAAGTCATATTTTTATATAATAATAATTTTTGATGAACTTTTACAAATACCATGATGAAGAATCCCAGAACAGAGGAACGGGTCAATGTTAGCATTATTCAAGCAGCATCTATAGGAAGAGGCGCAGTCGACGTTTCAGGCCGAGACCCTTCGTCAGGACTAACTGAAGGAAGAGTGAGTAAGTGAGACCAGCAACTTTGATGTGTGTTGCTTGAATTTCCAGCATCTGCAGAATTCCTGTTGTTAGCAATTATTCAAGTCTAGGTTAGCCTTAGAAATGTTCAAACACAATGACAATTCTATGCAATCTGTTCAGAATAGGTTGCTACTCACTAACTTCCTTACTTAGGTTATTCCTTTACCAGTCATTTTCTCAAAGGACACTGGATATTACTGGAAACAAACAGGTTCAAACGTCTGCGGACCAATTACAGAAAATGGCCAGTAGTGCTCTGTGCAGCCGACTCCACATTCTAAATCAACTTTGTCAATAACAGGGCAAAATTTAGCAACAATTTAAAAATTACTTAAGATAGACCTTGTAGGTCTTTTGGGAAACAAATATTTGTCAGCTAAAAACAGGAAATGGGGAGCCCATGCGTAAATAAACTTTTATGATGAAGCCCAACTTTCATTTTATTTAAATGATCTAGAAAGGTATAATCACAAATCTGTTAAGTATTTTGCAAGAATAAGACCAATGTTGTTTTAGAGATACAGTGCAGAACAGGCCCCTCCAGCCTACCAGGCCACACTGCCCAGCAACCCATCACAGGACAATAGACAATGACCAATTAACTTACCAACCAGCACATCTCATACTGGGGGAGAAAACCCATCAGCAGAAGGGAAGAAACGTACAAACTTTCTTATAGAAGGCAATGGAAATGAACTCTGAACTCCAAGGCCCTGAGCTATAATGGCAACATGCTAACCGCTACGCTACTCTGGCGTCCATTTACTTGGTCATTTTTTTAAATTTCAAGTAAAAGCATGGTTCCCCCAATGACTTTGAAAAAAACATATTTCCCTTCACACTAACTCACCTTGTATTTGATTCTGGCATTCTATTGAAGAACATATGACATTGTTGTCTAATTGCTTATTTGTTGCATCATTTGCCGAATCTTCTCCCAAAGAAAGCTCAGCAGGAAGAGCACCAGCTCCCAGTTTCTCCATGTAGTGCATACTGATTCGTTTTAGGGCTTTATTGTCTTTGTTCAGCTACAAATGAGAAATTCAGCAAAGGTGAGTAGATTCTCACTAAACATGGATCTTCAAAGCAACCGTTTCCTCCTGGAGGACTTTTCTGAACAAAGAGAGAATTCAACTTTGAAAGGGTCAACATTCAGGTCATGTATTGCTATCATCTTTTAAGAGCTGTTGCACAAGTAAATTAGAAAATTGCATGACATTTGCATTACTTCAATTGTTGATGAAATTCCATTATGTGCTACAAAGTTATGAGTCATCTGGAGAAACATTCACTTTTCTTAAGAAGTCTATAATTTTTAGAAAGAAAGTTCAAAGTTTGCATACCATATACAACCTTGAGATTCGCCATCTTGCAAACAGCCACAAAACAAAGAAACAGATAGAATCCATGAAAACATCAAAGACCAAAAAACACTCAATGTGTGAAAAAAGAACAAATCGTAAAACAATAAAGAAGTAAACAAGTAACACACAGAACATGATCCACTGAGTACCCGGAGTGAGTTGACAGCCACAGAGCCAGTTCAGCGCTACAGCCGGTAAAGACAAGAGTAAGTGAAAGAGATGAGGTGGTTTACATACTCTTATTTCTATAAGTGCTTCCCTAAGCACTGAGACACCAGTGAAGATGTGCAGTAGCAGCCTGACGTAGGGTAACGTGGCCAGGTTATGGGTGGATATGAGAGATGACGTCAAAGTTCAAAGTAAATTTATGATCAAAGTACATGAAATATATATCACCGTATACTACCCTGAGATTCATTTGCTTGCAGGCATTCACAATAGAATCAATGAAAAGCTGCATACAAAGATGACAAACTGTGCAAATACAACAAAAACAATAAATAAACACATGGACAGATAAAGTTCAAGTTCAAAGTAAATTTATTATCAAAGTACATATAAGTCACCATATACAATTCTGAGATTCGTTTTCTTGCAGGCATACAAGGCAGATACAAGAAACACAATAGAATCAGTGAAAGACACCACCCAATGGGACGGACAAACAACCAACATGTAAAAAACAACAAACTGCAAGTACAAGAGAAAATTTAAAAAACAATAAAAACTGGGAACATGAGCTGAAGAGTCCTTGAAAGTAAGTCCATAGTTAGAGGAACAGTTCAGAGATGGGGAGAGTGAAGCTGAGTGCAGTTATACCCTGTGGTTCATCAGCCTGATGGATAACAGTAATAACTGTTCCTGAACCTGGTGGTGTGGGTCCTGAGACTCCTGTACCTCCTTCTTGATGGTGGCAGTGAGAAGATAGCATGGCCTGAATGGTGGTGTGTTTACCCTACAATTAATGTACGTGTGCTATAACTAAGATAATTCATTACATTAGAACATAACAACTTCACAATTCCTAACATTCAATCAGGTCTAAGACATTACGTGTTCCTTTGCTACCTATTGGGAATCAAGCACTCCACACTTTAAAATATAAATATCAATATTCCCAAAGATTTTGATAATAGTACAATTCAATACAGAGAAGACAATAAGACATAGGATAAGAATTAGGCCATTCAGCCCATCGAGTCCACCAGACCATGACTGAGCCTCATTCCATCCTTGCCTTCTTTCTGTAACCTTTGATGCCCGACTAATCAAGAACCTAACAATTGCTACTTTAAATATACTTAATGATGGCCTCCACAACAGTCTGTAGCAATGAATTCCACAGATTCACCACATCTTGCTAAAGAAATTCTTCTTCATCTCTCTTGTAAATGTAAGTCCCTGCATTCTGAGGCTGTGCCCCCTGCTCCTAGACTCATTCACTATAGGAAATGTCCTCTCTACATCCACTCTGTCTAGGCCTTTTAATATTCAATATGTTTCATTCCTCTAAATTCCAGCGAGTACAGGTCCAGAGCCATCAAACGCTCCCCATACATTAATCCTTTTGTTCCCAGGATTATTCTCATGAACCTTCTCTGGACCCTCTCCAATAACCAGCACACTTTTCTCAGATAAGAGGCCCAAAACTACTCTCAACACTTCAAATGCAGTCTGACCAGTACCTTATAAAGCCTCAGCATTACAGCCTTGTTCTTATATTCTGCTCCTCATGAATTGTATGCTAACATTGCATATGCCTTCCTGCCCACTGATTCAACCTGAAAATTAACCTTCAGGGAATCCTGCACACGGTCTTCAAGTTTCCTTACACCTCTGATTTTTAAATTTTCTTCCCATTTAGAAAATAGTCTACATCTTTATCCCTTCTACCATAGGGCATAACCATACACTTGCCTATACTATATTCCGTCTCATTTCTTTGCCCATTTTCCCAATCTGTCCAAGTCCTTCTGCAGACTACCTGCTTCCTCAAGACTACCAGCCCCTCCAGCTATCTTTGTATCATCTGCAAATCTGGCCACTAAGCCATCAATTTTGTCATCCAAATTGTTGACACACAACGTTAAGAAGTACCAACACCGATCCCTGTGGCTCACCACTTGTCACCAGCAGTAAAACAGAAAAGCCCCCTTTCTTCCAACACTTGGCCTCCTGCCAATCTTCCATCCATGCTAATATCTCTCATGGGCTCTTATGTGCCGTACCTTGTCAAAGCTTTTTAGAAAATTCAAATAAACAACATTCTCCTTTGTCTATCCTGACTGAGAAGAGGAGAAATAGCTGGAAAAATAGGAAGAACGATGAAGACTGTTTAGAAAAATTAGAGCATTTATGATGTAAATGACTTTAGAGCCTGTGAATACTAGCAGTAAACTTCCCCAAAGATACCAACAAGACATGTACATTCATTGCAGTTCATTTATGCCATGGACCCCTACCATTCACTGAGGGGTCCATTGACCCCGGGTTGGGAACTCCTGATTTATTGTAAAGGTTGATGGGATGAACAAGGCTGGGACACAACTCTCTAAAGGAGGCAAAGGGCTTTATTTGTGACTTCTATGTCACACACAAAACTTGCAAAATAGTTTTTAAAACACATAATAAAAAAGGAAGGTGCCATTGAAAATAAGAAATTTTCTAAAGGGACATCAGAGAGGAATATATGCGACTCACGACCAAAATGCTGGAAATTGTTACACCCTCAAAAGAACATTTTCATTTAGGAGCAAGTCATGACAACAAGGGACCTGGTAATGTTCCCTGCTCAATGCCCATTGGACATCATCCTTCAGATCACTTATATTTTCATTTACTGTTACCCTTTACTTTCTTTTTGACTTTAATCAAACTTTTAATCCCACATGTCACTTTTTCGTAGATATAAATGGCCTTTGTATTCCTGATGAATCCACAATGTGGGACTTTGCCAAACTTGTCCATAAAATCCATGCAGTTCCCATTAACTGCATTACCTTCAGTGTCCTGCCTATTACTTCAAACACTTCAGTCACGTTCCTCAGAAATGATCATTAATAAACAAACCTTGCTAACTTCCTGGATTGACCTGTGTCTCTCCAAATACTTTTTTAAAAAAGTCTCCACCAATTTTCTTCTCCAGCAATGTTAGTCTGACTAGCTAATAATTATTTGGTTAAGCTTTAGACCCTTTTGAAATAATAAAATCATTTTGACCATAGCATCTTTCATTGATATGTAGAAGACTGAAGTAAGATCTGATGGAGGTGAACTAAATTATGAGGGTATAGATAGGGTATATTCAAGCAGGTGTTTTCCACTGAGGTTGGGAGAGACGATAACTACAGGTTATATGTTAAGGGTGAAAGGTGAAAAGTTAAAGGGGAACATGAGGGGGAGCTTCTTCACTCTGAGGGTTCTGAGAGTGCAGAGTGAACTGCCAGTGGAGCTGGTGCATGTGAGCTCAATTTCAATGTGTAAGAGAAGTTTGAATAGGTGCATGGATAGTAGGGGTTTGGAGGGCTATGGTCCCAGTGCAGGTTGACGGGAGTAGGAAATTTAAATGGTTCAGCATGGACTAGATGGGCTGAAGGGTCTGTTTCTGTGCTGTACTTTTCTATGACTCTCACAGTTTGCAAGGACTATAGATCCAAACTCATCAGTCTCCTTTTGGAGTTTAGAAAATGAGAAGTTGGGGATGGAGGAGGGGGGAAGATGTCATTGGAACCTATCAAATATTGAAAGGCCGAGACAGAGCAGATGAGAAGAGGATAGTGGGAGGGTCTTGGACCAGACAGCAGAGCCTCAGAATACAAGGATGTCCCTTTAGAACAGAGGTGTGGGGGTATTTCTTTAGACAGAGGGTGAACTTCATTGCTGCAGGTGACTATAGAGGTCAAGTCATTGGGTACATCTAAAGTAGAGGTTAATAGTTTCTTAATTAGTCATGGTTATGGAGAGAAGGCAGGAGAATAAGGTTGAGAAGCATAATAAATCAACCATGATGGAATAGTGGAACAGACTCAATGGGCAGAATGGCTTAATTATAGTCTTATTATATGGGCAAAGAGCTGAATTCCAAAGGAGAAACAAGGGTTACTGGCTTTGTCAGCAAGGCGGAATTTGACTGTGGGTAGGATCAAGGTGGCCTGGTAAAACCAATATCATGGGAAACAAGAGAAAATCTTCCACTATCTGAAGTGCCATCTCCTTCAAAGAAAAATGGTTTGATCGTTTGAAGCCTATTATATTAGCCATTGAATTTTGCTCTAGAAGATCCTCTCTTGGGCTGAGCCATATTTAACTGCTTCAACAATGGACTTCATCATGAAGTCAGGAGATGTGTTGTTCGCTAATGATTGCACACAATTTAATTCAATTTGCAATACCTCAATTAATAAAGAAGACAGATTGCATGCAGACCTCAATAATAAGAGAAAAATAACATTTGCACCATACAAGTGCCAAGTACCATCTCTTGCATGAGATTCTAATACTCTCACCTTGACATTCAATAGTGTTATTGTCATCAAATTCCTCACCATCAGTATCCTGGTGATAGGTGGGGTGGAGGGGTCAAGATTGAACAGAAACTTAATTGAATTGTAAGTAATGTTGCTCTGAGAACAGGTCAAAGGGTATTTTGCAGTAAGTGGCTCATTTCCCAATTCTGCAGAGAATTCCAGCCACACTTTAACTACATGCCTGGAATCAGATGTGCAATTCTCCACTAATCTAAATGACCTCAACTCAGAACTATACAAAGGTGGTTTAGTATCACCCAACAAAAAAACCACCACATTAAAAGTGGGCACAATCCACAGGCTGAAATATTCCTTCTCTCTAATGCTGTAGCTACAGCATGTACAGCTGACAGCAATTAACCTTCCAAACATACAGCTTTCAGCTCCTAGAATGTCAAGTGGAAAAGGTAAAAGGAAGACCGACCCTTGCAAGAACCCAGGACGTTTGCTATGGTTCCTCGACCACCTCTGGGTTGAAATCACAAACTCTTTTGCAAGCAGTACTGTGGAGGTACTTCCAACACAAGGACCAATGTGATTCTAAAAGGCAGCTCATCACTACCTCTCTTTAGCAATGGAGATAGATGTTAAATACTGACCCTGGCTGTGATCTCCAATTCCCTTCGCTAAACTTTAAAGAAAATACATGAACTGAAAATTGTGACAGTTCCATTTTATGAATAAATTGGAGTATAATTTTAACAATATTAAGGTTCCAGAAATATTCACAAGTTTCATTCAGCTGTCATATATTGGAGAAAAAAGATTAAGAAATGCAATAATATTGGGTTCATGTTGTAAATGGACAAATTCTGAAATGACTCATGCTAGGGGAGTTTATGTTACTTTCCATTTTTATATTTTCTATTTATGATTTATAATTTAAATTTTTAATATTTACTATCGATTTGTAATCCAGGGAGCGGGAAGCGCAGAATCAAATATCGCTATGATGATTGTACGTTCTAGTATCAATTGTTTGGTGACAATAAAGTATAAAGTATAAAAGTAAATTATCTAATTTTTGAATCTAATATCTAATAATACAATTTCTTCCTGAGAGCTATTGTGCAGCTGAATAATGCTACACCCCAGCTTGCAAATGGCCTTTGAGTATTATGGACTATTAAAGTGAATTGTTGCATGTAAATATGGGATTTTTTAAATTAAGCCACACCACATGCATTGTAAATATCTGAGTAGCACTGCAATCTGATTTACTTGAGCAACAACAATAATGTTCTATTCTATTCTAATACCTAATTTTCAGTGATACAGTTAAAGCTCCAAAGTCAGCATCTTTTCAAACAATAATTAATCCTTCAAAATTGAACTTTTTTTATTAACTTTTTTAGTATGTAGTGACACATACAAAATGCTGGAGGAACTCAGTAGGTCAAGCAGCATCTATGGAGAGGAATAAACATTTTGGGCCAAGACCATTTATCAGAACTGTAATGGAATGGGGAAGATTCCAGACTTCTTTTTTGATTCAGTAAACGAATTGATGGAAAAAAATGTTCTTCATTATTATGAAGGTTGTGATGAACTCCTTTCCTGAATGCCTGACACATGTGTGCGAAAGTATTGGACAGTGCTGTTAGGTAGTGTGTTCTAAGACTTTGGCCTAATGACAATATTTTTCCAAATCATTCAAGTATATGACTGGGATAGATCACTAGAGGTGGTACTGTTTAAACAAGTCTATAGCCATTGCCTTTCGAAAGGTACTGTAAAAAAAAATCCTTGACAAGTTACTGGGGTACATGTTACTGATGATCCACACTGGGTATAGGCCACATCTTTTTGCCAATAGTTGTCCTGTAAATTCCTTTAGATGCAAATAGGTTACAGTAACATTCTGATTCTCAAACAGATCAACATCAGTGCTTCACAAAATGAATTTATACAATATGGCATCTGTTTAAAGTTGCAGTTATTTAGGCGTTAAGTCTATATGCTGACATTTCACTTTCTAAATCAGTAAAATTCTTAAAAAAAACATCATTTCACAGGAGGATAATAAGCCTATAGCTTCTGTCCTCTTCCTTGAAAACATCAGAATTAATTCCAAATAATTATATTGAGAGGACAAGTTATTAAGTAGAGATATGTTATTACAATCAAAATGCAGAATTAGCTCCTTAGGAAAAGATGCACCTAATGCCTTCATATCTAGCCCCTGAAGGTGTGATTTCAGCAATATCTTGGAGTAAGAGAGCTTGGAAATAGCACATATTATAAATAAAATGTGCCTGTGGTATTGTTCCAATCCGTTTTCTGATGAGAAAGCCAGAGTGCATTGACACGCAATCAACCACATATATAAATCACTCAAAAATTGGTGCATCTCTGATAAACCACCTACATAAAATTATAGTCTTCTATAAATTAATCAGAAATTGGGAGCAGCAATCCTCATTAGAAGCCATAGCTACGATCTCTTATTTACAATTTATACTGTAAAAATCAATGTTTCTGATGTAGCTATTTGTATTCAATATTTTGTGTGTCAAATCTCATTTTCTAATCAAAATCCTGGGAAATGCAGTTATGCAGTAAAGTTGATGTAACTTGTGCCAGAATGTATCATCTTTTAAATTACACAACTTATAGAATAATTTCCATTGGAAAAGTGCAATTGGAATTGAAATTGGAAAAATAAATTCAGGTAGCCAACTTCTAGGAGGTCTATCTTGTCTCTTCTTTCCAAGCGGATATTTTGCATTCAATAAACCAAGATGTACATAAAAATAATATTTTGTTTGACATTAGCGTTTGTGGAGAGACTGAATAACACTGAAGAACATGTTCTGGATTCGTGATGTGATTCAATGCACAATATGCACAAAACCCTCAGCCATCAGGCTCTTGAGAACCAAAGTGGATAACTTCACACACCCCAACACTGAACAGATTCCATAGTCCATGGACTCACTTTTAAGGACTATACAACTTGTGTTCTTAATATTTACTGCTTATTATTATTAATTTTTCTTTTCTTTTGTACTTGCCCAATTTGTTGTCGTTTGCATAATTATTGTTTGTCCGTCTTTGCTGTCTGCGGTTTTTCATTGATTCTATTGTTTCTTTCTATCTAAAGTTCAAAGTAAAATTTATTATCAGAGTACATACATGTCACTACATACAACCCTGAGAATCTTTTTCTGTAGCATGCTTCACAAATCTATAGAATAACTGTAAACTTTAACAATCAGAAACAGCTAACTATAAACAAACTGCAAATCCAGATATAAATAAATACCAATAAATAACGAGCATGAAATAACAATATAACAAAGTCCTTAAATGAGTGTAGCAAACCCCTTTTGTACAACAGCCTGATGGTTGAGGGGTAGTAAGTGTTCTTGAACCTGGTGGTGTGAGTCCTGAGGCACCTGTACCTTCTACCTGATAGCAGCAGTGAGAAAAGAGCACTGCCTGGGTGGTGAAGGTCTTTGATGATTGATGCTGCTTTCCCATGGAAATGTTTCATGCTGATGTGCTCGATGGTGGGAGGGCTTTATCTGTGATGTACTGGGCCGAATCCACTACCTTTTGTAGGATTTTCCATTCAAAGGCATTGGTGTACCCATACAGGCCATAATACAGCTAGTCAGCACACTTTTCACCACACATCTCTTGAAGTTTGCCAAGGTTTTCAATGACATGACAAACCTCCATATGCTTCTGAGGAAATAGAGGTACTGTCTTTGCAATAATATTTATATGATGGGTCCAGGACAGGTCCTCTGAGATAGTCACACCCAGGAATTCAAAGCTGCTGAGCCTCTCCATCTCTGGTCCTCCCCACCTCTGATCCTCCGATAATTACCTCTGGCTTCCTTCTCCTGAGCTGTACAATCACTTCCTTGGTCTTATTGACAGTGAGTGAGAGGTTGCCGTTATTACACCACTCAGCCAAGTTTTCAGTTTCCGCCTGTGTGCTGATTCATCACCACCTTTGATACGGTCCACAACAATGGTGTCATCAGCAAACTTGTATCTGGTGTTGGAGCTGTACTTAGCCACACAGTCACAAGTGTAAAGTGAGTAGAGCAGGGGGCTAAGTACACATCCCTGCAGTGCTCTTGTGCTGACAAAGATTGTGATTGTGAGTTTGTGAATGACCACAATAATATGAATCTCGGGGTACTACATGGTGACATACAGGTACTTTGATAATAAATTTACTTTGAACTTTGAAATTCATGCAACTCACACATTATCAAAGGGCATGTTAATGGAATTGTTTATCGCTCATCCCATCAGCAAGGAGTCCAGCTCTGTGAAGGCGAAGGCCATCGAAGCAGGTTGACATTGATTAAAAATACATGTGCATCCAAAGCAGGGATGCATTTGCTATAAATGTGACCCCCGGGCTCCCCCAGATCGTGTTCATTGAGTGAAACAACCTTCGGCCCTGCCAAACTGGGTAATCACATTTGTGTGGATACTGTGTAATGTACCCCCAGTTACAAACCCGCAACGCAAAACATCAGACAGTACACCATATGCAATTAAATGATTGAACTTTATGAATCTTAATACGGATATCGGGTTAGTAATGAAAATTAAAAAAAGGGCCCAAAGTCAAGTCAAAGTTCACATTGGAGCTCACTCAGTCGTCATTCTTCCACCATCGGTCTCCTCCGAATGTCGCCAACCTTCGGACCCTCAGATCCCAGTCCACTCTATCTGGTGGTCTACCAGCTCTCTCCACACACGTCTTCCCTTTTCATCTCTCCTCGACAAAAGACCACGAGAAAGCATCTTTCCAGACTCACAAGACACAGCACCAATCTCTTATTGGCTAACATGCATCCTGTTATCTCCAGCCATAACCCAAACATTGCTGCTACAGAGAAACCGCTACCTCAGCAGTGAAACATTTCAAAGAAGCCATTACATTATCCTTAGCAGTGAACTTTATAAAGAAGCCATTACATTAGCCTTAGCAGTGAAATATTTCAAAGAAGCCATTACATTAGCCTTCGCAGTGAACTTTATAAAGAAGCCATTACATTAGCAGTGAAACCTTACAGCGTGTTACATAAACATTGGGTGAAGCCATTGCAAAGGTTTTGGCCACAAATTGGAAGCCACTCCAAAGGTCACTTGAGAGTGTGGGTGTCCTGCTTTTCAGATTCAGCTCTGTATGACTTAGTTCTGAGTGAAGTGGACAAACCTACTCGGAGTCCCAAGAGGCCACCAAGTTCAGATGATAGGAGAAGCTGAAGAGGAGACCAACATGCGGTTTGAAGTCCAAGGACATGAATATATTTCGGCAAGAAGCTTACCAAGGTACAGCATCGCCAGCATTGGGGAAATTAACTCAGATGGTGGTGAGTGTGTGGAACAAGCTGCCAGCACAAGTGGAGTCAATTGCAAAGTTCAAAGTAAGTTTTATTATCAGGGAATATATATGTCACCACATACAACCCTGAGATTCTTTTTCCTGTGGGCATACTCTGCATTGTTATAGAATAGTAACGATTAACAGGATCAATGAAAGATCAAGTAGAATGTACAAGACAACAAACTGTGCGAATGTAAATATAAATAAACGGCATAAATAATGAGAGCATGAAATAACAAGATAAAGAATCCTTAAAGTGAGATCGTTGGTTGTGCGAATAACTCAATAGATGAGTGTAAATATCCTCTTTTGTTCAAGAGCCTGATGATTGAGGGATAGTAACTGTTCCTGAACCTGGTGGTGTGAGTCCTGACATTGCTGCACCTTCTAGCTGATGGCAGCAGCGAGAAATGGGCTGGGCCTGGGTGGTGAGGATCTTTGATGATGGCCAAAAAGAGGGAGACTACCTGGAAGGGAATTGGGATAATTAGATCTAAACATACTAAAGAGATAGGTGAGGGTTCAGCATCAATCATGATAAAGTCAGGATCAGAAAAAATAGCAGAGATGGAAGCAGTCATTCATACAGCATTCCTGCTGACGAATCCTCTCAAAAAAATTCAGTGGGGGGGTGAGAGAGGGAGGGGGAAGGGTATGTGAGAGAGCCGGGGGGGGAGAGCGGTATGGAGAGCGAGGGGAAGGGGTGTGGAGAGAGAGGGGGTGAAGAGAGAGGGGTGGGGAGGGGGAAGAAGGGGCAAGGGAGGGGGGAGATGGGGTGGAGGGAGGGTGGGAGGGTAGAGGCCCTTTGCTGCTAAGCAAAAGTTCCAGGCAAAGCACATTAAAGTTGCTGGTGAACGCAGCAGGCGAGGCAGCATCTATAGGAAGAGGTGCAGTCGACGTTTCGGGCCGAGACCCTTCGTCAGGACTAACTGAAAGAAGAGCTGGTAAGAGATTTGAAAGTTGGAGGGGGAGGGGGAGATTCAAAATGATAGGAGAAGACAGGAGGGGGAGGGATGGAGCCAAGAGCTGGACAGGTGATTGGCAAAGGGGATATGAGAGAATCATGGGACAGGAGGCAGGGATGGATCTGTCCCATGATCCTCTCATACCTCCTGTCCCATGATCCTCTCGTATCCCTTTTGCCAATCACCTGTCCAGCTCTTGGCTCCGTCCCTCCTCTTCCTGTCTTCTCCTATCATTTCGGATCTCCCCTTCCCCCTCTCAAATCTCTTACCAGCTCTTCTTTCAGTTAGTCCTGACGAAGGGTCTCGGCCCGAAACGTCGACTGTACTTCTTTCTAGAGATGCTGCCTGGCCTGCTGCGTTCACCAGCAACTTTAATGTGTGTTGCTTGAAATTCCAGCATCTGCAGAATTCCTCGTGTTTGAGTTCCAGGTAAAAATGTTTTACAAAGGTATTCAGCTTGAAATCACATCACACAGCTTGGGAAAGATGAATAGCTAAAAGAAATAAAGATTAAGCTAAACTTTCATCCATTTCTCACACCATACCATCAAATACACACTGTACACTAATGGTCATTAAAGGCAGTACAATCTTCCCTCTCCTATCCATTTGTTATTTGCTCTGTCGTATGATGTGGGCAATCATGGTCACATAACCAGTTGCTTATATGACCAACCAGCACCTGCTCCCATGGTTTCATGTGTCCCTGATGATGGGATTATGCAGGTATTACACCTTGTCCGAAGGTGACCTGCAGGCTAGCAGAGGGAAGGAGCACCTTATAACTCCTTTGGTAAAGATGTATCTCCACGCCTAATTCTCTATTTGGGCCTTTCAATATTCGATAGGTTTCAATGAGACCCTTCCTAATTCTTCTGAACTCCAGCGAGTACAGGCCCTCTGATCTCTAACATACTCTAGTCTTCCTTTCCTTTTGGAAACAGATAGAAGAAATGGAATTTTATGCTAATTTTCAACAAAGCACATTAATGTTGAAAGGGGTTTCTAAGTTGATTCATTCACTCATTTCCCAAACCAAGCTTGAAAAATGCAGTAACACAAGAGTGTGCAGATGCTGGAGTCTGGAACATAAAGCAATTCAGAGGATGAACCCCTTTCCTGTCACCGATTCTGCTCAACCTGCTGAACTCCTCCAGTAGATTGTTTATTGAAACAATATGGCATTCTCTTTAATTAACACTCCTAACATGAAAGTCAAGTTATCTAAATTGAATCCTCTAATTTCAAAGTGCACATATAATACTGCATTAATTAAGTTGGATAATGAATGTTATATTTTAGCATGAATTTTTAATCCAGCTTTTTATTTTTTGATTCCATTAATTTATGAAATGTGAAAAATAATTAAATTTCTGCCTCAGATTTTTTTTGTGAGCCTAACCTTCAGAGGTTTGACAGAATCAGTTAAATGTCTTTCTCCTGGAAATGATGAGTTTTCAGCTCGTACATTATGATATTTGACACATGTACCGCAGAAATGAATCAACTGAACTTTCAGGAAAGGCTTCCATTGTATTATCAATCACTTGCTGCAACAATTATAAGAATAAAAGGACTTAAACCCTTGGCTTGTGCTTATCAAGTGATCCTTTTTCTTACTTTACTAAGTCTATTCTCCATTCTGAAGATAATCTTATTCTTCAAGTTATTCAGACTGTTATTTTTGCGTCTTTCCAATCCTTAGCCTAGAATAGTAAGACTTGGCTCTTACTTTTTTGAAACACTTTCTTTCTTGAGTTGGAGTTAGCAAAAGTTAGGAGAAGCCCATTAGATTTTCACCAGCAACTTTGATGTATGTTGCTTGAATTTCCAGCATCTGCAGAATTCCTGTTGTTTGCGTTTAGATTCTCAAAGGTTGTTTGGTATGATATGAGCTCTGAGGTAAGATGCACAACTTCATTGACGGTTACTGGGTAGTTTCGAAATCATTTCCAAAATATGGTGAAGTACATGGTTTATTTGAAATTTCATAGGAGTTCGATAGCTTCCAACTGCAGGAAGATACCAGATTTTCTAGGACTGGTTGGGTGGCGAGTGGAAATACACCTCTACCAAGGTGCTCCTTCTCTCCATTAGCCTGAAGGTCACCCTTGGCTAAGGTGTAGCATCTGCTTAGCCCCATCCCACGACCAAATCAGGGTCACATGAAGCAGGTGGGGGATGATGGTGAAGCACCTGCATAGCCCCCTGATCAGGGTCATGTGAAGCCATAGGAGCAGGGCGTGGATGGTCGTATGAGCAGCTGCTCCATATCACAAGTCCTGGTTATGCAACCACTGATGTCAGGCAGACAATCTCTGAAGAGTATTGATAATGGCTGGGGTCACCCATCTTGTAAAGACACTGCTCAGAAGGTGGCAAACCAGTTCTGTAGGAAAATTTGCCATGAACAATCATGGTCATGGAAAGACAGTGATCGCCCATGTTATATGACACACACATAATGATGATGATAATGATGAGATAGAGAACATTAAGAGAATGTTTCCTATAGTGAGGGAATCTGGGATCAGAGTACACAGCCTCAGAGTAGAAGGATGTCCCTTTAGAACAAGATGAGGAGTAATTCCTTTAGCCAAAGAATGGTGAATCCGTGGAATTCATAAGACCATAAATATAGGAGCAGAAGTAGGCCATTTGGCCCATCAAGTCTGCTCCGCCATTCAATCGTGGGCTGATCCAATTCTTCCAGTCATCCCCACTCCCCTGCCTTCTCCCCGTACCCTCTGATGCCCTGGCTAATCAAGAACCTATCTATCTCTGCCTTAAATGCACCCAATGACTTGGCCTCCACAGCCGCTCGTGGTAACAAATTCCACAGATTTACCTCCCTCTGACTAAAGTAATTTCTCTGTATCTCAGTTCTAAAAGTATGTCCTTCAATCCTGAAGTCGTGCCCTTTTGTTGAAGAATCCACAGACGGCCAGCGGAGGCCAAATCATTGGGTATATTTAAAGCAGAGGTTCTTGATTAGTAAGGGCATCAAAAGTTATGGGGAGAAAGCGGGAGAAAGCAGGAGAATGGGGTTGAGAGGGACAATAAATTGGGCCATGATGGAATGGAGGAGAAACTGGAAGCGTTTGAATGGCTTAATTCTGTTCCTATGTCTTACGGTCTTTTGGTCTACTGTATATTGCAAAACTTTTCACTACGTTTTAAACTGACTAGCTAGGTCAAGGCCTAAGATGCGGTTGCATAGCATAGCAGTTAGTGCAACACTATTACATCTCAGGATGTCAGGGTTCAGAGTTCAACCTTGACATCCTCTTTAAGGAGTCTGCACGTCCTCCCCATGGAATGTCTGGGTTTTCTCCGGGGCTCCCATTTCCTCCCATAGCTCCAAAATGTAGCAGGTAGAAGGTTAATAGGTCATTGTAAATTGTCCCGTGATTAAGCTAGGGTTAAGTTGGGGATTATTGGGGGGGGGGTCACTGGGCACCGGGGCTTAAAGTACCAGTATTTATTTATTTAGAGCACTGTATCTCAAAATAAATAAAAACCACTTGGCTTAAAATTGGTCTTGAGAGGATGAAGAATTAAAGAGAGATAGGAAATTCTCATATTTATAATTCTGGAATATAGTTGGATATATGATATACCTTTGAAGCAAGTACTTCTGCAGTTTCACGGCAACTTTTCTCAATGTCAAGATGACTCTGAATTACATCGACTTCATTAATCACCATTTGCGAAACTGCAAACAAAAAACATTTACCTATTATCGCTTCACTTAGAGAAAACATTCAAATTACAGTAAGAAATTATCTTTTGGAAATAATTTTATGAGCTTCAATTCAAAGTATAAGGCGGAAAGCCTTCCACAGCAAGAAGGGGCTGGAAGACATCTGTAATCTTAACATGTTTAGAGGTAATCACAAACTGCAGCAGGAACGGGCCACTGAATCCACTTAACTAATTAACAGATGCTGTCACAGAGAAAACACAAATCAACACTGTTATTACAAGTGGCACATTTGAGTGGCATCTAATTATGACTTGATGAGCTTGATACTTGCATTATAATCACCACCACTGCATCCCATCAGAGCCTAAAAGCCTCTGATGGTGCTGACTTCCAGCAACTCCCCCCGAAACCTTCACAGTTTCTGCCAGTCTTCTTGGCAGGGCATCCCTCTCAGTTAATGGCACGTTCGGCATAATTACTGGTAGGCATTGTAAATAAACAGGATTGAAACTGAAATTGTACAAGTGCATAAGACAATCTGACACATCGAAAGTGGCAGGCTTAATTGAGAGTTTCTCTGACTGCTGGAGATCATTTATCACTATTTCTCTTAGGACAGTGATTATAACTGTGGAGACGGGCAGCATAATGGTATCAGACAAATGTGAGCATTGCTGACAGTGTAGTGAATTAAATTGTATCTACTCTCTGAAATGCCTTGATGAAAAGTACAAATGCCTTGGTGGTCTTATCATTACAGCACAATGATCATGTTGTCATCAACCTTGCCACTGTCAATTGAAAAGAAATGATTGTGTTGAGCCTTTCTATCACTGACTGTGAATAGAACCAATTTTCAGAGATCTATGAAATCATGTAATTGGGTAGAGAATGCAGCTGCTTCACGTACAAACTGGCCGCAGTAAACAGGAGTTGCACACAATGTATTCATGCCTAACTACAAATCAAAACTGCACACATCCCAAGATAATTTAGAGCTAGAAAAAATAGCTGGATCTCAGATTGGAGAGTTGGAATGTCACCAATGTTGATTTTCTTTTTCAATCCAAGCTTAATAAAGGCCAAGGTCATCTCTTAATAATACAGTTCTTCCGATTTCTGCTCACATCAACTTTACAACATTAATCCACATTCACCTATGTAATCCCAGTCCAAAAGCTAAACAAAATACCTACAAGACTACATTCAATTCTACTTAGACCCCATTGTTGTATGAATTTTAAATACATACAGCTGTCTAGGTAGTAAAGATGCTGTTCAATAATATTGGACCATGGTAGCATATGGTTTGTGTAAAGCTATTATAGCTTGGGGCGTCAGATGTTCCCAGTTCAATTCTGTCTCCTGCAAGGCGTCTGTACATCCTTCACATGGAATGCAATGGGTTTCTCTGGGCACTTTGCTTTCCTCCCACAGTCCAAAGATGTACCGGTTAGTCGGTTAATTGGTCATTGTAAATGGTCCTTTGATTAGGCTAGCGTCAATCAGGCATTGCTGGGTGGCAGGGCCCAAAGGACTGGAAGGGCCCATTCTGCACCATAGCTCAATAAATAAATAAATATTCTTTTACTGCTTTTGATTGTATCACTGAATTAGTCAATGCAAAAACACAACCTGCTTGCTATGTGAAAGTCTGGCAAACTAACCTGTCTTAATTCTTTCCTTTCACCACTCAGGCCTCTCTGCTCAACTTTACCTCAGTATGCTGTGGGCCACACAGTCAACCCACTGCTTACAGTCCAGGTAACTTCAGGTGCAGGGACTTTGTCTGAAAGACTGGCGTCCTGTCACACTCACCCTCAAAAATAGCAAATACTTTGTGATTCTGGTCAAGGACTACATCTGCAGCATGCTACCACCCACAATGGACCACCTACAATTCACCTACCAACACAACACATTGACAGATGACGCAATAGCCACAGCTTTACACACCGTCCTTACATACTTGGAGAAGACGGATGCTTATGTGAGAATGCTGTTCTTGGACTACAGTTCAGCATTCAACACCATAATTCCCTCCAGGCTTGACAAGAAGCTCAGAGACCTCAGCCTTCAACCTGCCTTGTGCAGCTGGATCCTGGACTTCCTGTCAGATCACCAGCAGGTGGTAAGAGTGGGCTCCCTCACCTCTGCCCCTCAACACAGGAGTCCCTCAGGACTGGGTCCTAAGCCCCCTCCTTTACCCTCTGTACACCCGTGACTGTGTCACCACTCACAGTTCCAATGTGCAAATTAAATTTGCAGATGATACTACATTAATTGGCCTTATCTCAAATAATAACGAGGCAGCCTGCAGAGAAGAAGTCATCACCCTGACACAGTGCTGTCAAGAAAACAACCTCTCCCTCAATGTCGCAAAAACAAAGGAGCTGATTGTAGACTACGGGAGGAATGGAGACAGGCTCACCCCTATTGACATCAATGGATCTGGGGTTGGGAGGTTGAACAGCTTCTCAGTATACCAAGTTCCTCAATATACACATTACTAAAGATCTAACTTGGTGTGTACATACTGGATGTGTGGTGAAAAAAAGTCACAATAGCGCGCCTCTCACCTCAGTCAGTTGAAGAAGTTCGGCATGAGTCCCTAAACCCTAAGGACTTTTACTGGGGCACAACTGAGAGCATCCTGACGGCCATATCATCCCTAGTATGGGAACTGTACTTCCTTCAGTCTCAGGACTCTGCAAATAGTGGTGCGGACAGCCCGGTGTATCTGTAGATGTGACATTTCTTTGAGCCCTTTTTACAGTGACGGGTGTGTAAAAATGGCCCAAAGGATCAGTGGGGACCTGAGTCATCCCAACCACAAACTGTTCCAGCTGCTACCATCTGGGAAACGGTACTGCAACATAAAAGCCAGGACCAACAGGCTCCGGGACAGCTTCTTCCACCAGACTGATTAATTCACACTGACACAATTGCATTTCTAAGCTATATTAACTGTTCGGTTGTATATCTTACTGTACATACTATTCATTACAAATTACTATAATTTGCACATTGCACATTCAGAGACGTAATGTTAAGATTTGTCACCTAAGAAGGATGTAAGAAATAAAGTCAATTCAATTCAATTTGATTTTAAAAAATCCTCTCCACATCCACTCTATCAAAACCTTTCCATATTTGATAGGTTTCAATGAGATCTCCCCTCATTCTTCTTAATTCCAGTGAGTAGGGAATAAAGTCCTAACCTATTCAACTTTTCTCTGTAACTGAGTTTCTCAAGTCCCGGCAACACCCTTATAAACCTTCTGTGCACTCTTTCAACCTTATTTATATCCCTCCTGTAATTTGGACCCTTTCCAATGCCATGAAATCATTTTTAGATAAGGGGCACACAAATTCTCATAGTTCTCCAAGTGCAGTCTGACAAATGCCTTGGAAACCTCAACGTACATTTTGCTTTGGTATTCTTGTCCTCTTGAAATGAATGCTAACACTTGATTTGTCTTCCTTATCACCGACTCATACAGCAAGCTACACTTCCTACAGGAGGACTACCAAGTCTCTTTGCACCTCTGTTTTTTTTTGGTGAATTTTTAACCTACTTATTCAGAGTCTACACCATTATTGTTAAGATGCATTGCCATACAGTTCCCTGAACGATATTCCATCTTCCATTTCTTTGCCCATTCTCCCAGTCTGTCTGTCCTTCAGCAGATTCCCTGCTTCCCCAACGCTATCTGTCCTCCACCTATCTTCGAACCGTCTGCAAACATCACCACAAAGCCATTACGAAACCTCACTGTTATGAAAGACCTACATTAGTTCCATGTTTTCGCTAACAGAAGGTGTTTTCGCTGTTACGAAAAAAGCAGCACGTGAAAAAATCAGCGCGCGATAAAAGGCAGTGCGTGCCCCGAGCAGCCACTCTCCCCCAGATTCGGAACGGCATTCTCGCCGGCATTGCTTAAACACGTGCCTGTGAGCAGCCGTTAGCAAGATGAGTTCTAAGGTGTTGGAAAAGCCTAAAAGAGCTCGTAAGGGTGTTACACTTAGCGTAAAACTAGACATAATGAAGCGTTTTGACCGTGGTGAACGAAGTAAGGACTAAGTGAGTTTGGCTTATGGAAGTTGACGAAGATGATGTTGAACAGGTTTTGGCATCTCATGACCAAGAGCTGATAGATGAAGAGCTGATGCAATTGGAAGAGGAAAGGATAACAATCGAAACCGAATGCAATAGCGAAAGTGAAGCAACTGCGTGAGATTTTCACTGCAATGATAAAGTACCACTTTAATTTTGAAAGGGTATGTCGGTTTAGGGGATATTTGCAGGATGGTTTGAGCGCTTACAAAGAACTGTATGATAGAAAAATGCGTGAGGCTCAGCAGTCAAGCAAGCCTTCCACATCAGCCACAGCAGATGACGAACCTCGACCTTCGACGTCGAGGCAGGCAGTCATAGGAGAAGATGAGCCGCCTGCTCTAATGGAAACAGATGACACCCCAGTGTCCCACCACCCCAACCCCCAGGCCGCGGACAGATACTGATTCGCGGAGAATGCAGCGGTAGCCAGGAGGCACACAGTACAACTTTAAGAAAAAAGCCAAAATAAACATGCTAATTAATTAGGTGCCACCGACACGTAATTGTCGGCCCAGATCAGAGGCGATACAATTGGCAATCACCTCTGATCTGGCCAGACATTTACGTGCCGGGCAGCACCTAATTAATTAGCATGTTTATTTCGGCATTTTTCTTAAAGATGTGCTGCGTGCCTCCCGGCTACTGCTGTACCCTTGCAATGCTTCGCGGACCGGTATCGAGTCGCTGACTGGAGGGTGGGGGCCACTGCACCACCCATCCTGCGACGACTCAGTCTAACACACCATCATCAGTGTGCTCGCTGTCTTCCCGATTCCCGTGACACTACACTGTACACACATTATTTCTACTTTATATAGGTTGTGTATTTTTATGTGTTATTTGGTATGATTTGGCAGCTTTATAGCTTAAAGGTTACTGGAGAAAGTGTTTTTGCCGACGGCGCTTGCATGAGATTTTCGCTACAGAGATCTGTGCAGGCAATTGTTGTAGAGAAGTATTTCTACTTTATATAGGCTGTGTATTTATCATATCATTCCTGCTTTTACTATATGTTACTGTTGTTTTCGGTTTTGTGTGTTATTTGGCATGATTTGGTAGGTTATTTTTGGGTCTGCGAACGCTCACAAAATTTTCCCATATAAATAAATGGTAATTGCTTCTTCGCTTTACGACATTCCAGCTTACGAACCGTTTCATAGGAACGCTCTACCTTCGGATGGCGGGGGAAACCTGTACTCCAAATTCGGCCTCACCAATGCCTTATACAACCCTACCATGACATTCCAATTCTTGTACTCTGTACTTTGATTTTTAAAGGCCAAAGTACCAAAAGCTCTCTTTACGACCCTATCTACCTGCGAAGCCACTTATAGGGAATTTTGTATCTGTATTCCCAGATCCCTCTGTTCTACTACACTCCTCCGTGCCCTACCATTTACCTTGTATGTCCTACCTTGGTTTGTCCTTCCAAAGTGCAATACCTCACACTTGTCTGTATTAAACGCAATCTACCATTTTTTAGCCCATTTTTCCAGCTGATCCAAATCCCTCTACAAGCTTTGAGAACCTTCCTTATTGTCCACTACACCTCCAATCTTTGTATCATCAGCAAATTTGCTGATCCAACTTTCCACATTATCATCCAGATCATTGATATAGATGACAAATGACAATGCACCCAGCACTGATCCCTGTGGCACACCGCTAGTCACAGGCCTCCACTCAGAGAAGCAATCCTCCACTACCACTCTCTGGCTTCTTCCATTGAGCCAATGTCTAATCCAATTTACTACTTCTCCATGTATACCTAGTAACTCAATCTTGCTAACTAACCTCCCATGCGGGACATTGTTAAAGGCCTTACCGAAGTCCATGTAGACAACATCCACTGCCTTCCCTTCATCCACTTTCTTGGTAACCTACTCGAAAAACTCTACTAGATTTGTTAAACATGACCTACCACGTACATAGCCATGTGGACTCTCCCTAATAAGTCCCTGTCTATCCAAATACTTGTAGATCCTATCTCTCAGTACTCCTTCCAATAATTTACCTACTACTGACGTTAAACTTACCGGCCTATAATTTCCCGGATTACTTTTAGAGCCTTTTTTAAATAACAGAACAACATGAGCTATCCTCCAATCCTCCGGCACCTCACCTGTAGATACCGACATTTTAAATATATCTGCCAGGGCCCCTGCAATTTCAAAACTAGTCTCCTTCAAGGTCCGAGGGAATACCCTGTCAGGCCCTAGGGATTTATCTACTCTACTCTGCCTCATGATAGCAAGCACCTCCTCTTCCTCAATCTGTATAGGTTCCATGACCTCACTACTTGTTTGCCTTACTTCTATTGACTCCATGCCAGTTTCCTTAGTAAATACAGATGCAAAAAGCCCATTTAAGATCTCCCCCATTTCTTTTGGTTCCATACATAGCAGACCACTCTGATCTTCAAGAGGACCAATTTTATCCCTTACTATCCTTTTGCTAATAATATACCTGTAGAAGCTCTTTGGATTATCCTTCACCTTGACTGCCAAAGCAACCTCATGTCTTCTTTTAGCCCTCCTGATTTCTTTCTTAAGTTTTTTTTGCACTTTTTATACTCCTGAAGTACCTTATTTGCTCCCTGTTTCCTATACATGTCATACATCTCTCTCTTCTTCTTTATCAGAGTTCCAATATCCCTTGAGAACCAAGGTTCCTTATTCTTATTCACTTTGCCTTTAATCTTGACAGGAACATACAAACTCTGCACTCTCAAAATCTCTCCTTTGAAGGCCTCCCACTTACCGGTCACATCCTTGCCAGAGAACCACCTGTCCCAATTCACGCTTTTTAGATCTTTTCTCATTTCTTCAAATTTGGCCTTTTTTCCAGTTTAGAACCTCAACCCTAGGACCAGATCTATCCTTGTCCATGATCAAGTTGAAACTAATGGTGTTATGATCACTAGAGCCAAAGTGTTCCCCTACACGCACTTCCATCATCTGCCCTAACTCATTTCCTAATACAAGATCTATTATTGCATCCTCTCCAGTTGTTACCTATATATATTGATTTAGAAAACTTTCCTGAACACATTTTACAAACTCTAACCTGTCTAGACCTTTAACAGTATGGGAATCCCAATCAACATGTGGAAAGTTAAAATCCCCTACTATCACAACTTTATGTTTCCTGCAGTTGTCTGCAATCTCTCTGCAGATTTGCTCCTCCAATTCTCGCTGACTATTGGGTGGTCTATAATACAATCCCATTAACGTGGTCATACCTTTCCTGTTTCTCAGCTCCATCCGTACGGCCTCGGTAGACAAGCCTTCTAATCTGTGCTGCCTGAGCACTGCTGTAACATTTTCACTGACTAGCAATGCCACTGGCCCCCCCCCCGACCCTTCATTCCTCTGCCTTGATCACATCTAAAACATTGGAAAGTAATTGATTTACTTGTTGATTTATTATTATTATTTTATTTATTATTATTTTTTCTCTCTGCTGGATTATGTATTGCATTGAACTGTTGCTGCCGCTAAATTAACAAATTTCACGTCACATGCTGGTGACAATAAACCTGATTCTGGTTCCAATTCTTATTCTAGGGGATTCTGCGGATGCAAAAAGGAAACACGGATGGTAGTTTGCCTCCCAGGTGCCAGGTTCCGCGATGTTTCTGAATGCATCCACGATATCCTGAAAAGGGAGGGTGACCAGCCAGAAGTTGTGGTTATATATTAGTACCAACAACATAGGTAACATATGAGTGAGTTTGATGTTCTAGAGCACGTTGATATTAAGGGAGAGGAGGTGTTGAAGTTGTTAAAATACATTAGGACGGATAAGTCCCTGGGCCCTGACAGAATATTCCCCAGGCTGCTCCATGAGGTGAGGGAAGAGATTGCGGAGCCTCTGGCTAGGATCTTTATGTCCTCGTTGTCCACGGGAATGGTACCGGGGGATTGGAGGGAGGCGAATGTTGTCCCCTTGTTCAAAAAAGGTAGTAGGGATAGTCCGGGTAATTATAGACCAGTGAGCCTTACGTCTGTGGTGGGAAAGCTGTTGAAAAAGATTCTTAGAGATAGGACCTCTGGGCATTTAGAGAATCATGGTCTGATCAGGGACAGTCAGCATGGCTTTGTGAAGGGCAGATCGTGTCTAACAAGCCTGATAGAGTTCCTTGAGGTGACCAGGCATATAGATGAGGGTAGTGCAGTGGATGTGATCTGCATTTATTTTAGTAAGGCATTTGCCCAGGTTCCACACGATAGGCTTATTCAGAAAGTCAGAAGGCATGGGATCCAGGGAAGTTTGGCCAGGTGGATTCAGAATTGGCTTGTCTGCAGAAAGCGAAGAGTCGTGGTGGAGGGAGTACATTCAGATTGGAGGATTGTGACTAGTGGTGTCCCACAAGGATCAGTTCTGGGACCTCTACTTTTCATGATTTTTATTAACGACCTGGATGTGGGGGTAGAAGGGTGGGTTGGCAAGTTTGCAGATGACACAAAGGTTGGTGGTGTTGTGGATAGTTGTAGAGGATTGTGAAAGCTTGCAGAGAGACATTGAGAGGATGCAGAAGTGGGCTGAGGAGTGGCAGAAGGAGTTCAACCCGGAGAAGAGTGAGGTGGTACACTTTGAAAGGACAAACTCCAAGGCAGAGTACAAGGTAAATGGCAGGATACTTGGTAGTGTGGAGGAGCAGAGGGATCTGGGGGTACATGTCCATAGATCCCTGAAAGTTGCCTCACAGGTGGATAGGGTAGTTAAGAAAGCTTATGGGGTGTTAGCTTTCATAAGTTGAAGGATAGAGTTTAAGATTCGCGATGTAATGATGCAGCTCTATAAAACTCTGGTTAGGCTACACTTGGAGTACTGTGTCCAGTTCTGGTCGCCTCACTATAGGAAGGATGTGGAAGCATTGGAAAGGGTACAGAGGAGATTACCAGGATGCTGCCTGGTTTAGAGAGTGTGGATTATGATCAGAGATTAAGGGAGCTGGGGCTTTACTCTTTGGAGAGGAGGATGAGAGGAGACATGATAGAGGTGTACAAGATGATAACAGGAATAGATAGAGTGGATAGCCAGCGCCTCTTCCCCAGGGCACTACTGCTCAATACAAGGGGACATGGCTTTAAGGTAATGGGTGGGAAGTTCAAGGGGGATATCAGAGGAAGGTTTTTTACTCAGAGAGTGGTTGGTGTGTGGACTGCACTGCCTGAGTCAGTGGTGGAGGCAGATACACTCGTGAAGTTTAAGAGACTACAAGACAGGTATATGGAGGAATTTAAGGTGGGGGCTTATATGGGAGGCAGGGTTTGAGGGTCGGCACAATATTGTGGGCCAAAGGGCCTGTACTGTGCTGTATTATTCTATGTTGGTAGAAAAAGGGAAGGAAGCTGAGTAGCAGGACCTCAAGGGCAGTAAACTCTGTGCCACCTGACAGAGACATTAGGAATAGAATGAGGTGGCAGATGAATGCATGGCTGAAGAACTGGAGCAGGGGACAGGGATTCAGATTTCTGGAAAATTGGGACCTCTTCTGGGGAAGGTGGGGCCTGCATAAAAGGGACAGGTTGAACTTGAATTTGGAAGCGGGGCAATATTCTTTTGGACAGGTTTACTAAGCTGTTGGGAGTGGTCTCAATTAATATGGCATGGGAATGGGAACCAGTCTGATAGAGCTGAGGATGAGCCAGCAGGTTTACAAGTAGATGATGTGTGTAACATGAATGTAGGGAAGGACAAGCCAATGATTGGATACAACTGCAGATAAAGCAAAGAGTTAAATTGTACCACAGAGGCAAAATTTAAAAGGGTGAAGAATGCAGGACTGAAGGTGCTGTATTTAAATATGCGTAGCATTTGGAATAAGGTGGACGAGCTCATGGCACAATTAGAGATTGGTCAGTATGACATTGTGGGCATCACTGAGTCGTGGTTGAAATAAGGCCATAGTTGGGAGCATAACATTAAAGGATATACTTTGTATCGTAAGGACAGGTAGGAAGGCATAGGCAGTGGTGTGGCTCTCTGGTAAGGAATGGAATTACATCTTTAGAAAGAGGTAACTTTGGGTCAGAGAATGCTGAATCTTTGTGGGTGGAACTAAGTTACTGCAAGGATAACCAAAAAACTATAATGGGAATCATATATAGGCCTCCAACTGGAAGCCAAGCTATGGACTTGAGATTACAAAGGGAGATGGAAAAAACATCCAATAAGTGTAAAGGCACAATTGTAATGGGGTCTTCAATATGTAAGGGGATTGGGCAAATCAGGTTGGTGTCAGATCACAAGAGCTTAATGCCTACAAGATGGCTTTTTAGAACAGCTTGTGCCTGAGCCTACTCGGGGAAAGGGCTATCTTAGATCAGTCATGGCATCAAAGGATATGGTGAGAAGGCACATATATGGGGTTGAGTGGGATCCGGGATTAGCCATGAAAGAATGGCGGAACAGACTCGATGGGCTGAATGGCCTCATTCTGTTCCTATGTCTTCTGGTCTTCTTGAATGAATGCTAGCATCACATTTGCCTTCCTCACCACTGACTCAATCTGCAAACTAACATTTAGGGAATCATGCACAAGGACTCCCAATACCCTTTGCACATCAGATTTTTAAATTTTTCTCCATTTAGAAAATGGTCTACGCTTTTATTTATTCAAAGTGCATGGCCATACACTTCCCGACAGTGTGTTCCATCTGTCACTTCTGTGACCATTCTCCTTATCTGTTTAAGTCCTTCTGCAGTCTCCCTGCTTCCTCAACACAATCTGTCCCTCCACCGATCTTCACATCATCTGCAAATTTGGCCACAAAGCCATCAATTACATCATCTATTTAATAGACTTGCAACACAAAAAGAATCGGTCCCAATACTGACCTCTCCAGAACACCACTGGTCACCAGCAGTCAATCAGAAAAGGTATCCGAAATTCCTATTCTTGGCCGCCTGCCAATCAGCCAATGCTCTATGCATGCTACTACCTTTTCTGTTATACCATGGGCTCTTATGTTGCTAAGCAACCTCATGTGTGGCACCTTGTCAAAGGCCTTCTGAAAACCCAAGTACAGAACATCTATCGATTCCCCTTTGTCTAGCTGACTGGTTATTTCCTCAAGGAATTCTAACAGATTTGTCATGCAAGATTTCCACTTCAGGAAACCATGCTGACTATGGCCTATTTTATCATGCGCCTTCAAGTGCCGTAAAACCACATCCTTAACAATCAACTCAATATCTTCCCAACCACTGAGATCAGATGAACTAGTCGGTAATTTCCCTTCTTCTGTCTCTCCTGTCCTCTTTAAACCCTTCCACTCTCACGGTAACCTATGTCCTCTAGTTTTAGACTCCCCTACCTTGGGAAAACGACTGTGACCATCTCTCCACTCAATGCCACACCTACCGTTAAAAACCTCCACAGGAACATCCCTCAATCTCCTTTCATACAGTGAAAATATCCCAGCCTATCCAATCTCTCCTCACAACTTAAGCCTTGTAGTGCAGGAAATATTCCTGTCAATTATTTTTTGGTATTCCTTCCAGCTTAATCACTTCTTTTCTATATCATCATCATTATTATGTGCCATGTTGAATCACATGGGCAATCATGATCTCGTTACCATGATTGTTCTTGACCAAATTTTTCCACAGAAGAGGTTTCCATTGCCTTCTTCTGGGCAGTGTCTTTACAAGACGGGTGCCCCCAGCCGATACCAATACTCTTCAGAGATTGCCTGTCTGGCGTCAGTGGTCACATAACCAGGGCTTGTGATACACACCAGCTGCTTATACGACTATCCTCTACCTGTTTCCATGGCTTCTAGTGACCCTGATTTTGGGGTTGGGGTTGGGGTGGGTGGGGGCTAATCAGGTGCTACACTTTGCCCAAGGGTGACCTGCAGGCTAGCGGAGGGAAGGAGCACCTTATACCTCCTTTGGTAGAGATGTACCTCCACCCTAAAATGCCAATGAATCTTTTCAATGAACATGCTGATTAGAACGACACACAATGCTCTATGTGCAGCCTAACCAAAGATCTCTACAACTATAATATAATGTTCCAAATCTTGTGCTCGACACCTTGGCTGGTGAAAGGAAACATGCCATTTGTCTTCTTCACTACTCTATCTGTGTCACCGCTTTCTGTAAGCTCTGTACTTGTGCCCAGTCTTGCTGTTCAGTGATGCTACCATTCCTTGTGTATGTCCCAACCTTCCCAAAAGAATATCACTTTGCACTTAAATTCTGTCACCCACTTCCCAATTTTATCTTGATTGTCACCTTAGATAACCTTCTTTACTGCCTACTATACCACCAGCTTTAGTGTTGAGCAGTAGAGGATGCTCGTCAATCTGCATCTCAGCAGCAAGAACCATTCCAACAGAGACATGAATTGAACAAAGTTCCTGAACACTACAAATCCCACTAACCTCTGAAATCCTCTCCATGCAACAAGAACTATTTCTCCATTCCCACTTCCAATGTTGAGGTTGTGTTGCCTAGAGGTTAAGCATAATTGTCATTCAAGTGCAGCTTCTTTGTACAAAACCAATAAAAGCTCTTTAACATCAAATGTAAGATTGGACAGTAGAAAGATTGGTTAGTAGGTCATTGTAAATTCTCCCATGATTAGGCTAGGGTTAAACCAGGGTTTCTGGGTGGTGTGGCTCAAAGGGCCTGTTCAATGATAGATAGATAAAGACCATAAAATTCAGGAGCAGAATTTGCTACCTAGCCCAGAGTTTACCCTACCATTCGATCATGGATGATATGTTTTCCCCTCAATCCCATTCCCACATGTTTTCATGCAGCAATTGGAATGCATAGGAAGAGAATTGAAATGCACAGGAAGGGAATTGGAATGCACAGGAAGAGAATTGGAATGCACAGGAAGGGAATTGGAATGCACAGGAAGAGAATTGGAATGCACAGGAAGGGAATTGGAATGCACAGGAAGAGAATTGGAATGCACAGGAAGGGAATTGGAATGCACAGGAAGAGAATTGGAATGCACAGGAAGAGAATTGGAATGCACAGGAAGGGAATTGGAATGCACAGGAATGGAATTGGAATGCACAGGAAGAGAATTGGAATGCACAGGAAGGGAATTGGAATGCACAGGAAGGGAATTGGAATGCACAGGAAGGGAAGAAGCTGCAGAGCGTAGTGGTTTCTGCCCAATACATCATGGGTGCATCCCTCTCCACTATCAGTGTAACTACAAAATGTGCTACTTCAAGAAGGCAACATCCATCAACACAGATCTCCACTGTCCGGGCCACACCATCTTTTCGCAGTTACCAGTGGGTAGGAGATCAGAAGCCTGAAGTTCCACACTACTAGGCACAAGAAAAGCTACTTCCCTTCAACAATTTGGTTCTGACCCAACTAGCAAAACCCTAATCAATACATTTTAACAACACCACGACTAGTTTGATCAGTTTGCCTTAAAATTGACTATCTTTTTGTTCCAATTGTGTATAATCATTGTTTCATTTACGTTTATCTTGTGAATGCTGCTTATTTAATGCAATGTTCCTGCAATGCTGCTGCAAGTAAGTTTTTCATTGCACCTTTG